>NC_082695.1:10152734-10459950 GCF_949987515.2 Delphinus delphis | reverse complement strand
TCACTCCTCTGAATCTCAGTTTTTCAACTGTAAAAATGCAGATACACCAAGTACTCATTTCATCAGGTTGTTGGAAGGATGTAAGATGATACATGTAGAATTGTTAGTGAAGTGCCTGACAGGTAGAAAACACTTAAGTGTTAGCAGAAGGGGCAAAGCCGTCAACTAGAACCAAGATATCCTAGACACTCAATAAGTATTTGTGGGATGCCATTCATGAAGCCTGAGGGAAAATCCCTTTCTTTCTCTGGGCCTCAGTTTCCTCATCTGTAAAATGGCAATAAGAAAATGTGTTAAACAGGTGTCATGAAGTACTAGTGAAACAGTGCAGTGAGAACCCTTGGTAAATCGTGCAGGTTCTCTAACAGTGGAGCTGCTTCTACAAGTGTCACCCTCAGTATTTTTCTCTCCCTCCTCCTTCTCATCTCCTTAGGAACCCCTCAGCCGTCAGCTCTCCCTCCCCTAATCCTTTTAGACAAGGATTTATCAAACTTGGTACTACTGACATTTGGGCCTGGACAGTTCTCTGTAGTGGGGGCCGTCCTGTGCATTGTAGTGTGTGTGTAGCAGCATCCCTGGCCCCTACCAACTAGATGCCAGTAGCACCCCCTCTCTTCCCCCATCAGTGTGACAACCAAAAATGTCTAGAGACATTGTTAAATGTCAAAATCGTCCCCCCCCCCATTTAAAAACCACTGCATTAGAACAAGCCTGATCGATAGAACAAGGCGAAATTTTGGAGAAGGAAGAAGCCTTTGGAGGTGTCTGGGCCGTTCTGTGCCGCAGAAGATACATGGAGAAATGATTACCCTCTCTGCAGAGACTCCAGTGTAGTAAAGTGTGACCTTGGACAAATGACTTAACCTCTGTGAGCCTCAGTTTCTTCCTAAGTTGGGGTAAACATCCATGCCTTCCCCGGGGTTGTGGTGAGAACTCAATGGAGTAATATAAACAAATTGCTAAGCACACAGTAGGTACTGAATAAATCATAACTATTCTTTTTACTGTGTTTTTCATTGTTGTGGTGGTAATTGATGATATATTAAAATTCCTTTCCGCCTCTGGAATTGGGAATTTCTTTTCAACACTCATAGCACAGTTTGCAAACTTGAATGAGTGAGCTGGATTTGACCTTCAGGCATGTTTTATTTGGCCTGCAATGTGATTTTTAAATGTTTGAATCCATAGCCTACATTTCCACGTCAGGAGATTTCACCTGAAGTTCCAGATTTGGGGCTTTTCCTGAAAACGTGTGTAATTGGTCTGTGCTGGAGCTGCAGACCCACCCGGGGTCTCCAGCAGGCAGCTGGAGCTGGTGACTGCCCTCTCCTTTAGATGGAGTGCCATCTCCTGTTCCCCTAAAGCCTCACCAAGCTCATTTCAACGTCACTAAATGGTGTTTTTTCTCTTGGTGCCTAATAGGTATTTGAGTTTGCAACCCCTGTACCTGGAATTCTCTCTTAAGACCCTCAGACTTGATGATTCTTACCTGCGTGTTTCAGTTTCTTACTTAAAGCTAAGCCTCCTTTCCAACCTGAGAGGGTGGTCACTTACGACTCACCCCATCTAATCTCAGTGTCCCTTTGACTGTCTTGCTCTTGACAAGGAGTCAGGCAGGACCATCTCCAAACCGTCATCTCTGTTTGGGGTGCGGTGCAGCTCTGAGGCTCTGGGATCCCCATCCTATCATCTCTTCCCATCCTCCTGACCCACATCCTCCCCCAATCCAACCTCCCCCAGCAAAAAAAACAGAACTGGTAGCTTCTTGACAACCGTTTACCAGAAGTGAGGAAATAACAGCTTTTAACCACAGTTCTTATGCTTGAAGACTGTGATCAAATTCCAAACCATTTCCAGAAGTGCCCCTTGGGGTCCCGGAGGAGACGTGGTTTCCATGATAACAAGTCCTTGCTGGCTCCCATCTCCGCTCCCTCAAAGGCAAGTGGGTCTTACCTTCCAGTAGCGCTGGGGGTAATTTGACTGCAAAACCCTGGTAGGAATGACATGTACAGAGACAGCTGCACTGCTTTACTGGGGACCAGTAATCCAATGTGTTATTGGTGACTGCAACTCTAAGGGAGAGACTTCCAGCACCGTTCCCTCCAGATCCCTCTTCCAGCTTGCCTGAGCCAGTGTGCAAACTGGAGCATCAGGGGAAGCATGGATGCGGAGAAAGACACAAGTTCTTCCCAGACAGGCCTATAGCCTCTCCCTCAGACAATCTTGGGTCTTAAGTGCTTTCCTGGGAGTGATAAAACACTAAGTAGACAAAAGAGAAACCAGACAATTAAACTAGGGAAGGCTGGGGTTGTAGGGAAGATGCTTCATGGATATAATGATAATGTGTGCAGATTACTTAGAGTTCTTGGGTATCGAGCAAGCACTCCATGTTAGTGACGATATTGATTATCATCTGATAGGCTGTGCTTCAGAGGCTGCACTGATAACCATAGCAAACATCTATGGAGGACTTATTCTGAGTTATGTCCCTGATCTTATTTAATTCTCACAGCAATCATACCTGGGTGTTGTTATTGCCTTTTAGAGATAAACTGAGGCTCAGACTGCCCCAGGCCACACAGCCCATTAGTGGTAGAACATGGACTCCAATCGATGTCTGTCTGATTCCACAGTCCGTGATCATATCTATCACACAACACTGCACCGCCTTATTTGAGAATGGGTAGAGAACAGTGTTCAGTCTAGAGGGAGGGGTAGGGGAGCTTGTGAACTTCTAAAGGCAATGGCTGTATCTACCTTATCTATCATTGTATCCCCACTGTCTAGTACAGAACCAGAAATGTAGTTGGTGCTCAATAACTATTTGTTGAATTAATGAGAGAGCAACGATGAATTCAGATGGAGGTGCCTCTATGGGTGGGCTCGCAGGCAAGGCAAAGAGATGTTTATATCATAATTTTCTGTTTAATTTTCCTTCTCTCTCTCTCTCTGGAGGGTGAACCCCTCCTTCTGTGATGGTATCTGTGTTCGTTTGCTACAGCTACCATAACAAAATACCCCAGACTGGGTATTAACAGAAAATTATTTTTTCACAGTTCTGGAGGCTGGAAGTCTGAGACCAAGGTCAGCAGGTTTGGTTTCTTCTGAGGCCTCTCTCCTTGGCTTGCAGACGGCTGCCTTCTCACTGTGTTCATGTGGTCATCTCTCTGCCTGCATGTATCCATTGTCTCTCTTGGTCCATGTCTTGATTTCCTCCTCATATAAGGACGCCAGGCATATTGGATTAGGGCCCACCCTAATGACCCCATTTTAACGTAATTACCTCTTTAAAGGCCCTGTCTCTAAGTACAGTCACATTCTGAGCTTAGAGCTTCAACATACGAATTTGAAAGAAGATACAACTCATACCATAACAGTGTCTGTCTTAGTTTTGTATCCTCAGAACTTCACAGGGGGTCTAGCACACGGTTTCCTAAGTAGATTGTATAAATGAAGGAAGGAAGGAACTATCAGAGTGTTGTAGGTCAATTATACTTTGATTTTTTTAAAAATGAAGGAAGGAAGGAAAGAATAGAATATAGAAGGATGAATGGTGAGACGGATGGATGGATGGATAAATTGGTGGGTGAGTGGATGGATGAATGGATGGATCTTGGGTGTGATGGTTTACCACAATGGGCAGCCTCCTGCCAACATCTGACCGCTAGACTGGGACTCATGCTTGTATTGATATAATATTATCTCATATCCAAATTTGAAACATGTTTCCACCAAAGGTCTCGTTTTTCTCCTAGTGCTTATCGCCATTTTACAAGCTAAGTATTTTGCTTCCATATTTTGTTTATTGCCCACCTCTGCCAACTAGATTCATGAGGACAGAGGGTTTTCTCTGTCTTGCTTACTAGAACAAAGCTTGGCACATAGCAGGTGTTCAGTAAGAATCTGGTGAATGAATCAGTGAGTGCATTCATCTCCTCCCGTGGCCCCCATCTAGACACTTCAAGACCCAGCAAAAGGGCTGGCTCTCTTCCTCCAAGAAGCCTTCCCTGACCACTCCAATTTGCAGTGATCTTGCTAGTCTCACCAGCTGCTAACTATGCCTCCCCAGCATTAATATGCCTTGATTCAATAAGTCATATAAGTAGAACAGCTTGTATATCTACAAAATTCAGATTCCCTAGCCCCACCCTCCAGGTGAACGGAATCCACTGAATCCACGTGTCTGGTGCAAGGCCTTGGAATCAGCATTTTGATGTGCCTCTCCCAGCATATTAAATGGTCCTTGAATTAACTTTGAGAAACTGTGCAAAGTTAAACGCTGGGAACCTGAGGTCATAACTCCCTGAGAATTTAGCCAGATCTCCTGCATTTCTTTACTTTTTGCGAACAGATAGCTGGTAACTTTCCCTGGATTTGTCTTAGAAGGGCTTGCTTTTCCTTTGATAGACATGTCCAACCTATGCCACCTGGAGATCTCTTCTGATTATAGACGCTGGATGTGAGGGAGGGACTTGAGCCCGAATGGATTTCATGAAGCCCAGACCCTTTGGTGTTTCTGTCACAAAGTCCCAAATGCCTCTAAGAGCTGGTTCTCAGGACAAAGGTTGCAGATCCAAGGGCAGAGGTGCTAGGGGCCAGCTGATGTATTTCCTTGCTTTAGTACCTTCATAACCTCTCAACTCTCACCCCGTGCCCATGGGCTTACACCGCGGGTGGGTGTGGTATTATGGTGCTGTTTTGTAGGGAATTAGGGAATATTTCACTGGGGAAAGAGGTTGTTTTTTCCTTCTTTGTGGGTCTTAGATGTGTTTGGAAACTGACTAGAAGCTTGTATTTCCCTCTGACTCTTCCTTCTTCCCCTCTTTCTCCGCTTCTTCTCTCTTTATTTTCTCGTGTCTCCTCTTCCTCCATTTCCTCATCCTCCCTTTTCTCCTTCCAGCATCGACCGTTAATCTTTGGAGCACTTCCCTGAGTCTGGTTCTATATCAAGAGTTTTACAGGTACTATTCCCTCAGATCCTTACAACACTCTGGAGTCTGTTTTTATTACTTTCCCCACTTTACTTAGGAGGAAGCTGAGGCTCTGAGTGGTGAAATCACTTGTTCAAGGTCACACAGCTTGTGATAAGGCAGAAATGGGATTTGAGCTCAGGATGTCTGAAGCCTAACAAAAGCCCATGTGTGCTTAGAAGCATGATGCAAGGACGAACAAACCCAAACGCCTACATGGGACGTTTAGACCATAGGGAGGGGTGGGAACTGTGGCAAACTTGTCCTATGTGAAGGACGCTGCTGCTACCCATCTCCATCTGAATGTTGGCCGGTGGGGTCTTCTGGTTTCTTCAAGAAAAGCTAGAAATGCAAATCGTTATGTGAAACCTCTTGGTTTTTAAATGTCAGCAACCAGTTGACTTTTTAAAAATTGTATAAGTCAAACAGGCGTACAGGTTGAATTTTGCCTGTGGACCACCCATGTGTGACCTTTGCTTGAAATATCTACTAGAGGGTAGTTCCCATGGGCCTGGAGCATCATGACATCCATCCACTGGCCCCAGATTCTGTGAATCAGATGGATCAGATCAGGACTCACAAAGAACTGTGGCTACTGTAGAAGGAAGGTCCAGATAACCCCAAAGTAGCATTTTGTAGAGCTGCACTGTTGGGTATAGTAACCACTAGTCACATGTGGCTATTTGTATTTAAATTAATTAAAAGTAAATAAAATAAAAAATTCAGTTCTTATCACACTAGCCACATTTCATGTCGTTTGTAGCTGCTCTATCAGCAGCACAGATGCAGACGATTTCCATGATCATGGGACATTCTTCTAGACAGTGCTATTGAGAATCACACTCTGGACCTGACCCTCTTCTCTGCTCTTCCCCCATAAGACACCTCGCTGCTCCCTAATCCCCTAGGGAACTCTCAGCCAGAGACAAGAGAGCTTATCTGGAGGGAGAAAAGAAAATCATTTCATATGTGTTAACGGGGGAAGGTGAGTCGATGAGCTCACCTTCCTCTCAGTGAGTATGTGCATCATAGTGCCCTTCTGGAGACTTTTGCCTGCCTCTGATTAGTTCAGAAAAGCTAATTCTTGGCAGGTATTTCAGAACAGACAGAGGATCAGCAAGCCCCTGGAAGAGATGTTCTGAGGGCTCACGGTGCCAGCAGTCTACACCTGGGAGCCCCACCCTGAGGCTACATCTACTGCTGCTTCTGCATGTTCGTTAGAATAAGTTAGTTCAAGTTAGTCCTAGCTCAGTTATGGGAAAGAAAATACATGGAGGTTTTCAGATCCATCAAGGAGAAAAGAGATCTCAGAGGGAATGTAGAACAGCTAATAAAATAAGACAAGCTTGAAATTAATGATGATTCAAAAATGCCAGAGTTACCAAGTTCCTTTTTTTTTTATAAGATTCAGTAAGAAAGTGGAAAAGTTGGAACATGTACCAGACAAGAAGAAATTGCTAGAATAGTTATCAGCCAAGATGTAATTAGAAATGACTTGGATGAGTCAAGGCATCTGCAGGGTTGGCAGAGGGCAAGGCATGGGTATGAAGTGGATCCGCCAAATTGCTGTACGATTCAGGACCTGGGTGGGTGGGAAGCCAGAATGTCAGGCGAGAGGAAAGCCAAGGAAGAGCTGTCTTGGCAGAAAGTTTGCTTTCGGACCGCCATCTGGAATCATGACAAGGAGACTTAATGGAGGGTTGGAATGAGCAATGTAAAAAGAGGGGAGTGAACCCTTTCAAGGTGGTTGGAAACTAATTGCAAAAGAGACACAAAAGAGCCAGTCAGATGGAGATCAAGGTGTCAGCTTTGTTACTGATAAGAAGCTCTTTTGGAGGACACAGCTTGCTAATACTCTTCTCAGTTGAACTCACCCCCAATCCCAGCATCAGGCAAAACCGATGGGACAAAGCCTGCTCTGCTAAGCCCAGAATGCACCTTCTCTGCAGGCAAGCAGATCCCCAAAGAGAGACTAGCTGAGCAAGTTCAGTTCCTTCTTCCAGGTGCACCAGTCAGGTGGGGCAAGAGGCCAGGAGTGTCACTCTACTGGAGGTCCTCCTATAGGGAAACATGAGGCCTGGGGAATAAGTGTTCCCCCTCCCATCTTCTCCCCCTCAACATCAGGTGGTCTCAAGAAAATGGCACATTGGTTTTAAGGATATGAGGGAATCAGAATTGCAAAGTCGTCAGAACCTGAGGAGAATATACGGGGCTACCTGGCCTCTCCCTGTCTCGTTTTCAGGTTCCTGTCTCTGAATTTTTACGTGGACAGACTTACCGAGGCCCTTCATCTTCATGGCGTCCTCTCACCGCCTCTGCTTCTGCTCTCTGTGGATTATCACATTGACTCCATGAGTGGGTGCTGTTATTATCTCTCCATTTTACTGATAGGAAAACCGAGGCTCAGAGATGTTAAATGCTTTGCCTAAGGTCACTTAGATGGTAAATGGAGGAGCTAGGGTTTGAACCCAGGCCTGCGCCCTTCTCTACTGCACTCTATTCCTGCCCCAGGACGGCGGGGAGCCTGAGTGGGCCGGCCTCTTTGTTTTCATACCAGGCTGTGAGCGGAGTGTGTGGGTCCACAGGCCTGGAGAGACTTATCCTATCCAGAGGAAACTGGGAGCCTCTCCCTTTGGAGCCACCTGTCACAGCTGTGACACAGGCAGCAGATGGTCGAGAGAGCTGCTCGAGAGTAACACAGTTCAATGCTCAAATCCCAGCCTAGCCAGTGACTTGCTCTGGGACCCTGAGCGCTTGAGTCACTTCTACTCTCTGATCCTCAGTTTCCTCACTTATAAATGGAGATTTTCCATTTTGTAGGAATGTGGTAGAAATTCAATGAGATGCTGAGTATTAAAACTTAACAGTGGGGGCTTCCCTGGTGGCGCAGTGGTTGAGAGTCCGCCTGCCGATGCAGGGGACACGGGTTCGTGCCCTGGTCCGTGAAGATCCCACATGCCACGAAGCGGCTGGGCCCGTGAGCCATGGCCGCTGAGCCTGCGCGTCCGGAGCCTGTGCTCCGCAACGGGAGAGGCCACGGCAGTGAGAGGCCCGCGTACCACAAAAAAAAAAAAAATCAAATCATATTGTTCTTTTTGTTACAGAAGAGTCAGAATAGGGAATGCCAAACTTTTCACTGTTTACCCAATTATGACAAGCCTTTTCATGCCGCTGTGTCTTTGTTCATCATGTTCCTTTTGCCAGGAATGCTTTTCCCTCCCTCCTGTGTAACTTCCGCAGTTTGATGACCTCCTACTTGTTTTCAAGGCCTAGCTCAACGTTCTCCACTTTTGGAGCCTCTCGGATTCTCCTAAGCAGAATGACATCTCGACTAGGTTCCTCTTCCTTTCCCTATTAGGGCTTTTCACTGAAATGATACTTCAGTGACCTGATAACTTGTCTCTCTTCCCAGCTCCCAACGAGACTAGAGCTTTTCAAAATGAGAGAGCCATGCCTGAGTCATCAGACCATCCCCTCATGTAACAGGGACATGATGTTAAATGCTCAACAAATGTTTGAGCAAATGAATGCTTAGTGTCGTAGCCATCTACTGCTGCTTAACGATTCACCCCCTTACAAACAACATATGTATTATCTCAATTTCCGTGGACCAGAAGTCTGTCCTGGTTTAGTGGGTCCTCTGGCCCTGGGTCTTTCACAAGGCTGCCATCAAGGTGTGGCCCCGGGCTGCATCATCAGTCGTCTGAAGACTCAGCTGGGAAGGACCCACTGTCATGTTCGCTCATATGCAGTTGTCGGCAGGAGTCAGTCTCCTGCAGCTTGTTGAACGGAGACTTCACTTCTTCATGAGCTGTTGGCCAGAGGCCTTCTTTGATCTGTCGCCATGTGGGCCTCTCCACAGAGCATCTCACAACATGGAACTGCCTTCGTCAGAGGGAGCAAGGGAGAGGACAAGAAAGAGTGCGAGCAAGGGAGCGCTAACAGGAGAGTCACAGCCTCTGTCGTCTAACCATGGAGGTGACGTACCATTACCTTCACTGCATTCTGTTCATTAGAAGCAAGTCACCCACGCCAAAGAGGCGGGGGTTACACAAGGCTGTGAGTATCAGGGGCAGAGGGCGTTGGGAGCCACGTCAGCAGCTGCCTGCCACACTTAAAAAAGCAAAGGGGAGCAGAGGGGAGCAAAACGAAGAGAATGAAATCCAAAAGGAAAGCATGAGGAGGAGAGGGGGAAGAAGAAGTAAGAATGGAGATGACAAAAGAAGAGGGGAGAAGGGGGTCGGTCATCAAACACTGGCTCGACACCTGTCGTGTTCTGCATAAGAGAATACAAGAGACACGTGGGCTGTGACATGTCTCCTCACCTCTTGACAGTAGGTGGCTGTCAAGATGGGGAGATGAAACACCCACATGAGGAATGATGACACAGTAACTCAGGGTCATCTGTGGGGTGGGCCACGTGCTTCATCAGACCCTAAGTGTTATGAAATTGAGATGAAGGTGGACTCATTGGGTGTGGTGTGCTGGGCAAGATGGGGCTCGAGCTCGAGCTTGCCACATGGGTAGACTTGGGTCGGGGCAATAGCATGCTAAGGGGTGAGGAATGGTGTGGGAGAGGGCTCAGATCTGAGGGACTTCTTAAGTAAAAGGGACTCCAAAATACCTGCCATGGGGGATTCTAGGAGGGCATTAGTGGGAGATGAGATTGCGGAAGCAGATGGAGACCAGGTCTTGAAGCGTCTTGAGAGCCCAAAATTCTTGAGAATTTTGAGGTCCATCGGGTAGACCGATAGGGGTCTTTGAAGGTGGCTGAGTGGAGGCTCTATTAAGTGAGGTTAAGCACAGAAGTTTGGAATCAGGAACACTGGCTTTCCAGTCCCCAGCTCCACTGCTTACAGCTGTGAGAAGCTCCTGGGGCAAATGATTTAAGTTCATGAGCCTCAGTTTCTTCATCTGCAGTATGGTAACATCTCCCCCATGGGTTTGTTGTAAAGATTAAATGAAATAATGCCGTAAAGTGCTTAGTGTAATGCCTGTCATATGGTGAGCCCACGACAAGTAGTTAAATAGTTGCTATTTTATTATTTCTGAGTTGGGGATGAGGGACATGATTACCCTGAGAGATGGAGAATTTTAAAACATCCACGTCTTCCTCTTATTGGCAAAACATTCATCTGGCCTTTTCCCTTGTCTCTTCCTGGCTGTGGACCATGACAGATGAGCAATGCAGACCTGAAAGTGACAGATGTGTCCAATTAGGACAGGACAAAGGGGGAGGGACAAAGGGAGGAAGGGCTGAGGAATGACCAAACAATGCCTGGAATCATGGTCAACAGAGCTACAGAGGTTTAAGGAACTATCTTTACAGAAATGTAATTCTGAGGCCAAGTCAAGGGCAAGTTCCCAGAATCTGCATGGGGCACTGGTACAGCTGTTCTCATTCAGAGGGAGGGGCCTGACGTGGATTCCAAAGACAGGAGGGTCCCTGGAGGTCAGTGGGATCCGACATCCCTCCTTGTACTCTATTGTTATCCTTTGAAGGAGGTTGTTGACCTCAGCAGCTGTGGGAGGGAGCATTGGGAGGGACCTCAGACTTGAGTCAATGAAGGTCCTGATCTCTGGGGTGGTGGGGTTATGTCCTAAGTAAGTGAGGAAGTAGGGGAAGTTAGTTTGCTTTTTTCATCCACCAGCTTGCTCCACCAAACTCCTTTTGGTCTTTTTATTCAGGTAAAATGTACCTCCGTAGTTGGGTCTCATGCTGTAGTTCTTTCCTCTTCATTTCTTCTCATCAAAACTTACCAGTCGTGGGTTACATTCCCTCCAATTCTGCTTTTCACTCTGTTATGTCATAAAGTGGCAGTCCTCAGACTTTCGAATTTCAGGTACTAGTGCATTTTCAATGTTGAAACTTCCTTGTTGGGCTAGAGATGGAGATACAGATTTGTCTCAATGTGGAGGTTGCTAACTCTCTATTTTGTCAGATAAATACCTTTAAAAACTTATTCTATAAGTGACTTTTTTTCAACCCCAAACGAAGAAGAAAGAATAGTCTCAAAGACAATCCGTTGAATGGGACAATTTCAGCTTCTTGAGAAACTTTTCCTGTACTGACTATTTTTTCGCGCTTGTGCTACTGTAAACCGCAGTCGGGGCGATTTATGCTAAGGTGTTAGTGGTTTCATAACACGTTCATTTAGGAAATATCAAGCTCTTCCTCTGTGTTAAGCCTTGTGTTAAATGCTGGACCTTTAGAAATGAAGGAAACTTGGTATCTGATGCCAAAAAAATCCAGTCTCAACTGGGAAAACTGTGAACAGTTTTTGTGAACTTTGTGAACACTGATGCTGATTCCAATACAGTGCCTCAGAGCACATGGCATTGTGCTCTAGCAGTTTAGACAAAAAGCTACCTGGGCTGAAGAGAAAGATGGAGAAATCTTCATAGGTAAGGAGGAATTCAAGGAAGGAACTGCCCGTGGAAAGGTAGAGGGGTGTGCTTGTAAGGGCTGACATTTATCTGGGAGCTACAGGTTGCTCGGTGCTTTGATGTCACCCCATTTTAATCTTAACAACAACTCTGTAAGGCTGATATTACACTTCTCATTTTACCATAAAGAAAGGAGTTTCAGTAGGGAAAGTCACGTGCTGGAGGTCTCGTAGTAAGAGGCAGACATGGGGTTTGAATCTAGCCCTGCCTGACATCAAAACCCATGGGTTTAACCACCCTGGAAATTTCCTCAGAAAGCCTTCAGTGGCTCTCCACTCTTATCCATACTCCCAATTCTGCTCACAAGGAAATGAGAAGGAAATGTAGGCTGGGGTTAGATTGTTGATAGCTGAGGTTTTGCCAAATAAAATACAAGATGCCCAGTTAAATTTGATTTTCAGATAAACAATGAAACTTTTTTTAGCCTAAGTATATCCCAAACATTACATGGGACATACTTAAAAAACATTCATTGTTCATCTGAAATTCAGATTTAGCTGGGTGGCCTGTATCGGTGTCCTGTATTTTTATGGACTACGTCCATCCACCTTTTCAACAACCCAGCACGTTTACATCTACATCCCAACCAGAACTTACAGGACTTAGCAGTGCTTTGAGCAAAAAGTCCTTGCTTCCCGTGGAAACTCAAGTTCTCATCATGTCGAGCCGAAATTAGATTTCAGCGAAGCAAGATGGATTTAGGTTAGCCCCCTCTGACCCCTTAAAAAAGAAAGAGCAGTCTATTAGTTTTACTCAGTAGTATGATTTCTTACATGGAGCAGAAGGGTGGTTTCAAACGTTACAATGTCCCTAAAAGGAAGGCAGGGGGTTGGGAGCGGGGCTTAAGAGTCCTAGATCATCCTGACTTGGGGATTCCACAATCCTGTGGGACCTCATTCCCATTTTCTCTTCTATTCTGTGCAGCTGAACCTCAGTTTTGCCCCCCATCTCGAGAATCCCTTTGTAGGCAGTCCGTGCACCTAACCGGAGGGGGCTGGGAGGGAGTACATTTCAGAGCACTTAGCAGCCACAAGAGTTTCCCTTTCTTCTCTTCTCCCTGCTATTTGACAAACAAGTGGGTTGTTTAATCACAGAAAGCAGACTGAAGTGGAGTTTTTATCTTGAGCCATTCACTAAAGGGATCAAATTTGGGTTGCCTTTGAAGAAACGAAAGAAAGAGTGGCTTCTTTCCCTTCTTCTTTCCTGTTCCATCAGCTTTAAAAAAAAGTTTGAAGGGAAAATGCTTACAGCATGGAAAAGACATAGAAAGCTCCCTGTTAGTTAGATACATAACCAAACCTTTTGGGCTAATGAAACCTAATGCTGTTCTACGTAGTTTCTTTCTTTTCTGTTTGACCATTGTTCTGCAAAACCCCTGACCCAAAGCTTCACATTTTTGCCCTCTGTTGCAGGGGCTGCTTAGAATTTGGGGTCCAATAGTTATGTTAATCTTAAAATTGCTTAAATGTGTGGGCTAGTGTGGGAGAAGGAAATATAGAAGCAGATACTTTGCATACATTATCTCCTATAATCCTCCCAACAATCTTATCAGAGAAAATGCTGTTCTCCCCACTTTACAGATTAGAAAACTGAGGCTCACAGAGGTTTAGACTTGATGAGGTCAGGTGAAAGCTTTGGGGAGGAGTTAGAACACGGGGGCTGATGCTGCTAATGTGACACCCATTAAAAGACTGTCTTGACTCACCGTAGTTGCACTCTTTGCCTTCCGAATTACTCATCCTTACTCTAATAATATTAGACCCCAAACTGCTATTGTAATGTGGGTATTTTTCTTCTCTTCACATAGGGTGACGTAGAACAACTGAAAGTCTTCCCACCTTCCTGCGAGCTTAAAAGGAATAAGCCAAATAAGGCAACGTGCTCATTAGAAAATAGATACCAGGATTTTCAAAATGCAGCCGTGAAGGCCATGCTGCTGCTGGTCAGTGATGGAATTTGCTAACCAATTTGGAAAGGTCCTTGGATTCTCACCCATAGAGTGCATCTGCTCACTAAGTGATTAAAAACGTCCATATGAAACCACTGGGGCAGGGGCTTCAGAAACCTGCCTGGTCCAATTGATTCCCTCCTGCAGCTCTTTCCCACCGTACCTACTGGACTGCGAGGAGAAGGGCTTAAAATACAAAATGAAGAGTTGGGTGGGAGTTAGGGCTAGGGCTGCGAGGGAAAAGAATTCAGGTGGTAGTGGTCAACTCTGTGAATGCACTCATTCATTCACTCAAATAAATATTCATGCCATCGCTCAGTAATGTTTCTTGAGTCTCCACTATGTGCCAGGACCCATTCACGGTGTTGAGATTATAGCTATGAACACAGTGGATGATATCTTCCAACAAAGAGTGCTTATGCCAGTAGATAGGAGGGGTGCAGATAGTTTTGAATGATGACTTACATTATTTATTATATAATCACAATGTGTGGCAGTTGTTTCAAATGAGCTACAGGTGTGTATCCTGGGAGGGGGCCGGTCTTCTCCAAGGCTGGGGAAGATTCTGAGTCGAATCCTGGAGGATGAATAAGACTTAACTAGGTGAGGTGTGGGTGGCAGCGGGGAAGAGAAAGCATCCCAGCGCAGAGAACTGATGTGCAAAGATTCAAGGGGGAAGGAAAGAACAGGGTAGTAGTTTCTTCTTCTACCCCTGGGCCCTCCATCCCAGTGTTTGTGACATTTCTATTCCTGCACAGAATGAGCTCTACCCAATGGGAGGCTTAAATCCCATCTGCAGCTCCCAGGGATTCTTACCTAGCTGGGGATCTGTAATCCCTTGGACACTCTGATGGAGACCCAGTAGTTTTATCCCAGGATAGTGCATATAGACATGTAAGCACAAACTTTTCAGAGAACTTCAAGGGTTTCATTAATCCTATAGACCTCTGGCTTCAAAAAGAAGTACAGATGCCTTAGTGTGACATTCATGCCCTTTCTACAGCTCCCGCTTCTTCTCTAGCTGTATCCCTAGCCCCGACGCCAATGAACTGAGCTACTTCTGGGAAGAGGCTCTGTTCTCTCCTACCTCCTGCTTTAGCCTGTGCTCTTGCCTCCGCCTGGGACACTCTCTGCTCCCACCTCCTCTCCTGGGGAACTCTTATTACTGTTTTACGGTTCAGCTCAGCTGTTGCTTCCTCTAAGAATCTTCCTGTAACTCCCTCGGGCTGGGCCAAGGACCCTTCTCAAAAGCTGTCTCCGTTAGAGCGCCGATCACTCTGAATTCTGAATTTTGCCTGTTTAATGGTTTGTGCCGCAGCTACTGGATTGTGAGCTCCTTGAAGCAGGGGCTGTGGTTTTCATTAGACCCCAGTGCCCAGTACCGCTGTGTTCCAGGAGATGTTCTGTCAATACTCCCTGAATAAATTAATGGAGTGCCCCAGCCTTGTCCCCAAAAGGTCACTTCCTAGGCCGGTAGCTTTGATTTCCGTGTGACTCAAACCTGCATGTATGAACCCAGACTCCAGCTGACTTGCAGCCACGGGACTCTGGTTCACAATTATCATTACACTCAGGCCTTCCAGCGCCCGTCCCTGCGAGCAGCAGAAACTACCCGAAAGAGTTACTCACTTCACATAAAGCCCGCACTGAGGCGGCAGGCCCTGTGCTGCTTCTAGGATGTTTGCGATTTTACTCTGACCACTGGATCAGGCCCCCTCACTCCACAACCCACTGAATATCCTTACTACTTCTGAGCCGACATTCAGCAAGCACTTCATTTGGGTCATACCAGGCCCAGAGTAGGCTTTTTAAAACTTGGCTACTCAGCGTGAGGTCTGGGGACTAGTATCTCCAGGCATCACCTGGGAGCTGGTTAGAAATGCAGAATCTCTGGCCTACCTTCGACCTACTGAATCAGAATCTAAATTTTAACAAGATCCCAAAGCGATTCTTGAAAAGTACTGGAACACACTGTTTTTCAACTTTGGTTGCACATTAGAATCACTCGGGAGCTTAAAAAAAATTACTAGGCACAACCTCAGACCAATTGAACCAGAATCTTAGGGAGTGCGGCCCAGGCATCAGTAATTTCAAGATGTGTCCAGGTGATCCTAGGGTGCGACCAGGGTCCAGAATCACTGGGAGTGGATGACTCCTCGGCATCAGCAGGTGCATTGCCATCACTGTATCAGTTCACTAGGAAGTAGGTACTGTCGCTGTCCCATTTCACAGGGCCTCAGAGAGGGCTTGTCTCATACCAAAAGTCACAAAGTTGGTAAGTGGAAGAGCTGGGGATTTATATCCAGGCCTGCAGGCTCCATTCCCAGCCCACACTCTTACGAAGCTTTCTAAGCTTTCTATTTCTTGCTGTACTAGCGCTGGAGTTTGTCTCCCAGGTAGGAGTTTTGTTCCTCCAGTTTTACTTGTAATCTATTTAGGAGCAGGCCTTTTACAGCATTAGCCCAGAGTTCTGAAGCCAAGATGCTCCCATCCATTCTCTTTGCTTCCTCCCTTCTCCCAAGATGTAGGTCCCTGCTCCCAAGCACTTGGGCAAAACCGTTTTAATGCAATTTCTGTTTTTTCCTGGTCTTCCTTCTTCCACTCTATCCTGCTTACCCAGCCTCTTAGGCTTACTATCATAGAGACTTGACTGTGCTGTCGGCCCAGTATTAGAAAAATTGACTGCCAAAGAGTGGACCCTTCTGCCCAGCGGATACCCAACCCCTGCCAGTCTCCTTGATCGTGACCCTCTGGTTTCTCCTCTCCCTTTATTGCTCTCCACTATCTGGGATTGATAAAGAGTCCAGGAGTCTGTTTACAACCCTACCACCTACGCAGTGCTTTATGAATTTAGGCATATCCTGTACCCACTCCAGCCTTCAGTTCCTTGACATGTAAAATGAGGGGTAGGTTCCTAGAAAAATGAAACATAGAATTACCACATGATCCAGCATTTCCATTCTTAGGCACATGCCCAAAATAACTTCAAGCAGAGATTCAAGCAGATACACATAAACCAATGTTAATCTTAGCATTATTCACAATAGCCAAATAAACACGTAATTAACAAGATGATTATGGGTGGAGATAAGAGCTATAAGAAAACAAAACAAGCTGAAGGGCGGGGCGGAGGAGAACAGAAGGACCATTTATTATTGGGTGATTAGAGGAATTAGTATTTGAACTGAGATCTGAATAATGAGAAGGAATTCATATTTTTAAAGTCTGCAGGTAGAAGGTTGCAGGCAAATGGATCAGCAAATGCAAAGGCTTAGAGGGAGGAAGCAGCTGAGCAGTTTTGAGGAGCATTTATGTGGGTTGAAAAAGCCAGTGCCATGTCACTGCTCTTTCTGAAATCCTCGAAAGTGCCTCGTGGCCCTAAAGATAAGACCTTGATCACACAGGCTTTCTGTGACCCGGCCCCACCCTCCTCTCCAGCCACGCTTCCGACCCTCAGCCTCGAGGAAATCCTATTCTCTGCGTTCCTCACCTGGAGGACTCGTCAAAACAGATTGCTGGGTCCTGCCTCCTAGAGTGTGCAACTCAATAAGCCTAGGGTGGGGCCTGGGAATTTGCATTTCCGTCAAGATCCCAGGAGATGCTGCTACTGCTGGTCTGGACTCCACTGTGAGAATCGCTGCTGGACTCTAAGCTCTGGGTCTGTGTACCTGTGAGCTCTCTCCCTGGAGTGGCCTCTCCCTCTCCCTGCCTCCTTGGCCTGGATAACCTACACTTAGGGTCTGGTTTTTCCCTGACCGCCTCAACACAGAGACGAGTACTCCTTCTGTGTGCATCCTCAGCCCTCTGAGTTGAGGGGTGATATCACAGATCGCAGCCCAGAGGCGTTGCCAGGCTGCTTGCCTACACCCCCTCCCCTCACCCTGGACTGTGGGCTCATTGAAGGCAGAGACAGTTTCCTACTTCTTGTTGAAACCTCAGCACTTGGTATAATCCCTGGCACTTAGTCTGTGCCCAATAAATTTTGTAAATGAGTTATAATAATTAGAAAGGGCACATAACTTGAATTACTTCTTTAAGAGTCAGTTACACTCTCTGTGGTTTGGGGCCAGAGCCATATTAAGTGGTCCACTTAATATTCATTCTAGCCTCCTTCAACTCATGTAGAAACCCACAGAACTGTCTTTCCAGGTCAGCTCCACCGCCCTTTTTTATTTCTAAGTTTCTGAAAGCAGGGAGCCTGTCTGTATTTCTGTTTCCCCATTTCTCCATCTCTCGGGAGACCTGTCCCCCAGAATCACCTGGCATCGTTGCCTTCTGTTCAACACCATTTTTTGTGTGTTTCTGGAACACATGTGCTAAAGATACCTTAGGTGCCTCTGACTCATCATGCAACGGGCTTAGTGGTGTGGTAAAGAGCAGTCCAGCCATGAAGCCAGAGAGCAGTTCCAGTCACACTGGATGTTTAATATTGAAGTACTTCCATTCATCTCAGTAAATACGTGCTCCTCTCATCCCCCTCCAGGGCCCACTGTCTGCACCATCCTGGTCACTCCATCCATTTCCCTGGAACCCAGGCTACCCTAGGCCTAGCATCCATCTGGTTAGTCGGCTCCATGCTGCCCTAGTTGTTAAGTATTTTGAATATCGCTCCTGGGCTCAGAAAGGCCTAGACCTAAATCCCAGCTCTTCCACTTGTCACCACCTGTGTGACCTTGGGCAAAGCGCTTCGTCTCTTTGAGCCTCAGCTTCCACATATGCAAAGGGTGGACCACAGTAATAGCTTTGTCCTTGGATCATTATGAGAGGGAGAAAGATGACTCATGCTTAATCCAATGCAAAGGCAGACAGTAATCACTCAACAAATGCTAAATTTCTGCTCTTATTAAAATGACTCTTATGACTATTCCAAGCAAACAAAATCGTGAAGAAACTGTAAAATGTCACCCCTGGGAAGGCCCTTAGAGATGCCCAAGTCCAGGAGTTGCTACTGGGTTGAGGGTGGAAATGTTTATGCCCGAGGAAGGCTGGGTGAGATGCAATTAAGAATGGTGGGGTCTGTGGCGAAAAGGAGAGCATTTGCCTTCGACCTGTAGTCATTGAAATTCTCTATTTTTGAATACCTTGTGGGCTTCAAACAGAACACATCTGTAGGCCAGAAATTCATCCTGTGGAGTGCCAGTTGAAGACCTCTGAGAACCCAACCGTATAATTTCCGGTGGGAAAACTGAGGCCAGAGTTAGGAATGAGTTGCCCAAGTTTAATGAGGACAGGAATCCTGGCCCTTCCAGCCTTCTGTACATTGCCCAGCCTCGTCTGAAGACCCCTTGAAGGAGAGGGGGCCAAGAGTCAAGCCTGTTGCTCAAATTCCTGAATCATAGACCCAGGGTATCCTCTATAAAGTCTAGTTGAGAGGGATTTTTTAAAAATAGCATTTATCACTTTTCTAAAAACAAAATTTATTTTGATTAATTTATTTATTTTAATCATGCCCCCCAAACAAAGTAAAAGAGAAATGCCCCCTAGACGTTCTGGATGTATAATCTCAGACAATCCCTTCGCTTCCTACAGAGCCTGCTTCAAAGGGCCGCCGCAGGGAGTAAAAGGTGAAAATGTTCGTAAAGTTCTTGCACAGAGAGGAAAGCTTAAATGCATTGGAAGGTATTCTGGGCTTTGGGCTGGCAGGAGCTTGCTTAGAATCTGGCCTGCCTGTAAGGCAAACTAAGTTTCCAGGAGGGAGATGATGCGTCAACAACTGTGGTCACGTCACAACACGGACTATCGGTTTGTTTGGTAATTATTTCTGCAACATCCAATCCAGGGGCAAGGCAATAGGGAGGGTCCTGCTGCCACAGAACTGTCCCCAAAGGCCCTGGCTGCAGAAGGTGCCTGGCTTCAGCTCTGCCTAGAGATCCGCGGCATGCAGGGGCATAGGAACAGCCTCGGTTTTCTCTTTCTGTCCTTTCTTTTTTCCAAACCAAAGGTCAGTTGCCTTTGTCTTCTGCTTCAAAGCATTCCAGGAGAGGCTTCTGTGCTCCTTTCAGGAGAAAAGAAGTAACAGACGAGACAAAGCGAGATACATTCAGAAGTTGCGTCCTATCTTTAACAGCAGAAGGCACTAGAGGCAATATACAGTACATACACACACATACACTAAATAAGGTGAGCCATCATGACAGGTGGAGGGATGCTTTTAGATGCAAAATTGGATTCTCTTAGGCAGGTTCTTTTCCCACCTTGCTGTTGAGAAGAACACAGATTTGTGTGTCCACATTTAAATATTACACCAGCATAGTGCAGTTGATGAGATGCCCACATGTGCATATGCCAGATACTTTCTGCTTAGAAGTAAAGGAGCTCTGCTACACACCTCTGGGCAAAAAGGCCTTTGAGTCAAATGCTGGCAATGCCCCTTTCCAGGCCTGGGAAAGGCGGGTCAGGCTATTACACACAGATAGATGATACAATATGTCCTGAACATTAGTAGTTTGAATACTACTTTAGGATTTCTGTAGCATCTGTGTCTCACCTGTGCTCTTACTTAGTCTTGACACTTTAAGAAAAATGGAATAATTTTGGATGAGGAATAGTTTTTAAATGGAAAGATAAACCATAAAAAAAATTAAATTATCTATGGAGATAGAGTAAAGAGGGTGGACAGGACAGGTTGTCTAGACTTCTTCGAATATACTTTGTGGAATTTTTGACTTTAGAACACTGTAAATAGTTTACATAATTAAAAAATAAAGTTATATTAAAAACAATCCCTAAAAATCAAGCTTAAATGTAAATAAATACACCTCAATGTGATTTTATTCCACTTGACTTTAAAACAGTAATTTGGGGCTTCCCTGGTGGTGCAGTGGTTGAGAGTCCGCCTGCCGATGCAGGGGACACGGGTTCGTGCCCCGGTCCGGGAAGATCCCACATGCCGCAGAGCGGCTGGGCCTATGAGCCATGGCCGCTGAGCCTGCACGTCCGGAGCCTGTGCTCCGCAACGGGAGAGGCCACAACAGTGAGAGGCCCGCGTACCGCAAAAAAACAAAACAAAACAAAATAAAACAGTAATCTGAATATACACCCAAGTGAGAGGTTAAAACAAAATCTGAAACTGATTTCAGTAATCATATTATAGGTGGTCGTATAAGTATGCTTATTCTAAAACGTGTGTATTGTGGGACAGAGAAAATGAGTAATTATGTTGGTGTCACTAAACTTGGATTTTTGGCATGTCAGAAAGGAAATACAAATGTGAGATTTATGGTTTATGAGAAAAACCTGCAGCGCTTATTTGAGCCAGAGATACCAGTAGAAAATCGTGATATATTTTTTTGTCTTAAAATAAAATTTCCTAGGTCTGTATATTAAAAAGTCCTAGAAACAATGACTGACTAATCTAGCAGGGATGAGCAACCTTGGCACTCATTAAAAGGAACCAGTGCTGTCTGGAGAAATGGCTGATTCCAGGTCTGGGGCAGTCAGGAAATTTGTAAGTTGAGCTTGGAATATCTGGACATAGCAGAAAGCAAGAAAGTCGTCAGAGGCTTCTAGGGTCATTTCACAGGACTCAGGAACCAATTGAATAGACTCTCCTGGCTAGAGGTGAAACAATTTTAGCATTAGTAAGGATAATAGTAGCAATTAAGGGCTTCCCGGGTGGCGCAGTGGTTAAGAATCTGCCTGCCAATGCAGGGAACACGGGTTCGAGCCTTGGTCCTGGAAGATCCCACATGCTGCGGAGCAACTAAGCCCCGGGCGCCACAACTACTGAGCCCGTGAGCCACAACTACTGAAGCCCTTGCTCTTAGAGCCCAAGCTCTGCAACAAGAGAAGCACCACAATGAGAAGCCCGTGCACCACAACGAAGATCCAACTCAGCCAAAAAAATAATAAAAATAGAGAATAATAATAAATTTTATTTAAAAAATAACAAAGCACATCAAATATATTTAAATCTATGAATTCATCGTAAGTATAAAAAAATTCAGTAGTACTTTCAAAGAATATTAGTACACCAACTCATTGTTATTTAAACTAGTAAATAAAGGGAAAGGATCAAGTATTTATTCTGCCTTTTCTTTACTAATGGTGCCTCGAGTTTCCCAAATAGTTGATGAGGGGATCTTTCTCTATAGGAGTATTCCAGCTAATACATCAAAATAAATGATGGATTAGAACAGCACAATTTTTGCAACCCCTAATAAATTAGGCAAAGATCTTCAGTCTCAGCTAGCGTCACAAGAAAAGAAAAAAATCATACATTATTAACCTTCTGGTGGAATTTCTTTTGAGCTTAAATCTGATTAAACTTCTAGATCTAGCCATCACTTAACAGGAAACAGAGAGCACAGAGAAATGCTATCAATGTAGTCAGGAAAATACAGATTATGGGAAATTCCACTAGACAAACAAGCAAGTTTCTTATCAAAAATAGAGAAGAAAGAGAAATGGAATGCATGTATGTATATGTGTGTGCGTGGTGGGGGGAACTTATAGAGAAGAGGATACTGAAGGAGAAGCATCAGTCAGCCACAATGAATGAGCCTTATTGGTATCCCAATTCAAACAAACAAATAAACAAAAAACAAACACTTTAGACAGTTGGGGAAAAGTGGACATTGACTGGATATTTGATGATACTAAGGAATTATTGTTAATTTTGTCTAGTGTGATAACGATATCACCATTATACTAAAAAAAAACAAAGCAATTTAGAGATACATCCTGCAGTATTTACAACTGGAATAATACAATGTCTTGGATTTGCTTCAGAATCATTTAGGAGTGTGGCAAGCGGGTCAGAGTAAGACCAAAAGCATCAACTATGTGTTGATAATTGTTGAACTTAGAAATGGGTACACAGGAGAAATGGGTACTTTATGCTAATCTTTACTTTTGAATATGTTTGAAATTGTCTATAGTAAAAAGTTGTTCAAACGTGAATCACCTCTTTACCTAACAAATTTCCTTAAAGAGGACATTTTAGAAAGGAAAAATTAGTGTCACATGCCAATAATGGAAGATAACTATAAAAATAAATACAATGAAGGCAAAGCAGCATTACTAAATACTAGTTGTCCATGCCTCTGAATCTGAAGGTACTTTCTCATTGTTGAAAAGTAAGTCCTAAGAGATGTGTTCAAGACATTTTCAGAAAATCAAAATATGGAGATTTACTTCTGGAGGTAACCTAATAGCTAGGAAGGCAAGTCATAAAAGGAATACTTTCTCATCATACATGACCATGTACTCTGAGGTTATTTAATACTTCATCTGCCTGGTTACCACCTAAAACCTTCTGTGGCGGGGGAGGGGGGGTGTGCCACCAGGGTTCCAAGGAACCTTACTTTGATAAATAATGATATAGTGTCATTGGCTTTTAAAATTGGGCAGAATAATGGCAGTGCTCTCATTTCATTGCATGGAGCATATTCCTCCATCACTAACTGTTCCATTTCTCCTCCATTCTTCCATCACTAACTATGTTCTCTGGTCTTCAGCCTTTTTTGTGTGTGTACCCAACTCTTTCAATATGTGGTCTTTGCACACACTGAATCCTCTTACCACTCTGAAACTCAGTTTCCAAATCTGCAAAATTCAGACAATGGTAGTTCCTTTCCCATAGAGTTGTTGAGAAGGATTAAATGAGATAATGCTTTTTTTAAAAATTGAAGTATATAGTTGATTTACGATATTGTGTTAGTTTCTGGTGTACAGCAAAGTGATTCAATTATATATATATATATATATATATATACAATAATTCAGTTATATATATATAATAGATTACGTATATATAAATATATTAATTATATTTATGATGTAATTAAGATGTTATGGAAAATGCCAAATGAACTTTTTTGGCCAACCCAATATAATATATATATATATGGTCTTTTTCATTCTCTTCCATTATGGTTTATTACAGGATATTGAATATGGTTCCCTGTGCTGTACAGTAGGACCTTGTTGTTTAATCTATTTTATTCATAGTAGTTTGTATCTGCTGATCTCAAACTCCTAATTTATCCCTCTCCCCCTTTCCCCTTTGGTAACCATAAGTTTGTTTTCTATGTCTGTGAGTCTATTTCTGTTTTGTAAATAAGTTCATTTGTATCATATTTTAGATTCCACATATGAGTGATGATATATGATATTTGTCTTTCTCTTTCTGACTTGCTTCACTTAGTGTGATAATCTCTAGGTCCATCCATGTTGCTGCAAATGGCATTATTTCATTATTTTTTATGGCTGAGTACTATTCCATTTTATATATATACCACATCTTCTTTATCCATTTATCTGTTGATGGACATTGAGGTTGTTTCCATGTCTTGGCTATTGTACATAGTGCTGCTATGAACATAGGGCTGCATGTATCTTTTCGAATTATAGTTTTGTCTGGGTATATGCCCAGGAGTGGGATTGCTGGATCATATGGCAACTCTGTTTTTAACTTTTTGAGGAACCTCTGTAATGTTTTCCATAGTGGCTGCACCAATTTACATTCCCACCAACAGTGTAGGAGGATTCCCTTTTCTCCACACTCTCTCCAGAATTTATTATTTGTAGACTTTTTAATGATGGCCATTCTGATTGGTGTGAGGTGACACCTCATTGTAGTTCTGATTTGCATTTCTCTAATAATTAGCGACATTGAGCATCTTTTCATGCGCCTGTTGGCCATCTGGATGTCTTCTTTGGAGAAATGTCTATTTAGGTCTCTGCCCTAAATGAGATAACGTTTATCAAAGGTTTAACACAAATGGTGACTAGAACATAGAACATAGTAACACTCGATAAGTGCAGTTATTATTATCTGAGACAGCAATGAATGTATTTGTCTTATAGACTCTTGGGAACTACACAACCAGGAAGGAGGACTCCTGGTTTATCCATGTTGGTCCAGGGGCATTTGGAGCAGTTTATATCAATATTCTAGAAGAGAAATGGATATTAAACAGAGAAGGTGGGATTCAGATTAAACATAAAGTAGAACTTTCAAGAAGTGGGATTAGTAAGCCCTGAGTAATAGAATCATTTTTTCTCCTTAAAAGTCTGTACGAAAAAATACAGAATCTTGTAATTTGAATAGTTTAGCATGATCCTGTTTAAGGGCACAAAGATAGATGAATTGGTCTCATTATCATATTTCCCATTATCTCAGTAATTATTTGAATCATTTACTGTTCACTGGACTTTTGGAAATGGGTACAGACTGTCAAGTACCCTGGTGTCCCTTGATGATGGTGGATAATGATTAGCCATATTATACTCAGAGAATTTATGGACAGAGAGAGTAAGGGGTTTACCTCAACACAGTCATGTTAGTGAGGTGGGATTTGAACTGCCTCAGGAGGAGGGGCAGCTATTTCTCTGAGCTGGTGGTACTGCCTTTTTGCATCATCAGAGAGAAGGACGTATAAGAATCTCTTTAGCTCCTGCTCTAGAGTACCTGGGTTTGCAAATCCTGGAATCCCTTCTCCCTGGTCTCCCTTTTTCTAATGAAAGAACAATGCCGTTCAGGTAAAGAAGTACTCTCTAGACTTGGCCAGCAAATTGATTTTAATTGGAATGCCAACTCCAACCACTTAGTGGTGGCTATCTAAAGAATGTGTGGAGAAGGATTCTGAGGTCTTGTCTCAGAAAGAGTGCTGACACCGGCGTAGCACAGAGGATAGGCAGTGATCGTGCCACATGCTTGTATTCATTAACCAGCATACTGAAAGGTCTCAGCATGGTGACTGATTGCACCTGGTAAAACAGAGAGCAATATCCTATGGGAATGAGAACAAGGTGGTTACGCATTGATAAAGTGATGGAGGAACTGGAGTTTGAGTCGCATTGGAGAAGCCAGACCTAAGGTCCATTTACACACATGGTATTTGATTTTTATAGAATTTCATGTGACTGATGAGGAGACTGAGGCATAGACAAGTGAAGTCACTCTTCCAAGATCACACAATTAGGAAATAGCCGAGCTGAGATTTGAACACAGGCAGGCAGTCTGGCTTCGAGGCCCTGAATTTATCACCCAAGACTCCCAACGTAGAAGTCTAAACACTGTGTGCTTCTCAGTAGGTGCCTCCTTTGGTATCTGACAGTTTTCACAGTGTGCCACCCTGGGGTGCCTGGTATCCCAAGATCCCCTATCCACCACGAAAAACCAGAAACTGTATTTTGTACAGACTTCCTTTGCTCTTATAGAATCACCTTGGGCAAGTCACTTGACCATCCTACACCTCAACTTCCTCACCTTTAAAATGCAATAGCAACAGCTTCCCCTCCCACCTTACCTGGCTGCTGGTCAGGTTCAAAAGAGACAATATTGTGCAAATGGAAACTTTATCAACATTCTAAGAACTTAGAACAGGAACATGCTGGGAAATGTTGATTGATCTGGTGGGGGTAGGATCCCATCTACCTCTCCCCTGGCATGTGACTCAATTCAGACCACAATGTCATGACTAAGGATGGTGTCAAATATCCCGGGCTACTTAAAGAGCCAGTTCTCAATGGCATTTCAAATGACAGCAACTTCAGGGTGGGAAATAGTGCCTGAGAGTGATGGGAGAGTGGGGAATTTGGGGCAGGAGGGAGAGAAGGGAACACATCTGGGCCTAGCCTCCACTTTCCTTCACCTCCAAGCTCCCCAGCCCTTACCTCCACCTGCTGGCTGGGCAACCCACATCAAGAAGCCAGCAAATGCATCTCTAGCTGTTGACCAGAAGGGGTCACTGCAGAGCGAGCAGTGCTCTCAGGCGCTCACACAAGCAGACACGCAAATATCCAAATACCCAAAAATCCAAATGTAGATACACTTCTGGAAGGATGCTCGGTGACTCCAGAGTCCTCTCTGCCTTCCTCCCCCCCTTTCTCTCCTCTTCCCCTCCTGTTGCCTTTCAGCGAGTTTCGGAAGTTCACATTGGTGCCCTGGTCCCTTTGGTCCCCATCGCGATCACCATCAGCAAGAAGTTTATTCCCACTGTGGCCAAGACCCAGTGCCAGGTGCTGGGAGGCCTTTAAGACTTGGCGAAGCCTCCTTCCAGGAATGCGAAGTCTGGGGAGTGGGAGTAGCAACTCTGCTGAGATTAAAGGACTCCAAGGGAGAGATGGGCTGAGGGGTCCCGTGTCTCTTTTCCTTAATGAAAACCCTGGGCGTGAAGGAGAGGGATTCTGCCCAGACCCTCTGCGTCTGGGTTTTATTGTGATTCTGAACTTCCACTTTCTGGGATTAGGGCTGGACTGGGAAGGGGTAGCAGATGGGGAGACAGACAGAAGAGTATCCCCCTATAATCTTCTGATGTCCCCCTCAAAACCCACCCCCCAAAGCTTTCCTGTCCAAAACGGACTCCTCTCCCGAGACAAGCTGTCTTAAGGAAAAGCGGCTGCAGCAGAGTTCCGCAGGAGTGGATGGGGTGGGGTGGGGTGTGGGCACTCTTTCCTTTGCATGGGTTTGGCAGCAGGACGTTGGTCTGGCTGGCAGTGAGGCACAAAAGAGATAGCCCTTAGAGCCGCGTGCACAGATGCAACGCTGCACCCCTCTGCGGGCGGGGCCGGCTCGGCAGATGGCGAGAGGCCGAATTGTTGACGGATGGTCCATCAAACGGCACTTTCTGGGTGGTGGGGATCTCGCAGCACCCAGGCGCAAAGAGGAATTCCGAAGACGTCCCCCGTCCCCTTGCTGCTGTAGACAGCCCCTCCCAGAAGTGAGGCGGTGGCGGAGGGGCGGGGCAGGTTGGCGGGGGCGGATAGATTAAGTTTTTTTTCTCCCTTGATAGAAGATCTTCTTCAAGACTCGTGAAGGGGTTGGGAAGGGAGGCGGCGGGCCCAGAGAGCACGCAGGAGAGGGTAGGGGGAAGGCCCGCGGCGGAGGGGGAGGCGAGGGGGCTGGGAAGCAGGATCTCACGCCCGGTTCAGTTCGGGGTGCCGCGAGTGCTTTTCTCAGGGGTCAGCGCTGCAACTCCGTAGCCGCGGGGCCCTGGTGACGGGCGCGCGCCCCGCCCTTTCTCCTCCCTCGACCTGCGGGCTTTTGTTATGCAGATGGCGGCTGGAGGCTGAGGAGGCGGAGGGAGTTGGTGGGGCGGAGGAGAGGCGGAGAGGGGGGAGGAAAGTGCGGCTCGCGCGACCAGCCTCCTTTTCCAACGTCACATTGTGAGAGAGACAAAACCCGGGCGCTCCGGGGCTCACACGCGCACGCACACACGGACGACCCCGTCGCCTCTTCTCTCCGGCGCTGCCGAGAAAGCCAGCCCAACGTTCCCTTTCTGGGGCGCGGAGGCTCTGCAAGCTCAGAGCGCAGCCCAGAGCCGACCCAGAAGGCGGAGAGAACCGGCGCACAAGCCTTCTCCCTCCCCTGCCGGCCCGGGCTGAGGCGCCCATCCCCCGCCCTGAACCCCTGTCTCTCCCACCCCACCCTTCTCGGTCTCACACGGACAGAGAGCGGGGCCGGGTGTGCCCCCGTCCGGAAGCCTCGTTTCAGCACTTCGGACAGCGCCCGGGAGCCCCGGGCCCTTTTGGTTGGCCATGGCGAGCGTTCAACAAGGAGAGAAACAGCTTTTTGAGAAGTTCTGGCGAGGAACCTTTAAAGCCGTGGCCACCCCGCGTCCCGAGAGCATCATTGTCGCCAGTATCACGGCCCGCAAGCCGCTGCCAAGGTAATGACCTCCTGCTTAAGAGGGGAGACCCTGATGGTCCCCCTTTCTGGCCTGTGCCCCAGAGCCCTGCGGGGTGGAGGCAGGCAGCTGGGCCAGAGCCCCTGTCTTTTCCGTCACTACTCTGCATCTCCCACTGGAACATGGGAGAACGAATTGCTTGTGTGAGGTGGCAGCTGGTGGGGAGGGACGGGGAGTCTTTAAGGGGAGCAACGCTCAGCCGGCTGACCTGGCAGCCGCTGTTTGAAAGGTCTTGCTGTCTTTGGGTGGGCGGTGGAGGTGGGAGATGACTGAGAAACTTTTCTTGATATCCCAGGGCTCCGAGGACGGGGTGAAGGAATGGTGGATTTGAGGCAGTTAGCGGTGTTGTACAAGAAGAGATGAGGATTGAACTAGCTCAAGCCTTGTTCAGAGACAGCGGCACATTTCCGTGCTCAGCTCAGAAACTAGTGAGCTCTGACTGTTTTGACAAAAGCCCATATGCTATTCCCTCAAATACACCCTAAACAGCGCCCTCCTCCACACCTTCCTGGCGGCGGCTGCTGAACTATCTGGTCTCCAGCACGCAGAACCAGGAGTCTGAGCTCAAGAGTCAGGGAGGAGCCTTCCAAGAGCGTGAAGATGGTCTCAGAAGAGTTTTATTTGGTTTTTCAAAAAGAATCTGATTGCTTTGAACTCAGGCATAAGAACCGATCCTTGGGTGGTGGTATAGAAATAGTGTGATGGAGGGGGGATGAGGGAAGAAATGAAAGAAAGGCAGAAAGAGGGAGAAGAAGATGTGGGGTGAAACTGAGAGGAGGTTGGGGGGAACAGAAGCATTCCAATACAGAGAAGACCCAATTGTTTTCATAAATCATTCAATTTAGAGGAGTTCGAGAACGAAAGGAAGAAACCTGTGCCCTCTGTCAGGGAAAATCAAGGCTGAATGAAAACTCTTCTTTTGCTGGTGTTGGATGAGTCGTTGGGTGGGAGAAAAAGAAAGAAGTGGACCAGGGGAGACCACTTGGAGGATTTATTAATCCTGGCAGGCTGCATTAGGGAGTAGGTTGAAAACATGTCTGGGAAAGTGCTTCGGACAGAATGCCTGTTGTGGCACAGCTGCATCTGAACTTCCCAGTGGGTGTGGGGTGGAGGACCGATGGGGGAGTTATATTTTAAGAATCAAACTCAGACTGGAGAACTTTTCATAGTCTGATAGAGACCTGGCTCATACAGGTCTTTAAGAAAAACGGGTACCCCATGTTGGGAATGGGTGAACTAGAAACATGACGGGCCAGCAGGATGTAGCAGGCGGCAAGTGGCAGCAGCAGCAGCCAGTATTTGTGGCTGGGATGAGGGGACATCCTGTGACACAGGCTGGAGAAGGGGAACAGTAACACCAAATGCCACCAAAAGCTGGTGTTGCTCTGCTTGGAAGGAGGTTCTTTGTAGAGAGCTTTGACATCAGTGGTTTTATCTTCCTGGGTTTCTGCCATCCATTCCACCTTCGGAGTGCACCTCCTGTTGGCAAATCAGGTGCTGCATTGGCCAAAGAATATGCCCTTGTAGAAGGGACTAGAGGAAATTTCATTGGAAACTAGAAGTGTGGCAGTTGGTCCCGAGTATTCCATGTATTTCAGGGGTGCAGGGAGAGGAGAGCAGATTCCTGGTGGTATTTTAATTCAGATAAGCATACCTGATGGCCACCTTGCTTGGTAACTTCACCTTTTGCCTGTCAGTCTGTTCCTGTCATGCCTTTTTTCCTGGTCATCCTCTCAGTCATATGAATTGCTCACAAGGTCTCCCACCCCGCATGCTTCTGCAGCTTTGTGCAAATCCTGATTTAATCCATACGAGACTCATAATAGCCAACCCTCCCCACCCAGGCATCATTTCACTCCTGGTGTCTTTTAACGTCCTGAGTCTCCTTCCCCCTGAAAACCACTCCCGAGGTGGAAGTCTGAGCATTTAGTCCCTAATTTATGTTGTGCTGAAAGGATCCTCTTTACTCTTTAATACTTCTGTGACAGGCGTGGCCTCTCTGTAGGATAGATTCCACTTTGTGTTTAAGTCTTCAGGAGGGGGGGCTGGGTTGGAGTTGTCTTTTAACAGACTGGCTGTAAAGCCTGAAACATCCACATTTGCACCCACGCCAGCCACATCCAGCGATGGTCAATTTCTACCTCCTTTTTAAGGTTCTATGCTTACTTAAGGGTGAAAGTACCATGTTTCTAAAGCAGAGTTCTTAGGAAGGAAAGGGACAGAGGCATGAGCTTAGCATCAGCAGCTTCCTCTACAGGCAGTCTGGGGACTTGGTCTCATCAGAAATGTTGTCTAGTTCCATGAATGAGGCCCAGCTCACAGTCAGAGGATCTGCCCAAGTAGCTGTCTACAGGGAGATGGGGGAGGGGGAGGAGGAACCACCAGCCAGTCCTGTTGGTTGCACACTTAATACTTGTTTATGGATGAGGGCTACTACCCGCTGAGTGAACTTCCCCAGGATATTTTAAGTCTGTTTCTGAAGATAATTTAGTACCAGGATAGAAGCTTACATTCAATTCGTTGATTTCATAGCAATATGCATACATCATACAACCTTACTCCAAGCAAAGCATCCCCTGGTCCCTCCCTCTCCGCCTCTGTGAGGCATACTTGATGAGGCAATATCTTTATAATGTATCAAGTTGCGAGCAGATGTCTGACTCAAATGTCCGAACGGTGTAGCAGTGTGGGAGGCGGTGCTTAAGGGCTCAGAGCTGAGCTTCGGCCCGAACCCCAGTACCTGGTTCTGCTGTTTAGCGGAGTGCCTTAGGCAAGTGGCTCTACCTTGCTGAGCCTGTTCTGTCAGCTTGAAAATAGAAACAATAATCGTAGCTGTCTCAGGCAGTGAGTTAGGAGGGCTGAGTCAGGTGAAGCACTTCCCACAGTGCGAGGGACAGAGTGATTGTTTAAAACAAACAGCTCAGAGCTCTAATGGCCAAAGGAAATCTACAGTTCCTTCCAGTATTGTGTTTTTCCTGCCTACCCATTTCTCACCCTGGTAATGCTGACCATAAAAATTGTGAGATTTCAGCTCCTGACAGGCGACAGGAGGTGGGGTGGGTGGGATGAGAGCAGTCCCATATTTTCCTCCCTAAGGTCCTATATTTCCTTCCCTGAGGGGAGGTTAGCTGCTTTGTGATCTGATGCTTTCAGTTAGGGGGTGGAGGGCTGGTGAAGAATTGTCTGGATTCAGAATGGATTGGTGCGACATCCCTATGGAAGATTATTCTGTTTTGTGTAGGGATGACCAAGCACTGCCAGTCTAGCCAAGGCTCAAATTCCTTGAAAACCATAGTTTTAATCCCTAGCCCATCAACTCTAGAGTGACAATATAATTTGTAGTTCATATCAAGAGTGAAAAGGGTTGCCTGTGGGTGGTTATTCCAGGATGGAAGCTCTAATGGGAAGTATCCCAGGCAAACCTCACCCTGTACCAGCTGGAAGAGAGCCAGCATGAATCAATAAGATACTTGGAGTGTACGAGACCCCCTCTTTTGTTCCTGCCAAAGAAGTATAGTCGTTTTCCTGGCATTAAGTCATTCTCTTTTTTAATTGCTTAGTCCAGAAAAGTTTTCACCTGAGAAGTTTAGGCTGAAAGTGGGAAACCTAGTGTCGGAGGCCAACTCAAACTGTAATATTCAGATCAACAAAGAGTAGTTGAGGACGTAATGAACACGTAACTATCATTTGTAATTAGTATCTCAGTTGTTTGTAGTTACAGGAGTGTTTGTAAAGGGCTAGAGAGGTGGCCCGCTTAAGTAGACTATGCATTCCCTTTACCATTCTTTGGGCAAGCTATTAATTTTCTTCGAAAATCCTTTCCATGCAGAATAGTCCAGAAGCAGACTTCAGCCCAGTCCCTGTCTAAAGGATCATAAATTCCAAACGATTGGAGATTTTACTGCATAAAGGGAAAGACGGCCAAATTGTAAGGCAGGGAAAATGCCTTTGAACCACTTAATTCAAGTCTCCCCTTCGTGCCAAGAGATCAGTTAGCACATTTGTGCTGACTCTGTCTCTAGGAGCAGAGTGAGGGGCTGTTGGGAGGCGATGTCCTGTGGTTAAGAGCCAGGAGACGAGGGTCAGGGAAAATGCTTGCCCTGGCGATGAATGAACATTTTCTCTGGAAAGGGAGTGTTACTGTTTGGGTCAAACCTTTCTCCTTCTGAAAGGTGAAATTGGTTGAATGGTGTACAGGGTCAATGAGGGGATCGTTTCTGACACTGCCATGTTCACCTGGCAACTGTGCTGTCTTAGAGACCCGAGCTGTGGTAGATGTTCAATGAAAGTTGGATGCATTAATTGAATGAGTACACATGGTCCAGATCCAGTATGAGATTAGCCCTCTCCCAGCCCCACCCCGGTCCTGACAATCTGAGGATGCTGGTCGGTGCAACCCGGGAGGCTGGGAGACACACACACACTGCAAATAGATTTGACTCTCACTAGTGTCAGGATGAAGCTCTCTAGATATAGATGTCTGTGTGGCTGGGTGAGTGAACATGTCGGCTTGTCCGGGGGCAGGAGGTCGAACTTAATGTCACTTGGAAGTGCTTTCCAGGCCCGTGTCAGTCTCCGTTAACTCCACCCCGACTCCAGGCCACCAAAATGGGACCACGTCCCTAAAAGCCTACCTCCTCTAAATGAGGATGGAAGCCTGGGTCAGGTGCCTTCTGCTCCACGGCGCCTCAGTCATCCCACAGGGGCACAGTACATTTTTAAAAATATCGTTTCTTTCAGAGTGGCTGGACTTACCTTCCTGCAAAGTGGAAGAGTTCGCAGGGGCTTAACAGAACCGGAGTTCTGTAATTGCTTGTTAGTAAGACTTTCTCTGAGGTGCGAGAGAATATTTCTGGGGTAGAAGAGGTAGAATGGTGAAGAGCTTGGGCTCTGAAGTCAGATGGACCCAGGCTGACATTCTGCTGGGCTACTTCCCAGCTCTGGAATCTGTTAGTCACTTCACCTCTCTACGCTTCACTTTCCCCATCGGTGAAATATTCATCTCACGGAGTTGTAGTGAGATTATTCTCACTACAGTCGCCTAAAAGAGCCCCTGGAGATTTGTACAGAGCTGTTTTAAAAATCCGACAGGACCTGAAGGCAAACTAATCGCAGGAAATGTTTCCTTTTACTGTTTACAGACGCTCACTGGCTCCGTGGCTTTTGGCAAGCAACTTGACCTTCTCAATCTCAGTTTCCTCATCCATAAAATGGGACTAATAATAGCAGCCACCTCCAAGAGCTGTTGGGGGGACTGAATGAGCTAATATATGGGAAGCACTGTTCGGCACACAGTGAGGGCTCCATCAGTGGTAGCTCTTACTATTAATAATAGATGATCGTTTTTATTATTCCTACGTGTCAGGCCCATCAGGGAGGAAAAGATGAATGAAATGCAGTCTTTCCATTTGAGGGCCTCGGAATTTAGCAGCAAAGGGAGACATAGACAGGAGTGTGTATGACAGAGGCAGATCATCTTAAGTACTATAAATGTAGGTAGGAATAAAGAAAGGGGGATGTGGAAAATCAGAGGAAGAAGAGACCCTCAGTGAGACCTGGAGTCCCTTGCTTATTATCATACAGTAATTCTTAGTTATCTCACCTGTAAAATGGGAATGATTCTTTTTCTTCATCAGTTTTACCTACAAATGCAAGGAATGATCAGAATGAATACAGCCTTTATTCCCCGTAGAGTCTCAAGAAAGAGCTTTCCTTTTCCCAGAAGAAAAAGCAGGTTAAACTCTGGAGGGGGCATTCTCTGTGGGGAGTCCCAGTCAGTGCTAATGAAGGGAGGCTATGGAAAGGAACTGCCCTTATAATATAAATCTCCCAACTCCCCTGTCAGTGGCTGAAGGATACAGACGTGGGCATGGGCTGTTAGGTTTCTTGTCCTTCATGGTCCAGCGCTGGCTAAAACAAAATCCGGTCTTCATTCCTCAAGCAGCCACTGACGCTGGGGGGAGCAGAGTGAGCCCATACATGTCAAAGAGAAAATAAACCACTGGGGAATGAATGTACAAAGAAGAAGAAGCTGCCTGTGGCTAAAAACCAAAGCTGTACTTCATTCATTCAACAATTTCCTTGAGCTCCTGCTTGGTATAGCAGTGAACAGCATGAAGCCCCCCGCTCTCATGGGGGAGAAAAATAGTAAATGAAGAAACAAACAAATAGTATAAGGTCAGGTGGTAGTAAGTGCTTTTAAAAAGAATGAAGCTGAGCAAAAGGCTAGAGGGTGAGGGCGGGGATGGCTTTATTGGATGGAGTGGCCAGGGACCTGGAGAAGGGAGGGAGCCAGCCATGAGGATTACTGGGGGGAAAGTGTTTGAGGGAACAGCATGTGCGAAGGCCCTGAGGTGGAAGCATGCTTGATGTATTTGAGAAATAGCAAGGAGGTCAGTGTGGCTGGAGCAGAATGGGTGAGGGGGAGACTGACAGGAGCTGACTCCCTAGACATAGGCAGGAAACAGATCAAGCAGGGCCTTGTAAGACATCTAAGGACTTCCCAGGTCCTCAGCTCCTAGGCTGGGGGGATGGAGGGGGTCGCAGGGGCGCTCCTGCCCTCTCAGTCAGGGTCCCTGGTCTGATCTGCTTCTCTTGGCTCCTCTCTCCCGACTCTAGTGCAACCAGGGATGACTTTGAACCGCAGAGTCAGAAGCTTAGCTGGGCCCCTCCATGTGTTATGGACAAACATGAAATTTACACATCACTCTGATTGTGATCAATCAGATTAGGAAATTGAAAAAGACACTGTTTAGACTTCCAAATAGAAGTGGCAAATCTTATTCCCATGACGGTGAGGGCTTGGTGTATCTCTCGTATCCATGGGTGCAAATCTATACTATCCCTCTCACCTCACAGCCCCTTTGCCACACACCCTTGAAGCTACAGTCTGCGCTCGCACGCTCTTTCTCTCCCTCTCTCCCTCTCCCTCCCTCCCTCTCCCTCCCTCCCTCTCCCTCCCTCTCTCCCTCTCTCTCTCTCTCCCTCCCTCCCTCCCTCTCTCTCTCTCTCTCTCTCTCTCTCTCTCTCTCCCTCTCCCTCTCCCCCTCTCTCTCCCTCTCTCTCTCTCTCTCTCCCCTTCCCTCCCCCATCTCCATTGGAGATTTTGCTGAGGGAGCTCCCATATGCCACAGCCTGTATGTAGAGCTCTGAGAAATAAAACACAGAATTAAGATGTCATAGAGACAAAGCCAAACCAAATCCAGGAACCATGCCGAACCCTAAAACAGTCATTAAGTAATTCACGTCTGCATTTGTCTGTTGCAAACAAATATTAAGATCCTCTGGACGCAAATGTTTCTCATCAGGAGAATCCCTTCGTTGCTGAATTCCCTGGGCTTACATCCCGCTGACAGGTTCGCTGAGCAGAAACACCAGCGGATCACTGTTCTCTGGCTTCATTGAAAGTGAAGCTTAGGCAAGTGAGCTGGGATTTTACAAGGCAGTTACCACTCCTACGGGAAGAGAGGAGCCATCTGGGCCTGACGCGTGTGCATTCATAGCGTGTGCGCGCACTTGCTCACGGTGGGAATGTGTGTGCCGAGCGCCTTGCGTTGTTATGTGCCCAGCCCTGTGCCAAACACGTTTCATCTGTTGTCTGATTCCATCCTCACAGTAACTTTAGGAGAGAGGTATTTTGAAGACCCAATTTTACAGATGAGGAAACTGAGGCTCAGAGAGTAGAAGTGACCTGCTCATGGGAACATGGCTGGTGAGTCATAATTGGAATAAAAACCCAGAGCTCTTAACTGAGAAGTTTATAGTCTAGTACACTTTGCAGAAAAGGAAAAGCTGAGACCAGAGAGGTGAAGTGTGGCTTGTCCAAGGTCACATAGTATGTAAGTACGAAACCAGGATCTGAAATCAAGTCTGCTCAATGGCAAGTACGTTCTTCTCTACCTGCTGTACATCCTGTCACTGTGGTTTGGATTTTAAGGTCATGGGTGTTTTGTGTTACTTTAATCATCGTATTTTACGTCCAGTCAGCTTAGGCAATTGCCATCGTTATAATCCCGTCTCACACCACTGACGGTAACACTGTCTTCCTCTGTCCTTACCCTTCTTACCCATCTCCATGTCGAGCTAGAAGAACCTCTTTGAAAACTAATCCAGACCATATACACCCTCCTTACCCTCGTCTAAAGCCCTGCATCACTGTCCATTGGTTTGCAGAACTTTAGGCCTTGATGACTCCCTGCCATGGTACAGCCTCTAGCCACCTCTCCCAAGATCATTTCTAAAATGCTGCTTCTCACTCCGTCTGCTCCGGCTGCATCCCATTCCTCCTTTTAGTCACTCAAATTTTCCATGCCCTTTCTGCCACCAGGCCTTTGCACATGATGCCAAGAAAGCTGTCCCTCTCCCTTGGTGCCTAATTTATACCTACTCCGCTTTCAGATCTCAACTCAAATGTCATCTCCTTAGGGAATCCTCCCACAATGCTCTAGACTAGGTCACACCTGGCATTACAGACTCTCATCACTATAGTATCTCTCTTGGTTCTCGACACATTTGTAATTTTACACTGACTTACGGGATCATTGGTTGAAGTGTACCTCTTCTAATAGACCGAAAGCATCATGTCAATCTGCTTGTTGGTTTACCTTTTGCACTTGATACATAGTAGGGGGCCAAACAAATGTTGGTTGAATGCATGAATTGTAGCAATTTCACCTCATTAAATCATTCTTATACCTAATAGTCTGAACCACATGGAATTTCCAATATTCAAAAACAGCAGTGTTTCCTTTGATTCACAGGAGAACTCTTTGAACTACCGAGGGTGGAGACCATGTCTGTCTCATTCCTTGCTGTATCTCAGCACCTAGAACAGTGGCCCGTGGTTGGCCCATTTTCTTTAGATGTTTGTTGAATGAATGATTGAGGGTATATAAGTGCATGGTACAGATGAGGAAACTCAGAGACCTACAGACATACATCTTCAGAATTTTAGAGCTAAAGGGACCTTTAGGAGATTATCCAGTCTCCTCATTTTACACGTGGAGGACAGAAAGATACGTTTTATAATATTTATAATGTATCGGAACAACTGTACAGATATAATTTATAAATACACTTACCTGAGGGTTCATTCTCAAAACTTCTTACTGAGAGAGTTAAGAGGTCAGAAGGTTTCTAGGACCTGCTCATGTAGTTCGGCTCCTCATTTTGCAGATAGGGAGACTGAGACCCACAAAAGGGGAAGGACTTGTCCAAGGCCCTTACGTAGCCTGAGTCAGCCTGGGTGAGCTCTGGGTTCGGTGAAGTGGTGTTTGCCCAACATCAAGGTTTGTGTGTGAGCTTCCCTGCTGTGGTCAGGAGATCAGACACTGCTCGCTCTTGCCCCCGACCCCTCGCTGTGAGATATGGCATCCTGCCCCATGAAGACCTCTTGTGGCATATGCCGCCCAAAGCCTGGTCTGGGGATCCTGATGAGATGTCCATCTGTACTCAGCCTGGCTGTTCCTGGGATCATATTTCAGAGCTTTCAGCCACTAAGGAGGCTTTTCTCTGGCCAGCCGCCCTTCCAAGGCCAGGCGGCAGGTGATTCTGGGGCCCAGCCCACTCCCATAGAGGGTAGGTAGGCTCAGGGCAACTCTTTACTGTGTGGACGGTTTTTTCTAGCCGGAAACCATCACCACAATAGCACATCCCAGTGATCAGCTCCTTATTAGCCAGTGTCAGCTCACTGGGGCATTTAGTCGGCAGTCAGAACGGGAGGGCCAGAGGGGACATTGGAGGGACTCGAACACAGCCTCTTTATTTTATAGATGGGGAGACAGGGGCACAGAGAGTCCACAGGGCACTTTGTGGAGCATCAGAATGTTAACGCCCAAGGTATAGCTGACATACGGGCCACCTGACACCCAGTTCTAAGACACCACACTGCTCAGAGTTCCTTGGAGAAGAAAGCAGAAAAATTAGTGTATTCCCATTTTACAAATAGGACAAATGAGGCTCAGAGATATGAAGTGACTTGCCAAAAGTCACACCATGAAATCGTGATACATTATTGTGGTGGTGGTGGTGGTGGTTTAACTATTACTGTTGACCTCATTTGATTCTCACAACAGTTAAGTGCCAGTTTTATGTCCATTTTGCAGAAGAAGAAACTGAGGCTTAAGGTCTTATAAAGACCCAGAATAAACCCCGGGTCTCTTGACTCCAAGTGCAGTGGCCCCATCCCACTGCAGACAAAATGTGTGACCCCAGGAGCTTGTGCACTGAGCATGGATCCACCAGGCAAGGGGAGGAAAGGTGTGACCACCTCTGGCCATTGACCAGCCTGCATTGCCAGTGTTACCCCCATTGAAGCCCCCTTCTTTCTCTACACTAAGTGTACCAGCCTCATGCCTCACACAGCTGCCCCCTGTGTATGCTCCTTTTCGTAAGTGGAGACATCCCTTAGAGTGACATCCCTTTTAATGGCCAAGGGAGGAGGGACACATTGGAGTAGGACCCCAAAACAGCAAGGGGGACTCAGAGCTCAGGAGCCTTAGGAAGAAATTTACCCCATCATTGCAGGGGCCTGATTGAGGGGAAACAGGCCCCAAACTACAGTGGGAGGAGCATGCGTCTGGAAACCTTCCTTCCATGGGGGTGGTTATGTGTGACCACCCCGCTCCCCCAAGAAAGGACATCTTGCCACTAAGAGAGTTAGGGGTGGCCTTAAGAGTCTCTTCATCCCGCCCTCCCTAACTTCCTTTTATGGAAGGAATCCAGCCCAGAGTAGTTAAGTAACTTGCCTAAGGCCTCACAAGCAATTAATGCCAGAGACAGTGGGTTCCTTGTAGAGCATCAGTGGGTTCCAGGGGAGAGGAAAAGAGCTAATATGATTGCCATCCACTGCCTGTACTCATCCGCACCCCAAACCACTGGCTGTTCCACCCTGGACCTATAGCATTTATGGCCCTTTAGCAAATCAACTCTCAGTCTATCCCCAGTGATAGTTTGAATGCAGGAACTGGGGACTGGTCTAAGTGCTCCTAGGTGTTTTTGATGTTTGCCGTCTTGTCACTTGGGCTAGGTGCCGTCACAGCCAGCTGATGTTCGCTGTCCCCACTCTGGTCCAAAAGACCCCGTTGCCTTCCCTCTCCGTGGAAATTCTGGGTGCTCAGCATACTCCTCCAGCCACCCTGCTCATCCAGCCCTCAGGGAGGCATCACCTCCCATTCACCAAGCAAACGCGGCTATGACACATGCCAAGGGAAAGGGGTTGCATAGTTGGATGAGTTCTGGCTCTGTGGTTGATAAGCTTGGGCTGGAATCCTATCCCACCGTCTATTAGCTGTGTGATTTTGTGCAAGTCACTTTGCTACCCTGAGCCTCATCTGCATCAGGGTGACAAAAGTCTCTAACTTGAATAGTTGCTGATTCCTGGTTTTACCTGTTAGGAGTGATTGCCCTTGGACATTAAGGTTCATGTTCAAAAGAGAGTCAGTTTGGTAGAGGGGGAGGGCGAAAAGACACTGCGATTATACCCCTAAATCTCCGAGCTCATGGGTTCCATTCCCTATTACACAGGTAGAGAAAGAAAGGCTCAGAGAGGAAAAGGTACTTACCTGCCCAAAGATAAATAGTGAATCAGAACCCAGGTCTTCTGACTCCCAGGGTTTACTTCTCTGCCTCAGTGACCTCATGAATGTCAGTGTTTCAACTTCTTCACCTGTCAAAGTTTTAGTAATAGTTCCTAATCATAGTTTCTGAGTACTTACTACATGCCAATCACTGAGCAAAATGCTTTATCTGCAGTATATCACTTAATCCACTGAACCATTTTTTAAGGTAGTTAGATATTATGACAATTTCCATTTTGTAGATGGGAAAATTTGGGATCAGAAAGGTAAGTAACTTGTCTAAGCTCACACAGCTAGGTGATGTCAGAGATGCGATTTGAATCCTGTGCTGGTAACTCTTACTAGCTCTTGTTGGGAATGCCTGCTCTGCCAATCTCCTGGTGTAGGAAGGAAAGATCAGAAAAATTAGGAGCACCATAGGGAAACGAGGAAGTTCTTGACAAGCTGTTTACGTTGCTCCATCCCAGTGCCACAGTGATGCGTGAGAGAGAACATAGTTCAAGACATATGTCCACTAGTACTGCCCAGTTTTATTTTCAGGTGAACAAACTCACTGAAGGAGTTTGATGCTACATTAATGAGCAGCTTTCCTGGAAGCAAGTTTCCCTAGGGAAGGGAGGGAGAGAAACAGGGAGAATAAGTGTTTCTTGAGTGAGAAATTTGGGGCTTCTAATTGCAACACCTACCCCAAGCTGACCCATTTAGGTGCATCTATTATGCAGTCACGGTCATTCTTCATAGGCACGGTACTTCACACTTGCTACGAACTTGACCGACACATCCACCCATCCATCCATTAACTCATCATCTATTCCTCTATTCATTTATTTATCCATCCACTACGTAGTCACTCATCCATCCCTCCATCCATCCATCTACCCTCCACCCATCTATTGATCAAGGAACCATTCGTTTATTTATTCATTATTTCATCCATCCCTTCATCTATTCTCCAGCTATTTGTCCCTTCATCCTTTTTCCAGATATTTTCTTCTCCCATCCATCCATCCATTCATTCAACCAACCAATCAATCAACCAACCAACCAACATTTATTGAGCATCTACTTTGTGCCTTTCTTTACCATTTCCCTATATTTATGGTAAAGTAAGGTTTATTGATTTCATTTAACAGATGATAAGAAATGGCAGCTCAGATCATTTATTTTCTAAGACCTTACAGGCATAAAGCCCGGTTGAACTTGTTCTCCCAATCTTAGTTCTTTGTAAGACACCTAAAACATTGTGGTCCCAAGGAATTTAGGCACTTTACGTTTGTTGGTTTTTCTCTGAGGCCTTTTGCTATCGAGATTTAAATGATTGTACTTACTCATTCTTGTCAGAAACAAAGAATCACAATTGCTATGATCCTTTGTTAAAACTCGTGCAAGGGGATTTCACATCTGAAATCCCTTCTGATTATCCATTCATACCTTCACCCAGCACTGAGCTTCTACTATATGCAAAGCATAGTCATGAATAAAGATATCTCAAGTTGCTCACATTCTAGTAGGAGAGGCATGTCTATTAATAACTAGCAATTAGCAGGCATGGCAGGAGTTAATTTTGTCGAAAAGAGAGTTAAGGTCTGAACAGGTAAAGCGACTGGCCAGAGATCAGCGAGTTAGTCGTAATGCCGTGCAATTTTAGATATTGCTGCTTATAAACTAAGCTCTACGCTGGGCCGTTTGTAGGTGTCACTTCACCGAATTCACCCCCAGTCCTATGCAGTAGATAGCACTGTCCCCATTTTGCTGATGGTGGAAGTGAGACTTAGAGGCTTTAAGCAACTTGGCCAAGGTTACCACCTTGTAAGGGTCAGAGTTAGGGTTATAACTAACTCAAGATGTACTTGCTGCCAGTCTTCTCTCCTACCCAACTCTTGCTTCCCCACAGGCACGATATGGGGAATGTCACTGGTGAGGCCTAGCTTTCTCCTGCTTTCAAGTTTCTAGATGATCACTTCAGTGGAAGCTTCCGCAAAGACTGGGCTCCAGCAGAGAGGGAAGGGCCTGCCCAGCAGGGAGGCTGACCTCATGGGGCTGGGTGAGGGGTTGCCTGGGGGTAGTGGTGGTCCTTTTTCACACGGGGCAGTTACTCAGAAGGAGAGTCCGCCAGTGGGAATTGCCTTTCATGCCCAACAAGAGGATTATCGAACCATCCATGAAGAGGGACAACCCTTCAAGACAAGGACACAAGAGATATTGGTAGTTAACCATGTGTTTTCTTGCCCAGAGCTAAACCCAAACATGGCAATGCAGAGGATCGCAAGTGGAATCATTGGTGTTGAGGAAGAGCGTGGGAGAATAGATACTTGTTAAGCACAAGGATGTCCCATTTCCTTGCACTAAATTGTAGGGTGATTAAAGACAGCCTTACATTGTAAGAACACGGGTCCAGAGAGGTTATTTTACTTGCCCAAGGTTGCCCAGCTTGCCCATCAATTCACACATATTACCATGGAGACACCCATCATTTCTGCCCACATGGGACTTTTCTGGTCTTACAGACCTCTCCCTCCTCCCCTCTCCTCCTCTCCCTTCCCCTCCCATCTTCTCTCCTCTCCACTCCCCAGCAGAGGCAATCTCTTTCTGCTCTGGAGAAATCTTTCTTCCTTTGTGTTTCTTCAGGACTCTCTCCTTAGGTCTGTAAATCCTCTTCCCCTAAAGGCTTTGAGTTTTCCAAAAAGCAAAAGCTAAAAACACTCTCATATTCTTCCTGTTTTCAGCCCTGACACATGCCTCCCCCGAGGCAAGGAGGGTAGAACCCATGATCTGCTTAAATGGTAAAAAAGAAAAGGGGAAAATACAGAGAGAAAAAAACCAAGTAGATCAGGATCTCAAAACAGTATCCCATTTCCATGCAGTATTACCTTTACGCTTTTGAGGTGGGTACTATTAAGACATCTCCAGTTAACAGATGAGGAAGCTGAAGTTCAGAAACGTTATGTGACTTCTCCAAGGTAACACAGCTAGGAAGTGGATCCAGGATTCAAACCCAAGCTTGTAAGACCCCAGCAGTCAAGATTTTAACCACTCTGTTCTACTAACACACTACCTATGAGAAAATAATATCAAAATTGTCCAGAGATGAGAACTGACTTGCCCAAGTTCATTCAACAAGTCAGCAGAATGGGAGCCACATTTGCTGATCAGAGGCACATCAGTCAATACATACATATAATGGGCACCACCTGCATGCATCTGGGCCTATGCCCATGTAGTTCAGTCTCTAAGGAGGTTACACTCAAGACCCAAGAGTAAAGTTCAGGGAGGAAAGAGATATTCATTGGAGTGTCAGCTAAACTACAGACCTATGCAACTGAGTGAAGTAAGGGCAGGATGGCAAAAAAAAAGTTCCATAGGGGCTTCCCTGGTGGCGCAGTGGTTGAGAGTCCGCCTGCCGATGCAGGGGACGCGGGTTTGTGCCCCAGTCCGGGAAGATCCCACATGCCGTGGAGCAGCTGGGCCCGTGAGCCATGGCCGCTGAGCCTGCACGTCTGGAGCCTGTGCTCCGCAACGGGAGAGGCCACAACAGTGAGAGGCCCGCGTACAACAACAACAACTACAAAAGTTCCATAGAGGATGTCAACAGCTTCAATCAATTAGTAGTATGTGCCCGAATCACTGTGCTGAGAAGGCTTCTGGGGCTACATCTGAGATGAGTAACAAAGAATGCTTTGATTCTTTAGTGATGTCTGTCCTTGGTGCAAGAAAGGAAGGTCGCAGTATGCATGCTATATATTTATCTTGCCCAGGAAGGGAATGCTACAGCTTTGGGAAGGATCAGATCAAGTAGTATCCTTGCTGTTGGTGCTATGCTTTTTACATTCATTGTTTCAATTAACGCTCATCACAAAACACCCCCTCCCCCCATTAAACAGATAAGAAAACAGAACCTCACAAAGGGAAGGTCACTTGCCCAAGGCTAAAGAAGCTAGACAGTGGTTAACCAGCTCTGATAACTACTGTTAAATACATAAACCATTAGGTTGATGAATAGAAATGTCAATAGAAGAGCAATCCCGGAACCTGTTAGTTAGTGCCTGAATGTATGTATCTGGCCAGAGGGCTTTGTCTTGTTTATCTCCATATACCCAGCCACTAGCACAGGACCCAGGACACAACTGCTACCCAATCCATATTTACTTAGAGCTGTGAACAGGCACTGTGTTATATACCCCGGGAGAGGTGGTTTAGAGAGCGAAGAGATTGGGCTGAGCTTGTAATGGGAAAGTATCTAGTTCAGTGCTTTGCACAAACTAGGTACACAGTAAGTATTTGTTGAATCAGCGAGTTCTAGAGGAGTTGGCTACCGGGAGAGATTCAGAAGACCAGACAATCTGGATGGAGACGGGGCTCAAGGACCAGCCTGCCCACTGCTGATCCACAGTATGCCAGGCCAAGCAGACACATTTCACCATCTCCTCAGGCCAGTCAGGGCGCTGAAGCAGGGCGAGGGGGAGAAGGGGTGTCCTGCACCAAGGGAGCCATTTCTGGCTTTGTGTTCTCCCAGCAGGATGCTGGGAGGCTGCAGGAGCCAGATCTACTGCTGGGGCTCCGGAACTCAGAGCCAGGGCGATGAAAGCCAGCTTCGTCTTGCCTAGAGCGCCTGAGTTGCTGTGCAGCAAGGCGGGGGTGGGGATGCAGCAGGGAGGGCTGGCCTCAGGGATGCCAGTCTTCTCCCGCCACATCTTTTCCCAGCTGTGTCCAGCCTCTGTTCAGTTTGGGGGTGATTCATCATCAGAATTGGCATACTGCATTCTTTTTTTTTTTTTTTTTTTTTGTGGTACGCGGGCCTCTCACTGTTGTGGCCTCTCCCGTTGTGGAGCACAGGCTCCGGACGCGCAGGCTCAGCGGCCATGGCTCACGGGCCCAGCCGCTCTGCGGCATATGGGATCTTCCCGGACCGGGGCACGAACCCGTGTCCCCTGCATCGGCAGGCGGACTCTCAACCGCTGCACCACCAGGGAAACCCTGGCATACTGTATTCTTAAAAGAGTTTCAAATTATGAAAGCACCATGCGATGGGTCGAATTATTTTTTTCCATTTCACAGAAGAAAAAACTGAGACTAATAGAGTTATCTGTAAAAATAGTAGCAGTGTGAGTCAGACATTATACTAAACATTTCGTATATACTGACTCATTAAAGCTTCACAGTGCCCTATGAGACGGGAAATATTCTTATCTCTATTTCGAGGAAGAGGAAACTGAGATTCAGGGAGGTCAAAACTTCATCAAACCCAGTCCTATCTGATTCCAGAGCCCACGCGCTTAACCTCCATGTTATACAAACTCCTTGTCAATCAATTAATTAGCCTATTAATTAATAATTTGCACTTATATAGTGTTTTACATTTTTCAAATACTTTGTGTATATTTGTGCCCTTGAGCTGTGCTCTAGTGCTTTAATTCTATAAGGTGGGTGGAGCAGGTATCCTTTTTCTTCACATCCTTTGACACATCAAAAATGGTGCCGGGAGTTTAGAAGGTACTTTCTGCTCTGCTCGGACTGTACTTTGTACACTATGTGTGGCGTGTGATACTTTGAATAGCACAGCCAAGTAACCCCAGCATGGTACTATATTTCACTACCCCAAGCCCCAATTTTATCACCTCTAAACTGGGGGAAATAACTTTCTTCCAAGGTTACTGTGAGCATTGGAGATGATAAATTAGAAAGGAGCCTAGCACATCTGGCACACCAAAGAAGCACCCAGATGCACACCTGGGAGTCTACCATTTTATAGGAGTGAGCAGATACTTTTCTTGCTGGTTCTCTTTAAGGATGGGAATGAACAATTGGGAGGTGACCGGCGGGAGTTGGCGTGGTCACCTGTAGCTAAGGAGGAGCGCCACCTACTCCTAGGATCCTCTCCTCACCCCTGCACAGCTAGTCACGGGAAAGGAAGGGACTTGGACCCAGGCGCCATGGGATCTCCAATATATTTCACTCCAGTGGACCTTGTGTTTCCAGTGACTGGTCCTGTATTAAAGTCCATAGTGGTGTTGGTCACCATTTGGGCAAAGCCAGACCAGAGCTTTAGCCAGGATTGGGTTAAACTGTTTCTAGGTGCGAGAGAAATCTCTGGGAAAAGAGAGGCAAAGAGAACACAGAAAGTACACTTACCATTGGAACCTAGATTTTGTGATTACAAGTCATCTAGCCATGGACAGTCCTATCCTTGGGCTGTTCTGAGTTTTCTCAAGAAACAGCTAGAGGGGCTTTCCTGGTGGCTCAGTGGTTAAGAATACACCTGCCAAGGCGGGGGACACGGGTTCGATCCCTGGTCCGGGAAGATCCCACGTGCCGCAGAGCAGCTAAGCCCGTGTGCCACAACTACTGAGCCTGCTCTCTAGAGCCCATGAGCCACAACTACTGAGCCCTCATGCAACAACTATTGAAGCCTGTGCGCCTAGAGCCCATGCTCTGCAACAAGAGAAGCCACCGCAATGAGAAGCCCGCGCACCGCAACGAAAAGTAGCCCCCGCTGACCGCAACTAGAGAAAGCCCGCGTGCAGCAACGAAGACCCAACACAGCCAAAAATAAATAAAAATTAAAAAAAAAAGAAACAGCTGGAGATGAAGACATTCTGCCAGAACCTAACCTAAGTGGAAGCTTAGCACTCTCCGTAGTCATGGGGTTGTTGCCCAGTGGGGGAACCTGGAAGGCAGGGCCGCTGGAGACACGGGACTTCCTTTCACATCTCATGTTTTTTCTTAGGAATCCCTCAGACCACTGGAATCGATTCCCAGTGCTCTTTCTCTCCAAGGAACATAATCTCTCACCATGAGAGCACATCTGCTGGCTGCTTATACCATTAGACCTGAAGAATAAGTAGAATAGATGTCATCTTGGATATTACAAGAACGTCATTAAATAAAAATAGTGTGGTTAGGGTAGGCAAGAGGTAGCAGCTACGTGGGATCTCAGTGGCTTCACGTGAACCAGTCGTTTCTTGTTTGTATCTTAGTCCTAAATGGGTTGGAGGAGGGCTTTGCTTCATGTAGCCGTATAGGGACCCACCTCCGTAACGTGCCTTCTGTGCTATGTGGCATGATCCAGCTGGAAGACGAGGAAAGTGAACCAAAGTGGAGAGGTCACACCTGCTTTTAACTGCGTCCGCCTTGAAGTGACCCATTACTCCTGTGTATATTCCATTGGTAAAGGCTAGTTACAGGGTCCCTCCTAGGTGCTAAGAGAACTAGAAAGGCAATCTAGTAGCAGGTCTGGGTGGAAAGGGGAGGGAATTCGGTGCCATCCTCTCCCATACACAGGAAATGCCTTTCATTCCTGGAATCACATCCTGCGGTGAGCATCTGTGGCCTCTCTGATAAGCTCTTTCTCCATGTAAGAGGAAGAGGGCCGGAAGAATAACAGTCACTATTTCTTGAGCATTTCCTGTGATCCAGGCACTGTGCTAAAGTCTTCACATGCATTAACATTTTAAATAAATTAACTCCATCAGGTATATATTGTCATTCCCACCTTCTAGACAAGGAAAGCCTCAAGGAGAGAAGTAATTGATCCAAGAGCACACAGCTAGAAGCAGCTGAAGCTAGGATTTGAACACGGGTCTAATTCTAAAGCCTGTATTCTTTTTTTTTTGAAGAAAAATTAAGTCTTATGTGTTTTTAAAACCAAACCACTAGGAAAAATATATCACAGTCTTGAAACAGCAAACAGACAGGCTGTATTATCATTTCAAGTAATAAGTTGGTAAAAAACACAAGGTCCTTAATAAAACGATAAGGTGCCAGAACTACGGCAAGAGCAACGCATGTCGCAAAAGTGGTATTTGGTAATAGAGGGCCGTCCCGATTTTTGTAAAGCCTGTATTCTTGATTTTTTTTTTTTTTTTTTTTTTTTTTTTTTTTTGCGGTACGCGGGCCTCTCACTGTTGTGGCCTCTCCCGTTGCGGAGCACAGGCTCGGGATGCGCAGGCTCAGCGGCCATGGCTCACGGGCCCAACCGCTCCGCGGCATGTGGGATCTTCCCGGACCGGGGCACGAACCTGTGTCCCCTGCATCGGCAGGCGGACTCTCAACCACTGCGCCACCAGGGAAGCCCTAGCCTGTATTCCTTACCATCAGACCACACTGCCTATGTCAAGAGCAACTTTCAGAGTGTTGTTGGGAGAATTAAATGCAGTGATAGACAAAGTGATTAGGTCAGTGCCTCGACTGCCATTAATGCTTATTAAATGTGGCTACAAAAAAGAAAACAAGGAAAAATACTCAACTGTCAGAAAGTTTCTCTTTGATCTTTGGGAAGTAATCTCCCTTGATGGTTTTTTCCTTTGAAAATTTCATGTTCCATTTATTCACTCTCACATTCAGTAACATATTTATCGGGTGTGTTTTAGGTGCCAGACCTGGTGCTGGATGCTTGGGTTGTGACAATGAACTGGATAAAGTCTCTGCTCTCCAGGAGCAGAGTTATGACATGGGATGGATTTATTCTCCCAGAATTCTTAGACATTCTCAGAAAGGACACCAGAGTTGTCAGAAAATCGGGGTCTGATTGGCCCGTTGGGAAAGGACGGAAACTCAGTTGACTGAGAGGGTCTGATCTGTATCCCATTCATGGGGCAAACCTAGTCAGTAGGCAGGTGTAAAGGACCATATTATTTTTATTTGGGTCTTGCCAGGAAGCTTTCCTTTCCCGTATAGAGCCTTGCTTCCATACCAATTAGGGCTGCAAGAGGCACAATTCTGTTTCTCAGTTACCCTAGATGCTATAACCGGTGCAGGGCTAGCATATGATATTAGGAGGGCCAGTCTCAGCCCTTCCCTGGGATCAGGGGCAAGGGAGGGGTCTCTTCTCGGGCTCTGGTGGCGAGAAGGGCCAAGCTGCACAGGAATCGTAACGCCCAGCATTTGCTGAGTGTTTATCCCAGTGCCAGGCACTGTGCTGAGAGCGGTGTGTGAATTGTACTGCTTCTATAGGCGGGTACATTTTCATCGTGCTCGTCCGACACTTGAGAAGCCCGGAGATCAGAGGAGGGTCACACAGCGAGTAAAGGGTGAATCGGGATTGGACTCACTGTACCGCATTGCTACCCATCGTCTCAGGGTCCCGGGCAGGAGGGGAGTTGTGGGAAGGCTTTGCTAGCCTTGCTGTACAGCCTGGGATCCAGGGCCAGGGGTGAGTAGATTGAACCCTGTGACTTGGCCTGCATTTCCCTGTCTTCCCTTCCCCCCCAACAGCAGCGTCCAATCCAAGTCCTAAACCTCCGAGCTCCGTACCTTCATCGTCTCCGGTGTGTCCTGAGCCCCAGTCCCCAGGCTTCTGTGGCATCCTTGATTCTTGATTCTCTCAGGGAGCTGCTGCAAAAAGATTGAAGTCAGCAGCTGCGTATACCTCTATCAAAATGGAGGGCCATTTTGCATATATTTTCTGTTCCTGTTTTCCCCCAAGGGTGTGGGATTGTTAAGTAGGAGAGCTGGTAGAAGTTTTGAGGGGAGATAACCAACTGAAAATGCGCTGTCTTCTATGCATGAAGAGCTCAGTGCGGCTCAGATACCGCTCCTAGCACAGCTTCAAAAGGAAGCCCTCTTCACGGGCAGGAGAAAGACCACAGGGACCCTGGAACACCCCTGTCCTCACAAGCCCCTTTCAGGCTTGCCAGACAGCCTGACGTCGGTCACTGCCGTGGACTCCTTTCACTTTCACATCTCTTTGGGACCTTTGGACCTCTCAGCCACATGGTCTCCAAGTGCTCCTAAACAACCAACACAGAAAAAATGCAGAATTACCTTCCTATTCTCTCTGTAGTTGACGATATTACAAAATTGTCATATGATGAGGCAGTCAGAATATACAACCAAAAAGTCTAGAGTGTAAAGTATGATAGAAGTGGTTCAGGCTGTGTTTTTAAAGAAGGCCCCCAACTGTGTAAGCCTCGGGCCCCACACACCTGGTTATGCCCCTGGTTCTGAGATTCTGAGACCATAGGATCCCATGGTTCTTAAGTTCCATGGGTCCAAGACCTGTCATCTGCTGAGCCCGATGGGGTCACTCCCGCCTCCTCTGGGACATTGTTCATCAGGACATTTGATCCTAGACTTCACAATCGTGGAACTCCCGGCTTTGAGCCCAATGCATTTGTGGACCAGGACTGCGAGTTCCAAGGGGGTCAGGAAAGCACCACAGCTTCCCATGGCTCCTTCTCCTGGTGAGGGCAAGGGGGGGTGGAGCAGAGAGCTCTCGAGGAGGCCTGATTTTCTTTGCATTTCTACATGCATCTGAGTTTCTCTGTTATCCATCCTATGGTTGACAGATCTGATGACAGAACTAGGTAGGTCAAGGTCAGGAGGGGCTCCAGTCTCCTTATTTACAGGCAGGGAAGTTGGCTGGAGCGTGCCAGCGGCCGGTCCAAGCCTGTGCAACAAGTTAGCCAACAGCCAGGACTTGAACCCAGGGAAGAGACCACCTTCCCTCTACACTTTGCTCCCCCAGACTCAGAAAGGAGAGCAGGCACAGAGAAGGCACTTTGCTTCCTTCTGAGGAGGCGCCGGGGGATGATTTCAAAGGCAGGAGTGAAGATGATTTCCAGAGTCTGGGAAAAACAAAACAAAGCAAAACCACTGTCCCAGTTTCCAGCAAGCCACAGCCCCTTCTTCCAGGATCTGTTTTCCTTTGTTCCCTTGGCGGTGCCCCAGGCTCCCCCTCCATTATGATTTCACTATATTTTGGGGGGACAGCGAACGGGTTTGCCCAGAGAAGGTGAAGAATGCGGCTAGCAGCATCACAGTCCCTGTTGCTACAGATTCCAGTGTTTGCAGTTGCACAAAAGCCTGATTTGAAATAAACATCATAAAAGTTTTACAACAGGGTCAAGTGGGTATAGGGTTCCCACGCTCTAGCTGACTCTGGGGGAGCTGCTAGAGCTCTCAGCTCAAAGTTCTGGGGCCTTGACACTTTCCTGCCCCGAGCCTGGAGAGGATGGGTCCTAGTCAACAAAGTTTAACAGTCATGCTGTTAAAGTCAACAGCATGAAGACAGCTCCATTTTACAGGTAGGGAAACAGAGAAACTCAGCTGTCAGAGCTCTTCTGAGATGATCAATGGAACAGTACCTGGGGAGAGTGTAGTATGGTGATTCCCAAACTGGGCTGCACAGTGGAATCACCTAGGAATCTTTAAGAAATACTGATGTCTGGACCCCATGTCTGGACGCCCTTATTTAATTGATTCAAGGTGACATCTGAGCATAGTGATTTTTTAAACTCTTCTTAGGTGATTCTAATTTGCAGTGATGATTGGGAACCACTGGCGGTGGTGAAGGGTCAGGGTGATCTACATTTGAATCTTAGCTGCAGTGTTGTATAACTTTGTCCTTGAGCAACTGATTTCATTCATGTGAGTCTGTCTCCTCCATCTCTAAGTTGGAGCTAATAGTAATATCTACCTCATCCAGGGTCAAAGTGGAAATTAAATGAGATAGTATGAAGTGCTTAAAGCAGTGCCTATCATGTTATAAGTGATCAGTGCATGTTGGTTTTATTACTGTTTTTGTTGTTGCTATTTTATTACTAACATATATCATCATTCCAAGCCCCCAAGTTAGAAAATGAGGGGATCAAATCACAGGTCCACTGATGGATGAATTAGGATTCAGGAGACCTGATTCTCTTTTTGACTGTTCTGACCACACACGAGCTGTGTGACCTTGAGCAAACCTCTTAGCCTCTCTGAGTTTAGTTGCCTCATCTTGCCAGATGGGTCTTGTAGCCCCTGGCCATCTACTGTCCAGAAGAGTTGTGAGAGTCCAATAAGATAATGGATTTGAATGAGCTTTGAAAACCGGAATGCACCAGAGGAATTTGAGATATTATGATTATGACGGCCATCTCATCCCCCACACGCCAGGGCTGGCCCATCTGTTCTGGGAATTTTTGGGTCTCTCTGCATCTTTTGGCCGTCAGTCCGGAGCTGTTCAGTCTGACACGTGGGCAGGTTCCAGAGAGGATTCTGTCCCTTCTCCACCCGCCCCTCAAGTTAACTCTTTTCTCTCCCCTCGTTTGGCTCTCAGGACCAATATCTGACTCCAGAGTGGGTGCCAGTGGCGGGAGGAAGAGTTGCTCATCTTTTTCTTTTTCCTGGGGTCCGGAGGTAGTCAGAGGTCTTGGATTCCCCAAAATGGGAGAGTTGGAAAGTCCCCATAAGACTTTCTAGATCTACCCGCAGATGAGGCAGAGTGGGGAGATAGAGCAGGGATTCGAACCCAGCTTCCTGAAGACACCCATCTTGTGTTCTTCTGCTTCACCTCCATCCCTGCCCCGTCGCCCCAAGCTCTTGGTGACAGGCTCTAGAATATCAGCCTCACCTGGCCCCTCAACTGCTCCTGGAGGAGTCGTTGCCCATGGGAGACTATCAGAGGATGGGGCGGGGCTCGCCGCTTCCCCCAGGAACCTGGGCTGTCTCCAAGAATCTGTATCCTTGGCCAAGCGCCTTTGCCTCTGAGACTCAGTTTCCTCAGCTGTACAATGGGAAGACCTACCACGTCATTGTCTACTAGTCACGTGAGACCATTAAGTGGGCAAGTCGGCAACCTCTGTTGCCTCGGATGCCAGTGCGGCTGCTGGGGATGGGGAGAGAGATGTGATAACTCTGCCAGGCCAGATCCCCTGGCTGGAGTCAGAGGCCGAGGCAGAGGCATCTGGGCTGCTCCGAGCTGTGCGGGCTGGGAGGAGCCTGCGAGAAGGCAGGGCCTGCCTGGATTGGCAGCTGCAGGCCTGCTGGCAGATGGTCTCCTAAGCGGGCCACCCCGGGGTCAGCTTTATGGATTTGCACGTTAACCCTTCCCTCCCCAGCAGCCCTCAGACGCTGGTTCTTCATGACTTTGACCTGACCCACTGATGTTGGGTCTCTAACTGAGCTGTAGACAAGACCCTGACCTACATCGTATCACTCCGCTCCCCATCTTATCACACCCAGGAGACAAACCATCCCTCAGATGTGTGGGTACTTTACAGTCTGCAGAGCCAGACTCTGGTCCTCACAATACTCAGGACTGGGCAAGACTGATGACAGAGCAAACTTTTAATATTATCACTTGTATTCATACTAATTTTTGTAAACACTTACATACAAAAAAAGAAAGTATCACTGCACAGAGAATAACCACTACAAACATTTTGGAGTTTATCCTTCTGGACTCACTAACTCACTCTTGTTCTCTCTTTCTCTCTCATTTTCTCATCTCACTCTTTCTCTCTGTATGTTTTAATCAACTTGGGATAATATTGGGCATTTTTTTAATTTCAGATTTTTTTTTCTAATTTAACAATACAGTCCGAGTATCTTACTATGTCAGTAAATATCCATCCACCTCGTCATTTTTAAAAGCCTGCATAATATTCCATTATAGGCATTAATCAGAAGTAATTTTCCTATCCACCGTTGTTGGATAACCTCACAGAGCAGAGGAGGAAACAAATTCAGAGAGGCTCAGTGACTTGCCCAAGGTCACACAGCTTGTCAGTAAGAGCTTGAACTTGAATTTTGGTCTTGGAACTTTAAAGTCTGTTCTGTTTTTTAGAGTAAAAGAAGTGAGGGTTTAAGAATGCTGCTCCTCAAAACCAACATGGACCGAAGCTCACTCCAAGGGCAAGTCCAGACAAGCCGTGCTTGTTGACTGTTCACTCGGCTCAGTTCTGTGTTAGAATCTCAGCCCCATCTTTATTTGCTTTGTGACTTTGGGCAGCCTCACTCCCCTCTCTGGGCCTCAATTTCTTCATCCATAAAACAAGGCTGTTAAGATCTAGCTTATCAGGCCACTGGGGGGATTAGATTAGGTAAGAAATTGTCCAGCAAGTATGTGGCACAAAGTAAGTGCTCAGCAGTGAGGCTCATACGATTTCACTGCTGCTAGGATTTTTGATATTACTACTGACAAGAATATTACTAATGTTCTTAGTATTATTCATATTATCTAATATCTATTATTATTATCTAATATTATCTAATGTTGTCTAATATCTAATAATATTAAAACTCTAATCGTAGTACTTGCCGCAGTGCAGGGGCTGTAAGACTTCCCGCTGAGCCTCTTCTGCTCCCGGGCCTCAGTTTACCCACCTGAAAGTGCGGTGCTGCCCTTGGTGATTTCTGAGGGTGGTTCTGTCCTCACTCCCAGCTCCTCGCGAGGATGCATGTTAACCCCTTGTGGGCTGCGGGCTGGTCTGGTCCCCTCTCCTGCATCAGTGCTCTCTCTCTCTCTCTCTCCTTCCCCCACCAGCCAGAGCCAACTGGCTGCCCCTCCTCCACCAAGTCCCCCGGCCTTTGACACTAATTGATACGGTGTTTCCCCCTCTAATCCTGCCTCTGCCTCCGGGGCCCTTGTTCCTAGGGCATCTGCTTGATGAGAGGAAGAGGAGGCAGGGCCCACCGCCACCCGCCTGTCTGCCATCTGGTCCCCTTCCCCTCCCTCCTCTCAGCACCGCCAAGAAAAATCTGTAATGAATCCATGGCCCCCGCCCAAGGGGCTGGGGTGAGGCCAGGCGCATGCTGGCTGTGTACATGCGTGCGCACGCACACACACACGCACGCACGCACACGCAGCTTGTAGACACAATTACTGGTAAAGCTTTTGTGCGCTCTCCCAGGCCCGCTCCAGCTGAACAGCTGCTGGAAGGGCTCAGGAGCGAGATGCTAACAGGAGGGGAACTTTAATTATCTGACCGAATGGCACCTTTGGCAGCCCCAAGGGACTGGACGAGATGGGGAAGAGGGAGGCAGGCAGGGGAGAGAAAGACCATTAAATAGGAGAATCGGGGGGCAAGAAAGGGATGGGATGCACTAGCTACTGGGGAGGGATGATGGAGGAGATTCACAGCGATCCCAGCCCCAAAGAACCAGACCTTCTCAAATCCACAGGTTGAAGAAAAGATTTGCAAAAGTTAGTTTTCTTCTTTCCTGAATCCATCTGCCCTGCATGACTTTCACTCACTAAGCCATCAGGGCTGCCTTTAAAGCCTGGTGTCAAGAGCAGAACTTTGGGTTCTGCACCTCTGGATTCTAATTGGCCCTCTGCTCCTTGCTGGCTGTGTGACCTTAGGCCAAGCACTTCACCTCTCTGAGCCTTGAGGTTCCTCTCTGTAAAATGGAGATAATAGCAATACCTACTCACAGGGTTTTTGAATGAGACAATATCATTCATTCAAAGGGCACATATTTAGGGAGTGCTTGCTGTATACCAGGTACTATGCTAGGAGTCAGAGATATAAGAGAACCTGTGACAGATTGGGGTGCAGGGAGGTGCTAACAATAAACAAGGAAACCAACTGATAAAAAATAAGGTGTGAATAGGGCCCAAAGAGCAGTTGCTACAAGCAACTTTTCCAGATGCTTCTTCTTCCGCTCTTGTCAGTCAGACCATTTGCCCCCTTTGTTTCTTAGCTCCTGAGTTGGTGTGTGTCACGGCCAAAGCTGTTGCTCTAATGTTTCATGACTGTGCCGTGGGAGATACTCTCTCTGCATCAGAACAGCTTCAGGCTCAGCGCCTGGTACATAGTAGGTGCTCAGAAAATATTTCCTGGGATGAGTCGCGCAGACAGCCTGGGCGATGAAGTTAATATTAAGCGATTGAGGGTGAAGAGTACCAGCCTCAAAGGGAGGCCAGAGGGGGGTCTGTCCACTTCAAAAAGAATGATATATTCTTCACTGTGAGGAATTTCCTTTGCACTGTAGGATGTACACAAACTGCTGACAGTGTCACTGCTGATGAAGGGGGGTGGGGAGTGGCTGGATGTTTAGCTTTGTCTCTGTGGCTTATGTATTTAATGAGAAGGTTTTCGTAAATTACAAGATTTCCCCCTGTATTAGTTAATGTGTATAAACATTAAAAAAAAAAAAAAAAGACTAGGTGGAGGTACATGAGCAGCACTGTAGGATGTTTAGCAGCTTCCCTGGGCGCTCTACTCACTAGTTGCCAGTAGAGTCTCCACACTGCTCCCCCCACACCCCCGCCAAAAACACACCGTTAGTTGTGACAACCAAAAACGTCCCCAGAGATTGCCAAATGTCTCCTGCAGAGCAAAATCGCTACTGGTTGAGACCCACTGATCCAGTCAGAAATATCTGACATGGCTGGAAAATCAGGACTGTTCAACTTTGGAAGGCTTTGGAAATTTAAAAAAAAGCCACATTGAGTCACGTCTCCTGCCTTCCCATGGGATTAGAGAGGACCAGAGTTGCACAGAGGAAGGAGCACACGATTGGAGTCTGACAATCTGAACTTCCGTTGCCCGGGTCTCAGTCTTCTCATCTGTAAAATAGGGAGACTAAGGCCTCCCCCACATGGGCCATTGTCAGTCTCTGGTATCTTGTTGCAAAGCTCTTGGGCTTTGGAATTGACAGATCTGGTTTCAAATCCCAACTGGGCACCCCCAGGCAGGCCACTTCACCTTTCTAAGCTCTTTCCTCATCTGTAAAAGGGGGGTGAGGATAACACCCACCTCCTAGGTTGGATTCAAGGATTACCTACGAGAATGTCCGCAAGCATTTCACAGTGTCCTGATGTGGCAAAGTGCTCAGTCACTGTGGCTACGACGCTTAGGGTGGCAACATTTGTAAGCTGTACTTTAGCCAAGGTCCTAATATAATCCAATAGTAGTCACATGGGGAAGAAGGTTAGAGTCTCTCTTTTCACCTCCTTGGACGGACATTCATTCGTGCAGCCAGCATTCACCACGTGCTCACGATGGGCCACTTCCTTTGGATAGAGATGAATCAAACACAGACACCCGCCCATGGGGAGTGCCAACACGCCAACGTAACAGGGTGTCTGAGCTGGGACTCACCCAGTGTCTTTCTAGCCAAGGTTCCCATGACATAATTCCCAGGTGGACATCCCCTGACTTAGCAACACTCCTCGGAGACAAAGCTTTCCGGGAACTCTTCCCAGCTTACCGTCCTCCTGGCCTCTGGAGTCAGCCTTTTCTACCCGTCCTCCTTGTCCCACTTTGGGATTGTAGGGCAAGTTGCGTATAATCATTAAGAACAGTTTTCTTCTCCCTGTCCTTCAGCCTGTCTGTCCCCCCTTCCCTTTTTTTAATCAACCAATGAACGCCTCCAAGATACTCCTTTGTCTGCTACTGAGGCCCTCCCTTTTCAACTGCACTCCTGCCGACTCAACCAGCTTCTTCCTTCTGCCCCACCATGGCCTCCATCTTCGTTCCTTAACCCACAATTCTTTGCAATTTCTCTGCAAAGACCCTGCAGAGTTCTTTTATTGTTTTTTTTCAGTTACCTCTCACCTAAGCGTTTCTGGTTTTCCTGTCCCTGTTAATAATATCTCCCCTGCTTAGTGATTTCCTCTGTTGACGTTTACCGTGTCTTTATTTCCTCCTACCCCAGATGGAGAATGACCCAATTTTGCCTTCTCAACTTGAGGGAAGGCAAGCATGAGCAAAATCTCGCCAGGTGTTTTACATCAACCCGGGAGGTGATGCTATTTAATCCCAGCATGCACTAGGCTACAGGCGGAATTAGCAGAAGCATGGGTGAAATTGGATGGCCCTCTAACATCTCCAATACGCCTTCACGGCCGGGAAGCATCACTATTATTTCTTTAACTAAGTAAGTGACACGATCTCCAAGAACATCCGATTGATGTTTGCACGTGAGTAACAAACAAAACAAATTTTGGAGCCAAACAATTAAGCTGCTTGCTTTTCTGCACCAGTTTGTCACTGCAGCAGCATAAAGAACATCAACAGTGACACCAGCACCAAGAAACCTATGACATCTCCAGTTAATGATGAGAAAGTCAGGTCCAGAGATTTGCCTGTGTTACCTGATGTAACACAGGTGAAAACAGAACATAAACTGCAGTTAGGATTCAGATGTTCCAAGTTCCAGATTTTAAGTCCGCTATTGAATCATCTGCTTTCTGCTAAATATTTTTTAAACAAGTTTTAATCATAAAGGTAACGTTTGATCATAATTTATAAAAAGCACTGTAGAAGTATACAAAAGTGAAAGTCTCTTCATCTTCTACTCCTGTCTACTAGAGGCAATCGCTATTGTGCTTTTTTTATCCATTTTTTCCATAAATGTTTTATATGAAAATACAATGCATTATGCCAGGAAAGTTGCCTTTTCTTCTGAACTTTGTACCTTGGGTTTTAAAATATATTAGTACATTTAGAGCTGCCCTGTTCTTTTTTTAATCGCTGCATTGTATTCTGTTGTATAGATGTATCATTCTTTATTTAGTCAATGTCCTATTGATTCACAGTCACTCTGTTTTCAGAATTTTCCCTTAAAAAACATTACTATAATAAGAATTTTGGTATATCTTTGCCCACTTTGGAGTTCATTATCTCTATATCTATCTATCTATCTATCTATAATAAATTCCTAGAAATGGAATTGTTAATATTCCTAGCATAAGATACTGTCCTAAAAATTTTTTTTAATTTAAAAAAAAGGAAAAGGGGGTGGGGGCAAAGAAAATGATACTGTCCTATTGCCCTCCCCAAAGTTTGCGCCCTCCCTTCCCGAGGGTATTGACATTTACAAGCTAGGGAATGGTCAAGCTCTTTCATCTATGTCACTCTGAGAGTTAGCAAGTATGTGCCTGTTCTGATTCCCCTTTCTTTAATAATGAGCGAGGCTGCACATCTTTGCAGATTTGTTTGCTGTTTTGTATTTGTCTGTGATTGCTTTACTTCGTGTCCTTCATCCATTTAATAGAATTAGGTCATTCTCTTTTTTCTTTTTTTAATTTGTAAGGGCTCTTTGCATATTAAGCAAATTATTCTTCTATCTGTCATGTGTGTTACCCCTTACAGTTTTTTTGTTTGTTTCTGTTGAGGATAGAGATTCAGAGCAGACAAAAAAATTGTAGGTAGCATTTGGAAAAAGGATAGAAATGAAGCTAGATTGTATCTCCCTCCCCAATCCTCTCCCTCTCCCAAGAATGCTTTGCTGTAACAGATGGAGACCTATGAGTCAGAACAGGTATAAGGATCTAATCTCCTCTTCTCCTGCTGGACCTGCGTTCAAGTGAGGGCATGTATTAGAGAAAAGAAAAGCCGTCTGCAGGGAGAGTCTGGCCATTTCCCAGATCCAAGCTACACTTGGCAGCCTGGTCCCATTCCCCAAATGCCACTCCATGTTTTAAAGACCAGACACAAGGTAGCATATGGCCTACAGGAACCCTGAAATTTTTAAATTTAGGGAAGCACAGGAAGTGAGGAGGTGGCGTGCGATGGGGGCCTCCTGCAGGACTGTTCAGCCTCAGAAGGTGGGGAAGGGATGGGCTTTCTCTGCTCAGTTAGGAACCAGCACATCTCTGGTCACTGAACCCATGGGAGTATACTTTGACAAAAACCTATAATCCCGTTAGAGTGGGAGTACCCTAGAACCCAGCTACACCCCTTCTAGTATGGAGAAAGCCTCAGGCACACGCCCAAATTCTGTTCCAGAAATCTGTTGAAGGCATGAGCAATTGGATGCACGTTTATTGTAGCCCTGATGTAACTGTGAGAAATCAGAAACAACCTAAGTGCCCAAGAATGGGGGAATTGAGAAATAATAAGTTGTGATCAACCCCAAATACGGAAGGCAGTGAAGCCGGTAAAAGGGATGAGGCTGAACTCCAAGTCTGGGCATGGAAAGAGGGCATGTGTTTGAGTGAAAATGCCAGCTGCAGGTGGATATATGTAGAGTAGAATTCTTAGGACAGCGGGATCATCTTTCCTTCCCCAACATATAATCGATCCGTCAGGGAGGCTATCAGCTCTAAGTATAGCCGAAATCTCTTCTTCTCCATCCCCACAGCCCCTGAACTAGTCAGAGCTGTCATCCTCTCTCACCTGGACTCCCAGGGACAGTCTCCCAAATCCCCCACTGCCACTTACAGTTGTTTATTCTTCTCTGGGCTGTGCTTTAATGCAGCCACCAGGCTGATCATTTAAAAACCAAACCTTTTCATTGTCACGCCTCTGCTCAAGACCTGCCCTGCTGCACTATGAATAAAATCCAAGCTCCTGGCAATGGTCCCAGCTTCCTCCTAGCTCCTCTTGTGTCTCCGTGTTCCCCCACTCTTCCCCTCCCCATGCTGCTGCAGCCACAGGGGCCTTGCTAGCCCTCCCACATACCATGTTCATCCCAGACTTAGGGCCTTCACACTTCACCCTGGACTGTTCCTCCCCCAGATGTGTGCCTGGCCGGGTCCTCCTCATTCTTCAGACGTCAGCAAAAAGGTCACCTCCTCAGAAACGTTCTCTCTTACCACCTGTAACGGGCTGAATAGTGTCTCCCCTACAATTCAAGTCTACCCAGAACCTCTGAACGTGACATTATTTGGAAATAGGGACAATGCAGATGTAATTTAAGATGAGATCGTACTGGAGTAGGGTGTGCCCTTCATCCAGTATGACTGGTGCCTTGTGAGACGAGAAGAGACACAGACACAGAGGGAAGGCCATGTGAAGATGGAGGCGGGGCTGGAGTGACGCTGTCACAAGCCAAGGAAAGCCAGAGCCAGCAGAAGCTGGAGGAGGCGAGGAAGGGTCCTCCCCTAGAGCTTTTGGAGAGGGCCTGGCCCTAACAACACCTTGATTTTGGACTCCTGGCCTCCAGAACTGTGACAGAATAAATGTCTGTTGTTTTAAGCCACCTGGTTTGTCTACCTTGTTATGGCAGCTCTAGGAAACAGGTACACACACCCCACCCACACACCCAATACAGTAACACCTTTCACATTATTCTCTGTCAGAGGACCCTTCATAGAGATGAGCAGGACGTGGTCTTTGCCCTCAAGAGTTCAGGGTTCAGTTCATATATATGTGTATATATATATATCGATTTTTTTTTTTTTTTTTTTTGTATGCGGGCCTCTCACTGTTGTGGCCTCTTCCGTTGCGGAGCACAGGCTCCGGACGCGCAGGCTTAGTGGCCATGGCTTATGGGCCCAGCCGCTCCGCGGCATGTGGGATCTTCCCGGACCGGGGCACAAACCCGTGTCCCCTGCATCACCAGGCGGACTCTCAACCACTGCGCCACCAGGGGAACCCGATTTTTTTTTTGAAGAAAAAATAAACAGATTGTTGTATTTCCCTATAAGAAATTAAATTTTCTAATCAGAAATTATGAAAATAATATAACAGACTTTTTAATTTATGTTTTGTCTGCTAGGAGACATATCCAAATTTGCGGTTCATCACTAGTAATCCTGGGAAAGAATACACGTACCGTACAAATCCCTGTTTTGTTTTCCCCTCCATCACCCTTGACTACTGTGTCATTTAGTTTTCTTAATACTGATTTCGTATTCTCTTGTATTTTTACCTATTTTATGGCGTTTTAAGCAGCATATGGGCAGTTTTTTTTTTCCTTATATAATAACATGCTATGGGAGTGCTTGAGAACGGCAAAGTGGCAGCAGGCGGCCAGGCAGCCCATGTCTGAATCCCAGCTCTGCCACTTAGCAGCTGTGTAGCCTTCGTCATTTCAGATCTCTGTACCTCAGTTTTCTCATCTACAAAATGGGGATAAAATAGTACCTACCTCATTGGGTTGTTGTGAGGGTTGAATGAGATAATAATTGTAAATACTCTGGGGTCTAGAACATGGTAAGTACTATTATGCTTATTAAATATGTAGCCAACGTTAATATCCTCACGAATTAGAAAATTCCTTAACTTGGGAGCCATACCATCTACAGCCTAGACTGCAAGCCCCTTGAGACTGTTTTATTCCACTTGGTATCTCCAGCTCCTGTGACTGGCACACAATAGCTGCTTGATAAATCTTGGGTGAGCAAATGAATGAGTAAATGAATGAAACCCAGGTTTTCCACCCATTAAGTGCATGACGGTAGAAAAGTCATTCCTTCTTTCTGCACTTCACTCTCCCCCATCTTGAAACCGACATACCTCTAAGGTTTCCTCCAGTTCTAAAGTTACCTGAGTCTGTGCCTGAAATGGCGCACCAGCACGCTGTTTCCTTGCTGAGACATTGCCCTGTCTCTGGATACTTTCCTCTGGAGCTTTTCCCTCACGACTGTGGACTTCAGCATCTGGGCTGCGGATTCAGCATGCGCTCAGGGGCAGGCAGCTGCTGCATTCCCTGCACTGGGGAAGATGGGAGGGGAACAGAAGGGTGGGTGGCAGGAGTAGGGGGCTTCTGGGAAGCAGGGGCGGAGATATGCGTGGATGAGTGTTGCTCTGCCAGCCAAACTGGGGACAAGAACCTAGGGACTTGGAGATTCTTAAAAGCAACAATGAGTGGAGTCCATTGAAGGGAGAGTCGAGAGTAAAGGTTTCTGGCATCCTTCACTGTAGGATGGGGGGTGTGTGTCCATCTCCTCTTCACTTTAGCAGAGGCTCTCCTTCAACACTCCCCTTTCCCACCGTCTCCAGGCTCAGCCAGTTTACTAGTGAACTCATTCTGCCCCGCTCCCCTCAGCCCTTCTGCTCCCACCTCTCAGCAGAGGAGCGGCTCTGCTCTGCCCCATCCTCTGGACTCAGACTGACCTTGACTCAAATCCTGACTCTGCTACGTACCTGCTGTGTGACCTCCAGCAAGTTACTTGTCCCATCTAAACCCCAATTTCCTCATCATTAACATGGGGAAGAATAACTTAGCAGGTTGTTGTGAATATTAAAACAATGTCAATAGAAAGCTTAGCACAGCATTAGGACATAGTATGAGCTCCAAGCATGATAGTCGTTGTACTTATGAGAAAAAGAGAAGCAGAGAGAGACAGGGAGGGAGAGAGAAATGCATGTGTTCTGGATGAGAGCTAGAATGAATGGGTTTAATTGGAAATACTGGGGGGCCACCAGGATGGAAGAGAAATCCTCTAGAGTAATGGAAAGAATTACTGTGATTTGCTTTGTTGTAAATTGGGATTTTATACCCTAGACTGATTTAAAGTGGGGCATACTTACTCTCAAGCCACCTAGGAGTCATGAGGGCCTCACTGAAGATTCTAGAGCATCTATCCTGCCATCACTCACCACCACCCCCCACCCAGTGGTGGCTGAAGTTTGTGTCTCCTTAAGGATGGTTTGGTTGCAAGAAGCCAAAACTGACTCAGTGAAGCCCAAGTAGAGAAGGGTTCATCACAGGGAAACGCCCCAGAACCCAGCTGCTCCAAATGGCCAGATGAAACCCTCAATTCTCCATAATCTTCCAGATCTGCACCCCACCAATGATGCCCTGAATCTCCTTGCCCCAATTCCGCATTCCCAGAAGAGAGGACCTGACTGGCAAAGGTGATAAGTAAACCAATTTGATGTAAACCAAATCCTAATTTAAATGCTCTGGGGGCCAGCCCCTTAAATTTAATAGAAGCTTAAAGAAAAAGGTGAGCACAAAATCCTTTGTGCCATGTGGACGATTAAGCCCTAATCACAGACACACTTGCCATCCCTAGGTGGAAATAATGGATTTGCTGCCTGCAGAAAAGGGGCCGCCTGCAGATCCAGTCCTGTTATCTTCCTTCTTCCGATCAGCATGGGTAAAAGAGGGACTCAAATAATCCCTGAAGTTTCCCAGGATTTGAATTCCCCCAAGCATGTTCCCATCATCCACCTACCTCAGCTGAGTTTGTTTTAAATTTTCACTCTCAGCCCCGAACCCCAAACAGCAACTGCTTTTCGCCTTCTCTGGCAGCGGCTGCCTTTGTACCCTGTTACCTCCTCCCCAAATAAGACATTTAGTTAATTTTTTACCCCACTATTCCTAACAGCTCCTTCCTCTGCCCTTGAGCATTCTCCCTCAGCCTCCCTTGGGTCAAACTCCTTCACTGAGAAATGAAACAGTCGTCCCAGACAAGACCTCCCTTCTCCAGCAGTTTTATTCGAGGAGCAGGGCTCTGTGCTTACGGATCATTTCAGAGCTAGAAGTGAGGGTATTTGAAGGGGAAAGGAAGTACCAGCAAACTCACTGGAGGCAGGGAAGCAAGAGGCTGGAGAGACCATGCAAATGAATGGTTTTGAATCCTTCAGGGGGACTGGGATGCCTTGAGAAGCTGGAAAGCTGTGGATGCTTTTCCCAGAAAAATCATGCGCATACAACAGCACCAGGGCCGCTGCTTAGTGGCAAGGCACCTTGAACTAGGGAAGGGAACCCCTTTCTCCGGGTGGACTTCCGCCCTCAACTTAGCCCCTTAACAGGGTATCCCTGTACAGGCAGCAACTTGCACAATTGAGAGTGGTGGCCCTGCGTGGACTCCCTGCTGGATCGATCACCCCCTCTCCAATTTAACACTCAACCCCTTCATTTTACTGATGGGACCCTGAGACTCAGAGTGGGGAATTGTCTTTCTCAAGGTCAGATGGTGAGTCAGGTACCTGGGATGAGAGTCTCGACGCTCAGCCTTTCTAACTTTATCCCCTGCACCCCACATACGCAGACCCTTTCACCTACCTCCTGATTAAAGCCAAAGGATTATCCCCACTCTACTCAGAGGCAAAGCAACTGGTGTGCTAGATAAAAATCTGTTGTCTAAATATCTAAATTAAATCCTTGTAGAAGATGCTTGCATTGAGGTGTTGGTTAAACCCAGTGGCCCCAAGCAGGGAAGAGCTATCCATCTTATCAGCACAGTCTGGGTTGAATGATCCATTTCCAACAGAGCAAGGAATGAAATCATGGAAAGGATAAGAGTCGGATGGAAAGGGCGTGAGTCAGGGCTGTTGGCATTGAAAAAGTGCAGCTCAAAGTTGTTCTGAAGAGTACCGTGGAGGTGTGTTAAAGACAAGCCCGGTGTGGAAGCGCAAATGAATTGCCCAAAATAGATGAGATTTCTCTCGGTGGTAATTGCAGGCAGAGCTGGAGAAAGGTTTTCTATCGAGAGCACAGGAAGGAAAGAGCTGGGGAAATAAAGAGGATTTTATCTTGTAGCCAAAAATGAGGAAAGGCTTTTGAAAAAAGGGGGTGATTAAGCTCATCTTTTTCAAAGAGAAATAGTCCTATTGGGTGGACAGGAAAAGGTGATACTGATCCCCCCACAGAGAGGAGCTATCATGGCACCAAGAAAGTGATTCACAGAGACAGTGGAGAGGAGCTATGGGTTCCATTGGTTGTCTGGGGACCTTGCTTGTGATTCCGCTTTCTCAGCCTCAGTTTTCTTATCTGTACAATGGGTATGAGCAAACTTCTATAGGCAACAAGAGTGATGGATCTTACAAACTTAGCGTTGAGCCAAAGAAACCAGGCACAAAAGGGCATCTACAGTATGATTCCATTTATATTGTTGGGGCTCAGAGCAGGCTGCCCCAAAATATGCCACAAAGGCATATTGATTATTTTGAATTAAAGTTATTTTAAGAAATGGCCAATGCAAGAGGGACACTTTGGCCCTCCTTTCTGTCTCCCCAAAAGCAGGAAATAAATCTCTCATGCGCAAGATGCACTCCCTGCCTCTGGAGGTAGAAGGATGCCCTTATCACCGGAGATATAGGACCCCGTGGGCCATGGGCGCTGAGCCTGCGCATCCGGAGCCTGTGCTCCACAACAGGAGAGGCCACAACAGTGAGAGGTCCGCGTACCGCAAAAAAAAAAAAAAAAAAAAAGTACTAATTCAAGCCCAAACTCTGTTTAGGTTTCTTACTAATTAAGCACCCAAAACCCAAGTTTCTTTGTCCTGTCAATTCCTCACAAATTTATTGCTTCTTTGTCTAAAAAGTATAAAAGCTGCCTGCTTTGGCCACTTCTTAGGTCCCGTTTCTATGAGACCTTCACGCGCATGAATTAAAATTTGTGTCTTTTTCTCTTGTTAACCTGCCTTGTGTCAATTTTATCATCAGTCCAGCCACAAGAGCTCAAGAGGGTTACAGGGAGAAACTTCCCCTCCCCAACAATATTCAGCCCCAAGACAGGCAAAACTCATCTAGAAGTCAGAAAAGTCAGGAGAGGAAGATGAGAGAGTGACCAGGAGTGAGCATGGCGGTGGAGGGGGGGTCTGGGTATTGGAAAAATTCTGTTTCTTTAATCTGGTGGAAGTGCATTGAGCTGTATCTTGATGATTTGGGAACTCTTCTGTAGGGCTGTTATATTTCACTTAGAAGTTTACTTAAAAAAAGAAAAAGAACTAACCTGTGCTCCTAGAGGAGGTGGACTCTGTAGGCAAATGACTACCTATAAATTCAAGGCAGACAATACAGGAGTTTTGGAATTGAGGCAGAACAGTCAGCAGAGAGCAGCTGATTTGTAGGTTGGGGAGGGGTGTACGTTCATCACCGTGTGGCTTCAGAGAATGAAGACTTTAGGGACACCTTGGATCAGCCTGAGTAGACTAGAGCCTCCCAAGGATCAGACAGGTGAGGGAGTGTGGGCACCACTGCCCCCCAGTGGCCACTGGTGCTGGAATCCCTCTCATAAAGGGCTGAGAATTCTGGCTTTTGTCCTGCCGCACTAGGGGCACCATGCCTGAACTGAGGTTAATAGAAAGGGACGTGGTTGTGACTCAATCAAAAGAGGAGAACGCTTGTTTTTTTCTCCTATAGTGAAGCCTCCGCTCGACCCTCTGGTGAAGACCTCATGTTTATTTGTTCATTTAAAAAACCCTTTTTCAAGACCCACTCTGTGCTGGGCACTGGTCCAGATGCTAGGGATCCAACCACAGCTAAAGTTATCATCCCATGGGGGGCCGAGGTTCTAGGTGGTTGTTTAAGGCAAAGAGATGATCTCCATGGGACTTGCTTCACAGGGAGAATCCCTAAAGCAGCAGTAGAAATGTAAGCCAGATGCCCGGCAGAACTTCCTGGCATCCTGACTGCATAATTAGTTGAACGTCTACCTGATATGAAGGAGGGAAGCTTTACTGGACATAGATTTCATATATCATGGAGCTGAGTTCTAGCCATCACCTACGTAATATTGGCAGAGGGATTTTGAAATTTATAAGGCATTTTATATATATATATATATATATAGTCTCAAATGTGGGCCCAGAGAACCTGTGCGAGTTAAGGTGTATTCAACTGCAGGTCCCAGGAAACACAATGGAAAATGGCTTTAATGATGAGGGAAATGTATTCTCCCACTTAACAGAAGTCCTGAGGGAGGGTAGGTTAATTGAGCAACTCAACCAGACCTCAGGTTTGGCTCTGCCGTTCTCAGGGTGTTAATGATATTTCCCCTCCACACTGCAAGAAGGATGCAGCACCTCCGGCCACCGCATGCAGACACAGTGAGACAGAGCATCCTCTCTCATGTCCTATTTTAGGAATAGTACAATATGAATTCCCTCGAGGCCTCTCGGAATTCTATCACATGCTTATACCTAAGCCGTCACCGGCAAGGAAAATGGACTTTCCGTGATTGGCTTTGATTAATCAACATTCGTTCTGTGGTGCTGCCCAGCCTTCCGTAATGAGGCACACCCTCTTCCTCCAGCCCAAATGCCTGAACAGAATCAGGATTCTGGTTAACAGGGACACCTGGATCACAACATGGAGAACAACTGGGTGCCTTTGCAAAAGGACGAGACTGCCAACAGCTTAGTATTTGCTGCTGCGGTTGTGTTTATTCCCCTCTCACTCCTTCTAGACCAACAGCTCCCCTAGCTGGGGGGGACTGGGACAGCCAAGATCCCATAAGGCATAGCAACTCCTCTGGTCCCCACTGAGAGCCAGATGATAAAGGGAAAGGTCACAGGTCTCAGGTCACATGGCCAAGGGCTGCTTGTTGTGTCTCGGGGGAGCAGAGCTAGAGGCCTCAGCATCATCCCAACAGCAGCCCACAGGCACTGAGCCCCTGGTGCACGCTAGGCTCTGGTCTCCCAACTGGGCTGGCTTCTGGCCTCAAATTCTTTCCTGGAGTCTGGCCCCACCTCACTCCGGGTTGCTGCTGGCTCATGGTGTATCTCTGTGCAGTCACCAAAGGTGCCCTCTCTAGGTGGTTGGATTCTGCTGATGCAACCTGACAGCTGGGCACACAGGCTGGTGGAAGGAATTCGGGCTGGGTTCAGCCCCTATAAGCCCCCTAGGCTGAGCACCTTCGGGTAATTCATCAACTGCACACACACACAGAAGCGCTGCTCTTCACAAGCCCCGGTTTGCTGTGTATTCTACACCCAACCTCTCCTTGTATGTCCTGGCTGGCCCCTGCCTCGAGCAGGCAGCCTGTCAGCTTTGATCTTTTAATCCAGGATTTGCCAGAGCGTGATTGATGTGTGTTTAAACTCAGCCTCCCTGGGGCAAAGACTTGTTCCTGTGGAAACAGAGGGCGAGGCAGGCTGGCCAGGTCTCTGAGCTGGATCTTGGGGCCGTTGGATCTTTTCTGATCCCTCTACATCCAAACCAGGCTGATGCTGGGGATGTCACTTGCATGTGTTTCAGGGCCCTATCAGGGACTCTGTGTCTTCCCAGCCATGTATTGGGGCCATAGGAGGAGAAGGGGACCATTAGCTGTTAAACACTTACAGTGTGGCAGGTCCTGTCCTGGGTACTGGACAAATAGGAGAAATGAGAAGACATGGTCCTGCGCTCTGCAGGCTTGATCCTCTGTGGAGAGGCACCTGAGTCAAAAGTTATAACATAGGGCTTCCCTGGTGGCGCAGTGGGTGAGAGTCTGCCTGCCGATGCAGGGGACGTGGGTTCGTGCCCCAGTCTGGGAGGATCCCACATGCCGCGGAGTGGCTGGGCCCGTGAGCCATGGGCGCTGAGCCTGCGCGTCCGGAGCCTGTGCTCCGCAACGGGAGAGGCCACAACAGTGAGAGGCCCGCGTACCGCAAAAAAAGAAAAAAGAAGTTATACACGGAGGAGTGATGGGGATCTGGGAAGAGTGTGGGTGTCCGTGGCACAGGCATGTAATCGTGTGTGTGTGTGTGTGTGTGTGTGTGTGTGTGTGTGTGTGTAGGGGGAGACAGAGGGTAAAGATTTCCAGAAGAAATGAGACTTTAGTCAAACAGGGAGTGTAGACTAAAGGGGGCTGGCATTGGGGCAGAGGAGCAGCGTGTGCAAAACCAGGGGGTAAGGGGAGCCGTCTGTGTTTCAGGGTGGCCGGCACATCTAGTGCGGGTGGTAAGCAGTGAGAGGTGAGGCTGGATCAGATCATGGAGATCCTCACTCTTGTGAGTCCAGGTCCTCCGAGAGGCAGATGCCGAGACAGGATTACATAAGGATTTTACTAGGGGACCTGCCCAGGAGCCAAATGGGGTGGTTGGGAGCAGGGAAGGCTGGGAGAGCATCAGACCTTAAACAGAGGAGAAAGGGGAGGAAGAAAGGTTGAGTGGAAGCACCTAGCCTGCTGTGCAGTCTGAGGAAGTTTCAGCAAGGTTCTTGGGGAGCCCTCCAGCTAAAGTCAGCGGCCGTCAGAGGAGTTTCTTGCGTCCCTGCCTTGGTATCCCAGCCATTGATTCCGCAGAGGTCAGAGCTCGGCATTGGAGGCCTTCGGCCAGTTATGCTCCCTCTGGTTGGAGATCTGGGGAATACATTCTCATGACCCTCACATCTGGATTTGATTTTATTCTAGGGAGAATTGAGAGCCCTAGAAGGTTTTAAGCAATTTATGTTTTTTAAGAAAATCACTCTAGTGGCTGTGCAGAGGATGGGTAAGAAGAGGTCAATAATATTATTTTTTTAAAGTGTGGAGTGGAGCAATTGCAGAGGTTCAAGACAAGCATGATGTGGACTGGACTTGGGGGTGATGGGATCTATGGAGAAATGGACAAATTGGAATTAAATTAAAGAGGCAGAATGCTTAGAACTTGGTTGATGTATGGGGGAGGTGAAAGAAGGGACGGAAAGAGGACCCTATCGCGTGTCATTTGTGTGCTGGATATAGTGTGTGGTACAATGGTCTCATTTAGTTGCCACAACAACCCTGTAAATTTGGTTCTATGTAGTGGCATTGGTGCACCCCCAAGCCAGCCACACAACCCAGGTGCTAGGTCTAAACCAATCCCGTTCTCTCACCTGCAATTGTTTTAAAATGTTTTATATGTAACCCAGTCTAAGCTAATAAGACATAATTAGAAGTTTGCTGGGGAAATTTCAGGAAAGATTTCTCCTTTCTTAAGAAGGAGTCACATTTAAAGACAGTCTTTTTCTTTCTCTGGACATTCTGGTGTCTGGGTAGAATGTCTGGGACAGGTAGCCAATATGAAATCAAGATAGTGCAGCCTGAGAACACAGCCCTCACACCAAGGATGGGAGAGCAAAAATATGGAAAGAACCTGGGCTCCGAATGACATCATCAAGTCACTGAGTAAACCACCCCTGGAGCCCACCTGACCACTGGACTTCTTAGAATTCAGATCATATATTTCTTTATGATTTGCACCAATCTGAGCCAGGATTTTCTGTTTCTAAACTCAAGCAAAGCATAATCCCTGTTTTACTGATAAAGAAATGGAATCTTAAAGTCACATAGCTGATAGATGGCAGAGTAAGGACACAATCCCGGGTTTTCCTACAAGATCACTTTCCTTTGTCAACGACAGTTTTCCTCTTTGATGTCAACTCGAATCACCTGCTAACGCTAAAGCTCAAGCTCTTACCCTGTATGATATTAGTATATGGGGCAATGAGAGATCTACGAGCAGTAGTTGTGCCCTTGCTCTATACTCTGCACGATGCAAATCATTGTTGAGGGCATAAATGACCTAGATGTTAGCCCCGCTCTTAAAGAGTCTATGGTATAACTGAGGATAAATGAACATAGTTGGAGACTAGAATAATCGATCTTTTTTTTTTTTTTTTTTTATGCGGGCCTCTCACTGTTGTGGCCTCTCCCGTTGCGGAGCACAGGCTCCGGACGCGCAGGCCCAGTGGCCATGGCTCACGGGCCCAGCCGCTCTGCAGCATGTGGGATCTTCCCGGACCAGGGCACGAACTCGTGTCCCCTGCATTGGCAGGCAGACTCTCAACCACTGCGCCACCAGGGAAGCCCATCGATCACTTTTAAGGGTCACTTATTACATGGTAGACAATGGGATAAGTATTCAACACGTCTTATCACAGATATTCCTCACAACAAACAACAGACTATTTTCTTTTACTGTCATTGTCATCATATTACAGATATGGAGGCACAGAGATTACTAACTCACCGAAGACCACAAAGCTGGTATAGATGGAAGTTAAGGCTTTCTGACTCCAGAGCCTGTACTCTTAACCACTGTGCTACACTGCCTGCCCTAATAGACATTCATTAGTGCAAGGCAGCATCGAGCTGAGTGACGGATGTACAGGTTGATAGTAGTGAAGATTCTTAAACACATATGTGCAGGTGCTTTGCACGTGTTACTGCTAATCTTTAGTGGTTCTCAAACTTGAGCAATGAAATCACCTGGAGGGCTTGTTAAAAGCACAGATTGCTGGGACCCACCCCCAGTTTCTGATTCAGCAGATATGGGCTGGGGAGGTATCTCAGGATTTGCATTTCTAACAAGTTCCCAGGTGATACGGAATGTCTGGGGACCGCACTGTGAGGGCCACTGCCTTAGAATGAGTCCCTCTGTAGTTGAGGGATTAGTATCCCTCATTACTATCCCCATTTTGCAAATGGAGAAAGTGGACCATACTGGGAAAACTCATCTGCCCACACCTTACCGTGGGTAAGTGCTCGTCCCAGGATTTGAATCTGGTTCAGGCTAGGTCCAAAGTCCATGTTCTGTCTGTTGTACTATGCTACCTCAAGATAGAAATGCATCTCAAACTCAGGAGGAAAGAACACTGTGGGCTGGAATGCTCAGGGAAGGCTTCCTGGAGGGGGAGGAGGAGACCTTGAAAAAAATTGAGTTTAAGTTGGCCATCCTAGGCTACAGCCATGACCAAAGGAACGCTTGACTTGCTGCGTTATAGCTGTGCAAACACTCTTGGCTTGAATTTCTGCATAGCGGGAGGATTGCGGTGAGGACACATAGTGAGGGCTGCTCCATAAAAGGAGGTCTGGGCAGAATAGTAGGAAAATTGCAGAGATCTGAGGGGCAGGAAGGAGCTGATTAAGGAGACCAACACCGAAAAAGGTAAACACAGGTGGGAAAACACTATGCCCCATACCCAAAGGGGAGGAACAACTTACAATATCTTTTTTCATGTGAGGGGATGGGTAAGCATTACACCATCCCCATTCATTCATGAGCAACATGGCTTGGATCTACTCCCACCAGCACCTGCTCCCTTATTACCATTCTAATTTCCTTAATCAAAGCAAAGGACAAGGACAGAGATTTTTCCTTTGTCATTGATTGAAAAATGATAATGTTCTGTGATTGAAGCCGCCGGGGTTGTTAAGCTTCAAGGAAACAGTCAACACAGACATGAAGACACAAGCGTTGTGAGCAAACATTTCAAGAATGATATGCAAAAGAGAGGTTTACTCTGTGTGGTTGCCAAGATTAGAAGTTGGACCAACCGGTGGAAATTCCAAACTACGAAAGAGCATGCTAGCAATTCTTGATGTCATCCATTAATCCAGTCACTGAGTCATTCGACAGCCATCCACTAGGAGCCCACTGTGTGCCAGGGACGGTCCTAGGTGCTTGGTGAATCGAACAGAAATGGTTCTTGTCTTCACGGTTGGCCTGAATCCATCTTGTTAAAACTTAGGCTCTTTTGAAGTTGAAGTACTTTAAGTCCCTCGTCAGCGAGAGAAAATGTGGATAGTCACCAACTAACCCTTCTCCTAACACCCCCATTTCTTCCTGCAGTGATAACGTATGCCTTTGATGGTAATGAAATTTGCCAAAACCACATCACTCAAATCCTGTCTCCTCCACGGAGTGGGAGCCTTGGATTCAATGCAGATACGACATGGTCAGGGACACAGTGAGCAGGCTGTACCAAGTAGAGGGGGTAGGAACGCATTCTGATGTAAGGGGATAATTCCTAGCTAATGGCCCATCCCTCAGGGGCCCACACAGCTGTCCCAAGGCGCTTCTGGGATCTGGGAGAGAAAATCCAGCAACCATTCACCACGAAGCCGGGGAGCGTCTGGCTTTCTAACAGGGTCATTAGCTGGGTAACAGATGAAACTGAATAGTGGACAGAAGGGCAGAGGTAACTGAAACAGGAGAGAAAAATACATGGTGAGTTTCCACATTCTTTTAGAACACGTTTTCCTCAAAATTCCCTGGACTGCTGAGCACCACGAAATGTCAGAAGCCAAGGGATTTGTAAAGAGCAACTCAGAGAACCTAGGGTATGCCACAAGATGAGGAAGAATCTGTCCACAAGGGAGGGTTGACAAATTTCCGGAAACCAGCAAGCGAATCCGGCAGAGCTGTTGATGATATCACAGGGCACTTAACAGATACACTCCGAGGGATTCTGTAAAGCCTGGAAATCAGGCAGAATGATTTGTGAGAAACAAGCGTCCGCCTTCTAAGCAGGAAGTTTAGTTCTGGTTTAGGAATTTATTCCGTTGTTGACTGATGTGTATTAATTAACTCTGCTTTCTGATCATTAAAAATAATATATGTCCGTTGCAGAAAGTATAGAAAGAAAGAAAATAAAAATCACTCCAAATCCCATAATTTAAGGATAAATACGGTTAGCTTTTTATTGATATCCCTGCAGTCTTTTTCACATGCATATGTGTACATCTCTCTCTATTGCAAAATTAAAATCATACTTCCATAGTTTTATAAACTTGTTCTCACTTAACAATATGTCATGAAATTTTCACGAGGTTTTCCCACCATATTGAAAACTGTTTTTTGCGATTACTATTTTTTAATGTCTATACTGTATGAGTACCTTGGGTTGAGACATAACATTAGTGATATTTGACCGTTTTTAACCTATAAAAATGGCCATTTCGTGCGGTTCGCCTGTATTATAATTGATTTTTCCAGCCTGATACTCATTGACATTTAGACTGTTCCCAAATGTTCTCAATTATAAAAATTTTGCAGTGAACTTCTTTGTGTCCAGATCATTGCACACATCCACGATTGTTTTCTGATGGTAAATCCTTATGCACTAGTTATGTATTGCTATGTAACAAATGAACATAATGCAAATCTAGCAGCTTAAACAACACACACTTTTTTAGCTCACGGTTCCCACGGATCAGGTTTAGCTGGCTCTTCTGCTTCAGGATCTCTCACAAGGCTGCAATCTTGGTGTAAGCCAGAGCTGAGGTCTCATTCAAAGCCTCGACTGGGCCAGCTAGGAGCTGCTTCCAAGTTCATTTAGGTGGTGGTGGGCAGGATTCAGCTCCTCGTTAGCTGTAGACCTGAGACCTCCCTCAGTTTCTTGCCGCGTGTGCTCCTCCATAGAATGGCTCACAGCGTCGCAGCCATCTTCATTAGAGCCAGCAAGGGGGAGAGTCGGCTTGCCAGATGGAAGTTACAGTCTTATGTAACTTAATCACAGGCATTATAGCCCATCACTCTTGCCATATTCTGTCTGTTAGAAGCAAGTCACGGGTCTGTTTTGCAGGTGGGGTTCCCTGGGAAGCAGGATCTGAGATGGAGATTAGATGCAGGGAATTTACGAGAAATGACTTTGGGGTCAAGTGACACTTGTGGGAAGGAAGGGAAGGGAAGGAAGCAGGATGCACAGAGGGAAAAGTTAGTCTGCAAAGAAGTCTCAGTGGAGACCGCAGCTGACCCCACAGAGAGCTCTGAAGCAGAGAGGACCCTTCAGAGTTGTCTGGAGTTGGGGGAAGAGGATGAACCTTTATCTCCCACATCAATCATTGGATGCAGGCTGCCTTAGGAAGAGGCAGAGCTTTGCACTCTGCAGTGGGGGCAGTCCCTGATAGGGCTGGCAGCTGAGTATTGTCTGCTGGCAGGACTTCCAGGGTCTGGGAGAATACACCCTTCACTCTTAAAGGTGAATCTGGGTAGGGCGTCCCAACCTCTACCAGTCTGGGGATTTATTTTTTCATAAATTATCCACCTATGTTCAAGAATCTTGTTCATGCCTCAGAAGGAAAAACATCTAATCCATATAATTACTCAGACTTACTAATTTTTACCTACTTAGTTTTTTGAAGTACGTTAAAATATTCTAATAAAATTACGATTTGGGCATTAGATATCTATGGTTTATTTTACCACTCATTATAAGTTTGTATCCTTAAACACCATCAATCATATCCCCCACACCCCATCCCCTGCTAAGCACCATTTTACTCTCTTTTTAAAAATAGGTTTGACTTTTTCAGATTCCACCTATAAGTGATATCCTACAGTACTTGTCTTTGTCTGTCTTATCTCACTTAGCATAATATGCTCAAGGTTCACCCATGTCATTACAAATGGCCTGATATCCTCCTTTCTAATGGCTGAATAATATTCTATTGTGTATATACATTATTTACTCATCCATAGATGGGATTTCAGGTTGTTTCAATATCTTGGCTATTGGGAATAATGCTGCAATACACATGGGTGGGCATATATCTTACTGAAATCCTGTTCTCATTTCCTTTGGGTGTATACCCAGAAGTGGAATTGCTGGATTGTATGGTAGATCTATTTAAAACAAATTTTAGGAACCTCTGTATTGTTTTCCATAGTGGTTGGACTAATTCAGAGTCCTATTAACAACGTATAGAGGTTCCCTTTTCACCACATCCTTGCTAGCACTTGCGATCGCTTGTCTTCCTGATGATGGCCATTCTAACTGATGTGAGGTGGTGTCTCATTGTGGGGATTTTTAAAAATAAATTTATTTATTTATTTGTTTGTTTATTTTTGGCTGTGTTGGGTCTTCGTTGCTGCACGCAGGCTTTCTTTAGTTGCGGCGAGCGGGGGCTACTCTTTGTTGCGGTGCGCCGGCTTCTCACTGCGGTGGCTTCTCTTGTTGTGGAGCACGGGCTCTAGGCGCGCAGGCTTCAGTGGTTGTGGCACGCGGGCTCAGTAGTTGTGGCTCGTGGGCTCTAGAGCTCAGGCTCAGTAGTTGTGGCACACTGGCTCAGTTGCTCCGCGGCATGTGGGATCTTCCCGGATTCTTAACCACTGCACCACCAGGGAAGTCCCTCGTTGTGGTTTTAATTTGCATCTCTCTGGTGATTAGTGATGAGCATCTTTTCATGGGCTTGTTGGCCATTTTGATGTCCTCTTTGTTTTTTGTTTTTTTAAATTTATTTTGTTGACATATAATTGATTTACAATGTTGTGTTAATTTCTACTGTTCAGCAAAGTGATTCAGTTTTATATATATATATACACATATATATATATATATTCCTTTACATATTCTTTTCTATTATGGTTTATCATAGGATACTGAATATAGTTCCCTGTGCTATACAGTAGGACCTTGTTGTTTATCCATTCTCTATATAATAGTTTGCATCTGCTAATCCCAAGCCCCTAATCCCTCCCTCCCCCACCCACCATCCCCCTTGGCAACCACACATCTGTTCTCTATGTCTGAGTCTGTTTCTGTTTCGCAGATAAGTTCATTTGTGTCATATTTTGGATTCCACATATAAGTTATATCATACGGTATTTGTCTTTCTCTTTCTGACTTACTTCACTTAGTATGATCATCTCTAGGTCCATCCATGTTGCTGCAAATGGCATTATTTCATTCTTTTCATGGCTGAGTAATATTCCAGTGTATATATGTAGCACATCTTCTTTTCGCTGTCCTCTTTGGATCAGCGAAGTTTTCTTCACTGTATCTTGGTTCTCTTGCCCCTCCTTCTCGTTCTACAGTATTGGATGTTGTGGATCCATCCTTTGTGTCTCTTCGTTTTCCTTTTTCATTTACATGTTTCTGAATTAGGAGAGATTTTCTTGAGCTTATCTTTACATTTCAAAATATCTGATCCTTCGTAATAAGCAGTCTACTGTTTTAATGCTTCTGTTGCGACCTTATTTGTAACTGAGCCCGTATGTTTTTCATTTCCATGGCATTTTCCAGATTTCTTAGGTACCCCTCTCAGATTATCTCTTCTAGCTACATAGATGCAACACCCTCTTTCATCTTAGCAAGAAAATTTCTGAATTTTTCTCCTTGTAGTATCTCTATATTGTTGAGTCTTTATCATCTTTTTCTAAACTTTGAGTCTTTTCATGTAGCCAAACATTATTCTCTGTTTGTTCATGCTTATAGAGTGAGGTACATGCTTATCGTAAATCGGGAGCTTGTACAGGTTCTAAGAGGTATTTAGTAGATCTTTGATTGGATATATCAGGCCAGATGAAGGGAAAAGGGAAACGTTTAGATTTATTGCAATTTGCCTTTTCCTTTTTATAGATTCAGCTGCTTGGAGAGATAAGAGAGGTAGCTAGGGCCAAAGATATCTTTGGTGAGGAGTTTTGACTGTGTGAAAGATTTTCTTGTTTGTGGGGAAGCCAGCAAGATACCAGCAGTGCCCTACCTTTTCTCACACTCCAAGTATGAATCAGTGCTATTTCTTGTGGCCACTGGCTCCACTTCAATTTCCAGAGGTACCAGTGGGTTCCAAAATTATCCCCTGATGATTTTGTGGCCCACCCTGGCTCCAGCAGGTGTTTGTAAGGTCCAGCCAGAGTCTCTTCTTTTGCTTCCAGACCCATTGTTCTGAGCACACAGTGGCCTGTATCTGAGCCTGGGCCTTCTTTTTTTTTTTTTTTTTTTTTTTTTGGCGGTACATGGGCCTCTCACTGCTGTGGCCTCTCCCGTTGCGGGGCACAGGCTCCGGACGCGCAGACTCAGCGGCCATGGCTCACGGGCCCAGCCGCTCTGCGGCATGTGGGATCTTCCCGGACCGGGACACGAACCTGTGTCCCCTGCCTCGGCAGGCGGACTCTCAACCACTGCGGCACCAGGGAAGCCCAGCCTCCATGCGTTCCCTGTGAACCCTCCACCTTGCTGATGTTCTTCAGTTTTCCTCTGGCTTGTGAGGGTTGCCCTTCCTCAGCTTCTAGCATAAACAGAAGGTCCCGTGGTTGAATAAAGGAAGAGGACAGTTTTCTCTCTGTGTTTGTAGTCTCTTGGTCATCTCAGTGGCAGAGTAGGGACCACAAGTGGAAGGACATGGATAACACCTTTGGGGAGCTCCTGATTGCCAGTTTGGTCGCGAATACTGCTCAAGCAAGTAATTGTCCAAGTTTAAAGGAGAAGGAAAGAGGGAAAGAAGCAGCTGAATGCAGAAAGGCAAGGAAGAGAGGGGGAAGGACACAGGGCAGAAAGGAGGACGAAGCCACAGAACGGTCTGTGCTGCCCACTTGTGCCTCATGATAGCTCACATTGCTGTGGCCAGCTGTGTCCAGGGTTGCTAGAGTGGTCCCAGATTCTCCAGTGGTATTTGAGGAACGTGTTGATGCTATGGATGCTGTTCTGGGTGAGCTCTTTTCACTTCTGCCACCCACTCTTCTGGGGAAAGAGGGCACCCCAAAATTTTTTTTGGTCTCATTCTCCAAAGGTCTTAGAAATTATTTGTGGTGGCATCAACAGGGGATATTGAAGGCAAGGGGGATATCCTCGCCCCCTGCTGGTGAAAACAAGAAGTGACTCCGCCTCTCTTTCTCGGGTAGCTCACCATTTTGGTGTTTCTTGGTCTAATGGGAATGCGAGGCAGAAGAGAAAAGGGAGGGAGGGAAGGAGAGGGGTAGGGACACACACACACCCACCCACACACACACACACACACACACACACACACGAAGACAGAGATCCCAGAATATATGCCACCCAGATTGCAAAAGGCCATACCGTATGAGGGGAAGTATACCTTGGGAGTTTAGGACCATTATCAGAAAATAGATTTTTCTATCCCGAATGCAAAACAGAAAGTAGGGGTCTTGTGGGTGAGGCAGGAGGGGAGACTAGGAGATAAGGAGAGAGAGAGAGGGCACCACTAACCCTTCCGAATGAAAACTGGATTTCTGTTGAATGTTTTATAGATGTCTGTTTGCCTCCCCATCACATTACAGTCTGGGTGAAAAATTATCCCAGGCCCACCAAGGAAAATAGAGCTGCATGAATCAAGATTCTGTTGCCAAGGGCCACGTTTTCACATGGAATTTCTCCATGGGTCAACATGGTTGATTTATTTATATGTGTACCCTGCGGGTGTCTATTAGGCCTTCCACACTGTGTTCACCACAGGGACAGCTGGCTTGTATATGTGTTGCCCAGGCACATGGTAAAACCCCTGCAGTACATTTGCTCAAGAGAAGGAGAGAGAAGACATGAAAGTGTATCTGGGCTGCCTCTGAGCCCTCAAGACCTGAGTCCAGGGCTGGTGATTGAGACACCTGGGTTCCCATTCCAGCTCCATCCATTGCTGGACACATAAACTTGGGCAATAGCATCATCTGGCTGAATCTCATTTTCCTCAACTGTAAAATGAGGGTAGTTGTATCCTCTGCTGGTCCAGCAGGTCAGTGAAGTATGATTGTGGCTGAAATACTGTAGGAGTGACTAACTTGGGCAAGCGTTAATAATACTCTTACATGCTTTTACTTAATTCATTCAACAAACGTTTATTCAGCAGCTATTGGGTTGGCCAGAAAGTTCCTTTGGGTTTTTCTGTAACATCTTACAGGAAAACCCAAGTGAACTTTTTGTCCAACACAGTACTATGAGCCATGTGCTTTGACAGGTGCTGGGGACACAGCTGTGGCCAAGGTGAGCCACACCACTGTCTCTGCTCTACTCGTAATCCAGTGGCTAAGCAGATAATTAACCTTTCTCCCCCACCTTGCTTGCATCCTTGCTTCTCTATTCTCGAAATTCAAATCATTTACCAAGACTTCTAGGTGTTTGTTTTTTCTCATTCTTTGTTCCCGGAATTTGCTGCGTCTGTTTGATTTGCCAACAGAAGTTGTTCCTCAACTCAGCAAAGTTTTCTTCATTATTTCATCATGCTCTGTTATCTCCTGTGTCCTGAATTCATGGTCTGCATTTCTTCTTTTATCCTCTTCATTTGCACGTCTTCCTGGAAAGCCACGAGAGGGTGGTGTCCCCGGGAATTTGCTAATAGGAACTCCTGCTGCCCACTTAGACCCAGTTTATTATCAGCTCCCCCTGGAAAGCCATTACGATTCTCCCTCACCTTCTCTGAAGACAGGAGCCCAGGCGGTGAAAAAGGAGGAGCTGAATTGGCCTCTCAATATCCAGCTGTTTTCTTGATAACGAGCCCTAGTGATTGAGAGAGAGTAGGCCTCATCCGCCTCCGTCCTCTGTCCCAGCACTCCAAGTCCAAGAGCACAGAGCAGGAAGCTGAGGCAGTTAAGGAGGTCAGGGGCGGGACTTGGCTCAAACACAGCGGGCTAACAATTCTCATCACCAACCAGCACCACACACACTCCTCGTTCTGCTGTTCGCTCCCCTCGGAACACAGGAGAAAAGGCCACAAAACAAGATTGGTGACGCTGTGGTCAGCGGTGACACACTGCCCAGCACCAATAAGGCCCCAGTTGTGTTATGGCCAAGGTAAAGTGTGTGCCCTTGAGAGCACCCGGGAGTGTCTCCTGGTGGGCCTGGCTGGAGGAGTCCCTGAGTGATGAAATTAGGGGTGACTTCAGATTTTTTTACATGTTTCAAATGTTCTATAGTCTTCATGTTTTATGACTGCTATGACTGTAATTATTATTACTTGTTTAAGCAGCTTGGGATGTCACTCATCACTTCAAAGTTTGAACCAGTGTTCAGGGTGACCAAGTGGTCCCAGTTTGCTCAGGATTTTCCCAGTCTGCTCAGGATTTTCCCAGTCTTTGCCCTGAAAGTTCTATACCAGGGAACTCCCCTCAGTCCCAGGCAAACCGAGATGGTCGGCCATCCAACCAATGTGATGTATAAGCAGTGTGGCAGGTAAATAACCACATGAAAACCAGAGCACTGACGAGAACAGGCAGGGCTGAATTTGGGAAAGCTGCAGGAGAAAAGGTGACCTGGCCCTGAGGCTCAGTGAAGACATTCATCTTTGACACCTGAACTAAGTGCTGGACCTTGAGAGCCACCTTTTCAGATGTGGCTGGAGAGAGTGAGAGCTTTTCTCACCCACGCAGACAGCGGGAAGAGACAGCCTGTAGAGCACGTGCATTGTCTTTGTACACAGCGAACCCCCCATCCCAGTAAAGCATGACCCAGTTATTTCCCTACTCTGACCAATCGGACTGACAACCTTCACCCAGAAAGGAGTGAATTTGGGAGTGGAGAGGAGGCTAGAAATGCTCCTTATAATTTTACAGGAATGGAGAGAGAGTGGGGGAAGCCACCTCCCCTAAGGGGCAAGGCATAAATGTGAGGACGGGGGAAGACACCTGTCCCAGCATCAGTAGCAGTAAGAACAGTAGTAACAGTGGCTGCTCTTTACTGATTTGCTCACTGTGATCAAGGCATCGTATTAAGCATCTTACATATATTAGCTTATTTGATCGTCATAATAACCCTCATTCTTTGAGGGGATTTCGTTTTAACCTCCATCATTCAAAGGAGAAAACTGAGACACAGAGAGGTGAAACCATTTGCCTGAGAGATAATAAGTACAGAGCTTGGGTTCAAATCCAGTTCTGTCTAGGTCTAATTAGGTGATCTGGGCTATAGGCAAAAATCTAAATCTGTGTGACTTTGTTGGAGCCCCTTAAGGTGTCTACACTTCAGTTTCCTCATCTGTCAAGCGAGGATAATGTCCCCTGACTATCTTACAGAGATATTATAAAGATGCAGTGAAATGGTAGCTGTGAAAGTACTTTCCTAGTCTTACTCATGTAAGCTGTTTTTACACAATTTCTATAATATCAACGATATTTCAATTCAAGAATAAAACAGCAAACCATACAACTTCAGAAGACAGCCCTGTGACACGGAGCCCATGAACGTTTAAGACACTGTTTTTTCTAGTGGGAGGAAGAGGAAAGCTGCTTTCTGCTTGCTCCCTGCTGAATCCAATGCGTTCATAGGTTTAAGTGCCAGCAATAGTGTCGGACATTTCTGAGCGGCACTCAGGAAAGTGAAGGGATGGGGTGAAGTCTGTCCCCAGACCAAAATCCCTGTTTACTCCAGCTTTTGTAAGATGCCTGTGTGTACTGAGGGGGATCTGAGGTGCAATGTGTACAAATGGAGCCCAACCAACGCCTCGTCTGGTTCTTGACTGAGAATCACGTAGTGTTGAGACTTCCATCTGCAAAATGGGAATAATGGGACCGAGGTGATTGGATGCTCTGGCTTGCGGTCTGCATTCTTGGTGAGAGGAGAGAGTGAATAACGGCCGCCAGAGCGAGCTGAGATCTCTCTGCTCAGCTTGCCTTGGTCCCACCAGGGATCTTGCTTCAAGGCAGGGAGGTGGGACCAGATGGTCTCTTCAGGATCCTCAACTCTAGGAATCATTGACATCATTCAACAGCATTGGCCACGAAACTGTAGACTTCAGAGGCTAGGAATGACCTTGGCAATAGCTTGGTCCAGGGCCTTCATTGGGCAGGTGACAAGAGCTTAGAGAGATCCCAGGACTTTCCCAGAATAGTCAGTGAGAGGCAAAACCAAAAACTAGAGCTCAAGTCTCTTGACTCCCGGTTCAGCTCTCTTTTTATCTGACCAACTGCCTAGAATGTAGTCGGAATCCCAGGTTGGGGAAGCAGGCTGTGCGCCGGGTGGGTGGCTGGGTGAAGCAGGCAGAGCTGGCGAGAGAGGGAAGGGGAAAGCGTCTGAGGATGAAGAAAGCGAGAGAGAAGACTGAGGAGGAAGGGGAGAGGTGGGGTGGGAACGAGAGAAGGCAGCGCGAGAAACGGGATTTGCAGCCGCGAATACGAGGGATGCTACGGAAATTACTTTTTGAAAGGCATTTAATTGGTTTATTAGTGTAATTCAGTTGCAGTTTGATTTGATTCAAACCTCTGATGTGAGTGATCTACTGCCCACCAATGACACTGCCAGCCTTTGCAGACAGCAACAAACAGCAGGCCCTAGAGTGGGGGGGGGGGGGGTGGGTAGGATGAGAGAGGGAGGGAGAGGATGGCGGATCCGGAGGGAGGATGCGGGAGGAGAGGGAAAATGGGGGGGGGGGGAGAAAGGAAAAAGGAGAGGGAGGTGGAGAGAGGAGAGGGAGAAGAGAGGTAAGAGCTGAGGAAAGAGAGGAGATGGAGAGAAAATAGCTAAAGGACCAGAAAGAAGGCTGGAGGTGGAAGGGTGAGAGAGAGGTGGCAGGGAAAGCAAGGAGCGGGGAGAGACTGAGGGGAGAGCAGAAACGAGGGGAAAAATAAACACAGCAGAGGGGAGGTCAGGGAGACGTGGGAGACCGAGGAAGTCAGAAGGGGACGAGGACAGATGCTCAGACAAGGAGAGGCAAAGAGAACGAATGAATAAGAGAGAGAGGACGAGGGGGGGCGAAGAGAAAAGTCTAGCGGAAGAATGAGCTGCAAACACCCGCACCCACCCCTGCACTCAGAGCCGTGTCATGGGCACATCTCCTGGTACCCCTGGGGGCCCATCGGCTGGACATGTTCTGGACTCCTGACACTAGGGTGGCCCCAAGGGCCTGCCACGCTCCAGGTTGTTTTCCAGTCTCCTGAAAAGGAAATGCTTCTAGGTCACTGGCGCTAGCTCCATCTGCATGACGGGGGTCGGAGCACAGCTGAACAGCTCCTTGTGGCCACCTCGGGAGATGAGGGGGAGATCGGGGCCGGGGAGGCATACTGGTAGCATCTCAGAGCCGCAAAGACCCAGAGCCTTTCACAGATGGGGAGATGGGGGCCCAGGGAGGAGAACAGAGTCAGAGGCCAAGTTTCCCAGGCTGCTTGTCCCTCCTCCCAGATCAGGGCTGGAGCTCCCACAACAGACCATGGAAAGAGTGTCGCGGTGGCTGTGAGCACAGGCTCTGGACCCAGACTCAGTCCTGCAGACTTGGCCAAGACCCTTCACCTCTCTGAGCCGCACTTTCTGCGAAATGTAGATCAACGTTGCCTTGTGTCATAAGGCTGCCGCGAGGCACCACAGAGATAAAAATATGTGGGGAGTATCTAGAAGAAGCCCGGCACATACTAAGTGCTTGATATGTTATGATTTTCATTATTAATAAAAAGAGGGCACTGAGATGCCCAGCAGAGCTGGGAAGATTCTCCTTAGCTAGAGTTTGAGAAACTCAATATGGCGCTGTGGTTATGATATAAACCCTGTAAATTGGAATGCCTGGGTGGAGATCCCAGTTCTGCTATTTATGAACTTGGGCCAGTTAAATACCTTGCTGTGCCTCAGTTTCTTCATCTTTGAAATGGGAATGTCACCAGTTCCTACCTCATTGGATTGTTCACGAATATCAGATGAGATGATACAGAGGAAATATATCAGGGTCTGAGCCATAGTAGGTGTTAGATAAAGGTTAGCTCTCATTATTAATGTCACTGGGCTCAGCTATATGCATGTGGGGACCGAGGACCAAAAACTAGACACACCCATAGTCACAAGCAGTTGGTGCAGAGCTGGGATCTGAACCCAGACCTGCCTGCTGGCTCAAGATGTCCCCAAATTCCAGAATCCTGGGTGAGGAATCTTCCCACATGCCACACTTTCCCAAGGAGAAGATCTCCCACCCCACTCCATCCCCACTGCCAGCACCCTGTAGCTTGTTCCTTCTGAATTAACCCTTAGCCTCATCTTTGATGCAAATGCCTCCTTTTGAGAAGGAGAAAGAGCTGAGTGTGTTGCCATCCAGACTTTGGAACTCCCAGGCCTTTGTCACCGCAGCCCAACCCCATTCACGCAGAGATAGACACACTCAAGCACACACACAGACGCACCCTCCATCTCCATCTGTAATTACAGAAGCCGAGTCAACGTGGTTGATGGTAATCGGCGGGGAGCACGGGCTGGGTTTACTCTAATGCTGATTCCAGGGACCTGTAATTTTCATCAGTGCCGCAAGACTTTTCTTAGAACTGAAAAATGCACACCCAGCTAACGAGTTGTAATTCTGAAGAGCTCCTGTCTTGATTGAGGCTAATTATTTTTATAAAGAAAAGGATTAACAATCCCAGTGACCCACCGAGGGGGAAAAGAGGCCTGATTTGGGCACTATTAGTTATCCCAGGGCTGGTTTTCAGGACCCCTTTAACTCCTCCCAGCCCAGCCTGGACGGAGGGAGGGGGAAGCAGAGTTCCTGTCTTTATTCCCATTATACCCCTGGGGGAGAAGGAGGAAAGTGCAAGTGTGACCCCTTAGCCAGGGAAAGGAGATCTCTTGGCTTCTATCCACATTGAAGCTCATCCAGGGAACCTTGGATCTGGAAGGGACCCTGGAGCCCTGGGGTAAGTCTGGAGGTCTGGCTCTGAATTCCAGCTGTGTGACCTTTAGCAAGTTACTTAACTTGTCTTTGTCTCAGGTTGTCATCAGTACCTGGAAAGATCACTGGACAGATTAAATGAGACAACGCGTGAAACATCCTAGAGCTAATGACATAAGTTATTTTCATAAATGATTCCAAATCCAGTCTCATCTTTGTTCAGTGAAGGCCCAGAGAAGGGAGAGAACTTGACCAAGAACGCACAGTTTGTGGAAAAACTGGGATCAGAACCCAGGTCTCTTTGGGGTCTGTTGTCACTGGGTTTTTGTTTGTTTTTAATGTCAGCATGGTTCCTAAACTCTGTTATCCAATCTCTCTTGAAATATCCAGAACAATGAGAACATGGCATTTCTTTAGCCTAAATAATCTGGATACAATTTGGTTTCTGTTTCACAGGTGAAAGGAAATAGCATAGCCTGGAGTATAAAATGAGAGGATGCTGCACTCACACAGTTCCATGGTTTTTGGCTTAGTTATGCCATTTTCTTGCTAGACCATGAGCAAACCTCTGAAGCCATCTGTTCTCAGTTTTCTTATCTTTAAAGTGGGGATAATTATTGAACCTATCACATATTTCATGGGGTAATATCCTAATGTGACATTTAGCAAGTAGGTATGTCAGTCACCTATTGCCACAATAGTGCTGTGTAACAAATCACCCCAGGACTCAATGCCTTAAAACGTTAATCATTTAGTCTCACTCATGCATCTGCAGGTTGACTGGGAGTCAGCTTGTTTAGGTTGAGTCTAGCCAGGCTTGGGTTTAGATCTGCTTCATATGCCTTCATTTCCTCGGACCGCTTCCCAGGACAAATTCTCATATGATGGTCGAAGTGCAAGAGAGACAGCCAGAAACACACAATGCCCCTGAAGGCCTAAGCTTGGAACACAGTCACTTCCTCCCACCCTCCACTGGCCAAAGCAAGTTATATGGCCAATCCCAACACCAGTGGGGTGGAGAAGTAAGCCTACCCCTAGTAGGAGGAACTACAAAGTCACATGACAAAGGGAGTGGACACCAGGAAGCAAGAAGAACAGAGAACAGCAATACAATCTGCCCCAATAGACAATAAATGCCCGCAATTCGTAGACAAATGTTTGAACTCAGCAGCTTGAATACTGCCTCGTGTGCATAGCACCTGGCAGTGTTCAAAGTTTCCCTTTCTCAAATGTTCTGGTATGTTACCCTCACCACAGTGCTGTGAAGCAAGAGTTAGAACCCCCATTTTACAGTTGGGGAAACTGGAGATTAGAGAAATAACAGATGGAGCTTGCCCCAGATCCAGATCCCCACCTGGAGAGGGTGGCAAAGCCAGACCCGAGTCTGGGTCCCCCAGCTCAGTCCCAGATCAAGGCTGGATCCATGACGTCATATGGAAGGGGATGATTCCCAGTGGCCATTACCTTTCTTCTTCTTCTTTCTAGAGTCAAATTACCAAGACCTATTCAGCTAGCCCATGTGATGGAGCTAAAGGAGCTAGATAGAGCAGCAAGAAAAGGCATGGATTGTGAGCTGATGGGGTTATTCTCACTCTCTGCCCACAGTAGAGTTCTCCAAAGGCCTCCTGGTGTTTAAGAGCATGGGAACTGCAGGCAGAGAAAACTGGGCTCAAATCCCACCTGCAGCTTCCTTGTTATTTGACCTTGAATGGGGGAATTGACTTCTCTGAGCCTCAATTCCTTACCTGTAAAATGGGCATCATAATAATATCTGTTGCATAAAGAGGTTGTGAGGACCCATTCATTCATTCAAGAAATATTTACTGAGTACCTACTATGTGCCAGGCACTGTTCTAGATGTTAGAGTTGTAGCAGTAAACATAAGAAAGTCTTTCCCCTCGTGGTGCCTAAGTTTTAGCGGAAGGAAAGAGGCCATAGATTGATATGCAAGTCAGTATACTTGGTGGGGAGAAAAATGAATCAGGGAAAGGGGGTTAGGGAAAGGCTGGCATTGGGCAGGGGTCCCTGGTTACCTTGTACTGATACATCTGGTGTTTAAGGCAAGCCTCACTGATGAAGTGACACTTGAGCAAAGATTTGAAGGAAGTGTGGGAACAATCCAGGTGACATCTGGGGGGAAGGCAGACATGCAAATGCAAAAGCTTTGAGGCAGGAATACACTTGGCCAGCCATGGGTACAGCAAGTTTGAAAGGAGAAGAGAATAATGAGATTAGAGAGTCAACAGGGGGCCAATTTGTATGATGAGTTTTGGTGATTATAAGGACCTTGATTTTTACCTTGAGTGAGGTGAGAATCCCAGGTTTGAAAAAAGGAATGACACGGCTGATTCCCATTGAAAGGAGTCAGATCAGGCTGCAGGGGACCTGCAGACTTACGGGGACCAGTGCAAGGATTTAAGGAGATAATGCATGTGGAACAGTTAGTATAGAGCCGGATGTGTTTTAAACGATCGGTAATGTATTAGTCAGCTCCAGCTGCTATAACAAAAGACCGCAGACCAGGCACCTTAAATAACACAAATTTATTTCCTTCTACTTCTGAGCCTAGAAGTCCAAGATCAAGGTGTTGGCAAGTTTGGTTTCTTCTGAGGCCTCTCTCCTTGGCTTGCAGACAGCCACCTTCTTGCTGTGTCCTCCAATGGCCGTCCCTCAGTCTGTATATTGTCCGTGTCCTAAACTCTTCTTATAAGGAAAACAGTCATATTGGATGAGGACCCACCCATATGACCTCATTTTACCCGAATCACCTCTTTAAAGGCCTTGTCTCCAAATACAGTCACATTCTGAGGTACCATGAGTTAGGATGTTAGCATATGAATTGGGTGTGGGGGACACAATTCAGCCCATAACAAGCAGTAACAGTAGAAGTAATAATAAATTCTTCTTCTTCTTATACCCCAGCTGGGGTCTCTCTTTTGTATACCAATCACACACTCTTCATATCTGAACCTCACCTCTCCGGGTCTGACACAGGCTTTGAGCTTTTCTCAACATGCCCTTCCCCCCAACTCTTTGGTCAACAAATATTTATTAAGCACATACTTGGTGCCAGGTACTGGGATACTGTCCTGATCGAGTTCAGTCAGGTGGTTCAGTTGTTCTTGACATGGCGTGGTTTTCAGAACTGTCACTGTCTTTAACAGGCTGTTGTGGATCTGTTCTGGGGATCCTTTGGGGAAGTATTTGCTGATCACCCACCTGTGCCAGGCACTGTGCCACTGTCATCTGGTGATGACAGTGATGAGCAAGACAGGGCTCTGCTTTCAAAGAGCTCTTAGGGATCTGTTCAGTGTAGCTAATCACACAAACAAACCCATCATGACACATCAGTGGGTGTTAATCAGTTTTCCTCTTGAGATAACATATGTGTCTTTTGGAGACCTTGCAACTCAATGGACTGCATGTGGTAGGGTTTCAGGCAGAGGGACAGGCTTGTAGAGGAGATATCCTTTGGCATGCAAGCCCAAAGCACACGCTGTCTTTTATAGTGGCTTACTTGAAGGTATCTCCCAGTTGGGTGAGACCAGGAGTCATATTGCCATTTTTCAGTATAGATCAAGTAAGGGGCATTGTGGTTGGCACATAGTAGGTGCTCAACAAATATTTTTGGCATAATAGATGGACCTCAGATTACATTATCTAGAATTGTATTGTTCAAGATGGTAGCCACTCACCACCTGTAGCTACATATATTTAAATTAAAAATTAAATAATATGAAATTTTATTATTAAATGTATGGTTGATTTAATATTAAATTTCTTATTAGAATTAAAAATCCATTTCCTCAGTCACACTAGCCACATTTCACGTGTTCAATGGCCATGTGTATTAGTGGCAACCATATTGGACAGTACAGGTACCAGCTACAGAGTGTCTCCATCACCACAGAAAGCTTGCTGATCTAGAGCAGTGGTTTTCAACCAGGATCACTTTTATCCCCCAAGGGGCATTCAGCAATGTTTGGAGATGATTTTGGTTGTTACAGCTGGGGAGTTGCTGCTGGTATCTAGTGGATAGAGGCCAGGGATGCTACTCAGTGTCCTACAGTGCACAGGATGGTTCCCCAAAACGCTAGTACCGAGGGTGGGAAACGCTGTTCTGGATAATTTGTCTCCACGAGGGCTAGGCCTAAGCATTTCTGCCTGAAGCAATTTGTGATTCTGCTTTATACACGATGGCTCACATATCTACAACGCTCGACAGTCTAAAAAAGTTGAGTTATCCTGTGTAATTCTTCCAATTCTGGGATTTAATTAGGGCTAGAATCACTCCCAGTTTATAGGAAAAAAGAGCAAGGCTTAGAAATGTTAGGTGTCTCAAAAGGGAGCAGAAATGGAACTCAAGAGTGCAAGTTACAGGGAGGCTGTTTTTTCTCAATTAAGTTTTTTTTCTTGGTTCAGATGGAAGAATTTTCTAACCATCAGAATTTTTCTGAAAGGAGTGAGTTTCCCCTCATGGAAGGTGTTCTGACTGAGAACACTCCGTGGAGCTGTGTCTCCCAAAGTATTCCACGGACTGTTAGCCACGAGACCGTAAAACAAAGTTTCTCTAGGTGCAGGACAAGAATAAAGACGCAGACCAGACGTAGAGAATGGACTTGAGGGCACGGGGAGGGGGAAGGGTGAGCTGGGACGAAGTGAGAGAGTGGCATGGACATATATACACTACCAAATGTAAGGTAGATAGCTAGTGGGAAGCAGCCGCAGAGCACAGGGAGATCAGCTCGGTGCTTTGTGACCACCTAGAGGGGTGGGTTAGGGAGGGTGGGAGGGAGACACAAGAGGGAGGAGATATGGGGATATATGTATACGTATAGCTGATTCACTTTGTTGTAAAGCAGAAGCTAACACACCATTGTAAAGCAATTATACTCCAGAAAAGATGTTAAAAAAAAGGTTCTGTGGCCACAGATTTTTGAGAAAGGCTGCATCACACATTCCCTTCCTGGGCTTCCACATTGCACTTAACACATTAAAGCTGTGATAAGTCCTGTGGCAACAAAACCTGGTCGTTTTTGTTTAACCTGGAGTTTCTCAGTTCCGTTTGAGTAGACAGCCCCATCCCCACACCATTTTAGAGGAAACAGCAACTATTCATGGAGCACCAGTGTTCACTGTAACACATTTTGGTAAATGCTGCTTTGTAGCACGTTCAGGCACAGAACGGAATATCCTACAATCCCTTTGTCCCTTGGGTCTGTCTGTACTTCTGTCACTATCTGTGTGACCATGGGCAAGTCCTGGTGCTTGGAGTCATTTGCTGTAATTTGGATCTGGGCTAAATGACTTACCCAAGGCCACACAGCTAGAGTGTACCTTTCAGAGCTTGGTAGGCATTTATTTATCATTTTCCTCTTTCTGACTCTTGGTAGTATATTCGATTCGGTGTGAAGTCTTTCTCCCCAGGAGTCTGAATCAGAAACAGTGTGCCCCAATCATCTCTTTGATGCCACATACCCAAGGAGAATTATATCACCTGCCTTGTTTAGAATATATCACTGTGGCAACAGTGGCTGTTCTTGTTGTGTGAATGTAGATGGATCCCCGTGTAGCAGTGGGTGGATGGATGCTGGCTCATCCAAAATAGAGGGGCAGGGCAGTGAATTTCAGCTGATAAGGACCATATGTATCTGTCAGGTGGGTGTAATTGGGTGGGTGTATATGTCAGCGTGCAATATAGTGCTTCCAAGACTTACCCGAGTAAAGAATCTTGTGAATTGAAGACTTTTTGATAATTTAGAATGCTCAAGGGTTGAGAGAGAGAAAGAGAGAGAGAACGCAGTGGAGTATAGACAGAGAGGGTCCATAGAGGATAGGTAAATTGGAGTTTGAGGTGTTGTGTTTTCCAGAGTTTTGGACCCATATTATTATTTGTCTGAGATATTTTAGGTGGCCCCATGGACACAGCGTGAAATAACATGTAATAACATAGTGAGAAAGTGATTGCCCTTTCAAGTCACTTTCTATCCTTCTGATTGTCAAAGTGTTGTCTAAGTTTGTGACTGCTATGTTTTTAATACCTCTCAACACTTGCTAATCTTCTTTTCTTAACAAAAGAGGGAGCCGGTGTCAGGCTCAGAGCTCAAAGCAGATAGCAGTAATATGGCTAGAATTTAATAATTTTCTTTGTTTTCATCCTACCTATTTTTAAGGCTATCTTCTGTTTCTGAGCAGGATACTCATTTTCCATTTACAGTTGTGAGGTTAGGTTTCTTTTTTAACTAAATGTATTGAAAAAATAAGTCAATTTCAATAATATTAAGCAAATATAAAAAGCACAGGGATAAATGGTCAACAATCATGATTGATCTTGTGTGAACAGCTGAGGTTTAGGAAACATGTTTTGAGGGAGACATGGCTTTGGAGAAAGCAAGTCTGGGTTAAGTGACAGCTCCATTCCGTATTAGCTGTGTTGTCTTGAGTAAGGGTTTTGACTCTCCGAGTTTCAGCTTTGTAGTCAGTTAAGTGGGGATAGTAAATTACCTGTCTTATATGGTCGATGTAAAATAATCATATAAAGCCCCTAGTAGGGACTCAAAAAGTGACAGCTCTCACTGTGTTTATTTTGTGACCATCAAATCGATTTGTACACATGGTGCCTCTAAGGGTCCCAGGTTTGGGGTAAAACAATTTCTTTCTGATCCACATTCCAGTAGTAACATTTATTGAGTATTTACTATGTGCCAGGCACTCTTCTAAGCCTTAGTCACATATTATCTCATTTAATGATTCAGCCAAGTAGGGGATATTATCTTCCCACTTTACATTGAGGCACAGGGAGGTAGAGTAATTTACCAAAAGTCACACAACTAGAAAATGTCAGAGGCAGTCCTCCAATCCAGGAGCCTGACTCTAGTATGCATGCTCTTAACCACTCTCATGGGTACCAGAAGCTCCTACGTTTTGTAGACCTACAGTAAAGTTTTCTGTTGATGATGACAGTGATTGCATTAGCTGGGAGTCCTCTGGTTACAGGGACATAAGCCATACCAAGGTCGCCCCAGTAATAAAGAGGATGTGTTGGTTCTCATAACTGAAAAGTAAATAGCTTCAGGTCTAGCTGCATCCAGGATCTTAAATAGTGTCGTCCCCTATTTATTTCTTAGGCATCCTCTCCTCTTGGGGGTATAGTTTGGCCTACCAGGAGCTTTCATCATGTCCTTTTTAGCAACCTCTAGGATGGCGGGTCCCTTCCCAGTGGTTTCAGTAGAAGCCCCAGATTTGAGTCTCAGTAGCTCAGTTGGCCTGGTTTGGTTAGGTGCCCATTTATGAGCCTGTCACTGTGGTCAGGGGCATGTGATGCTGTGATTGGCCAGGACTGGATCATGAGCTCATCGTGGAGATGGGGTGAAGTTACCTTTGCCTGAATCAGATGGACTGAGGGTAGAGAAGGGGATGGTCCCTCAAGAAGAATCCACTGCTCATATTATAATAGCAGAGAGTAGATGCTCAGCAGGGAAAACTATGAAATCTTATTTACAATCTTCATTGAGAATATTCATGGGTTAGAGACCTGCACCAGAAAGGATCAGACTGGGGTTCCATCACTTCTCTCCCACTGGTTTGCTCTGCGACTTTGGACAACCCCATAAACCCTATTGTGTCTCCATGTCTTTAGCTGTTCCATGGGACTGTAACTTCTTGCCATTACACTTTGCAAGACTCTTTTAAAGACCACATTCAATAGTGCTATTTATATATGTAATTAACGTTGCAGCTTTTTATCCCTCCGTGGATTCTATTAAAACACACACACACACACACACACACACACACACACACACACACACACACACACACACACACACACACACACACACTCTCTCTCTCTCTCTCTCTCTCTCTCTCTCTCTCTCTCTCTCTCTCTCTTTAGGTTTTTTTCCCCAATGGCTAGTACCCCCCTCAGAATCCCAGTTCAGCCAGTCCCTGCTGGATCTGGATTTTTAAGACCTGCCTTTGTCTCACCACAAGAATAAAGCGCCTCACGTTTGGTACATACTTTCAAATGAGCAGTTTCAAAGAGTGCAGGCGAAATCAGGTGATATCTTACCAAGATGTCTACGTGTCAGACACTACATGGCAAAAGCTGTGCTGAGTGTTTTACAGGTACCGTCTCATTTTGTTGCCCTGACAACCCTGTTCTGTCGTGGGTAATAAGAGGCAGGGAGAATAGCATAGGGCAGACAGTTTGGGATCTGGAGAGCTGAGTGCAAATCCTGATTCTCCCTCTAATAGCACCAGGACCGTGGCAAGTCACTTAACCTCTCTGAGCTTCAGTTTCCTCATCTGTAAGATGGGAACAACCCAGAGGCTGCGCCATAAGGTTGCTGGGAGGACGCGATGAGCTGAGGCATGTAGAGGACTTGGCAGCATGCCGGGCACCTAGTGGGCACCTGCCGAAGGTCCCACAGCAGGCATTGGTCCCAGCCCTGTCCTCCTCCAGGACCCCTGCCATGCTGCCTGACAAAAGAAGCACGTGTCTTCTGGGTCCGTCTAAGGACGTCCTTTAGCTTTCGGCAGTTCAGGGTCTCTGGCCCCTCCGGTCTCTCCAGGTTTGCTCTGTACACGCAGGCTGCAAACTGCCTGCTGCAGTGCCCTGAAATAACTCTGCTCTTCCGGCCGGCCCCCCTCAAGCCTCCCTCCCACCAGGCCCAGAATAGCCACATACATCATGGTTCCAAAACAGTCTGCAGGATGCTTCCTCCCCTTTGATAATAGCTCAACCTTGTCTAAGGGCTGGCATAACCAGGGCCACGGTGCCTGGTGCAGCCACAGTAAGGCTTAGGTGCAGTACGCCGTCATGTAGAGATGTCACTTACAAGGAGATGTCACGCCCATCAGTAAACCTGGGGAGTGGGGGGCGGAGGCGTGTGGCAGGACAGATGATGTTCTCTCACTTTGCCAATGGAGAAACCAAAGGGCTAGTCACAGGTCCATAGCCAGGGTCTTATGTGACATTGCATACAGCTTTACCTTTTATTAGGAGAGCTGACATCCCTTGTCTCACTTATAATCTCCTTGCTGTGGCCTGCAAGGCTCTGGCAGACCTGGTTTCTGTGCCCACCTTTCTGACCTTATGGTACTCCTCTCCTCCCCTGTCCCATTTTCCTCATGTCCTTTCCACCTCTTTGCAGTTCTTCAACCCCCCACCCCCACCCCAAGCTCTCTCTTCTGCCTCAGGACCTTTGCACATGCTGCTCACGCTGCCTGGGATGCTCTTACTCAACTCTCCTTTGAATGGTTATTTCCTTCTTGCCATTCAGATTTCAAGCAAGTCTTTCCTAGTCTCTCCCACTCCCTCCTTTCCTTTGTTGCACATATCACAAATTATAATCATATACATATTTTTTTCATAACACATTTCTTTAATGCCTGTCTTCTATGCTAAATTATGAGCTCCATTATAGTAGAGATCTTGCCTGTCTTTTTCACTGAGATTTCTCCAGAGCCCAGAAGAGTGACTGATTCATAAGAGGAGCTCAATATTTTTGAAGGAAAGACATGTTGAAAACAACATTATATGGTAAACACCATCATCCCCATTCAACAAATGACAAGATAGAAGCACAAATATAATCTGCAAAAAATACTGAATCACTATACTATATACCTGAAACTAACACAATATTGTAAATCAACTATATTTCAATTTAAAAAGGTATCAAGGGATTTTCCAAGGTCACTCATAAGGCTAGAAACAGAACAGAAACGAAAAGGTCTAGGGTTCTTTCTACTCACAGCCGCTTTTAGAACAGAGATACAGCCATGATTCTCCCGGCACCCCTCCCCATCCCCCGGCAAGTGATGCCAGGAAGGCCTCTTCCTGGAAAATAGGCTCTCTGGGCTGAATCTTGATTAGCAGATAGGCAATCACCGGGAAAGAAGACGAGGAAGGGTGTTCCAGGCAGAGGGGACACCAGACACAAGGCATATATAAAATTGCCTCATAGCAAACACTGAGTACATAAAAAATATTTTATTGATTTACTCCATTCATTTATCCATCCATTCATTTATTTGTGCCATATTTTCTTGAGATCTACTATGTGCCAGACATTTGGGGGTGGGGGCATTAGGAATACTTAGGTAAATAATAACACAAGACACGAATAATACTAGTTAATCTTTATCAAGCCCATGTTGTGTCCCAAACACTGTATTAAGTGCCTTATGTGAACTATCTCATTTTTAACCCTCATAACAATGAGATAGATACTCCCTGAGACTGGTACAGGAGTTGTAACAGTAACAATGAGATAGATACTCCCTGAGACTGGTACGGGAGTTGTGCCCATTTTAGAGAGGGGTAGGTGGAGGCTTAAAAGATTAACTAACGTCCTCAGGTTATCAGCCCATAGGTGGAAACGCTAGAATTAGAATATAGGCAGCTTGAGTTAAAAACCCAAGTTCATTACCCATTGGTTATCTCGCCCCTTCTATAGCTCTTCTATGGAGGAGGGTCCATCATAATATAAATTTCCAGAAATAATGACACAAGCATTCCTCAGAAATATAAGTTGCTGTCAGAAATCTCTCTTCTCTCCCTACCTCTCCTGATGCTCCCTAGAGTTGGAGACCAGCCAGCTACTCTCTCTCCTGGAGCACACCCTGCAGCCCCCTTCCTCTGCCTTTCCCTTCCTCTCTCCCATCTTTTTTTTTCCAGAGACTTTGTGCCCTTAACACCCTCACATTCTGTCTAAGGTTGGCCCTGCCCATGGCAGCCAAATTCAGTATAATCCACCCCACCTGCAGCTGTCTGATACTTGGCAGGCTCTCCAGTTGGGAGGCCTGTGATCACTTTTTCCCCTGAGCAGAGCCACACATGGAAAAGTTGCCTTCAAATCCTACAATTACGTCTCCCTAGGTTGCAGCTATTTAGCTGGAGACACCTCCGCCTGGCCCTCCTGCATGTCCAGCAAGCACAAGACCTGTGAACAACAGACAGCATTTCAGAGCCTGTGGGGTAGTCCTCAGCCCTGAAATCACTTCTGTGCGGGTCTTGGCTTAAGAAACATTGACTCTACCAGTTAAGTGTCCCCTTCTCTACACACTCCCCAGGGCTTCTACTTCATACTCAGTCCCTTACCAGCTCTGTTGAAGGGACTCAGAAGGATGTTTGTTTGTTTATTTGTTCATCATTCATTCATTCATTTATTCATTCATTCTGACAGGCACTGAGTAAAACTCTGGGGCTACAAGGCTGAGCCAACCAGCCACAGATACCAGATAAGAACGTCCCCGTTTTTCTCTCCCTGGGTGATAGGGCCACAGAGAGGAACACATATCAAGGACTTGGGGAGCTGTGGAAAGCTTCCATAGGAAGTAATGATTGGGACAAAACTCTAGATACAAGCAAGAGTTGGCCAGGAAAGAGGAGAGGAGTCGTGGAAGTTGTTCCCAATACGTGGAAAGACTGAGGTGAGAACGAGCCTTGCCTGTCTTGGGAAATGCCACCCTGGCTAGAGTGTGGGTGCAAGTTGGGAGTTGAAAGAGAGGGAGCTGAGAAGGTATAGGAAGGGCTTGGACCCTCCTGCGAATCACAGGGGCATGTCTTATCTTAAAGGCAATGGGGAGCCACATCTTCCATGTGTCTCATGTCAATGCCAACCTGGTTCTTGACCTCTCCTCTGGATCTTTCTCTCAGGAACTCTTTGCCCACTACCAGGTCTGATCCTGGTAGCCCAGAGCAGGCCAGATTCTAGGATGGAAGTGTCCAGCATCTCTGGGGAAAGGAGGGAGGGTACAGGATCCCTTCATGCTGGCGATCAGATGGAGATTTGAGCTGACTGGCTTACAAGTCAGTTCTCTGCTTGATGCCAATCCAGTCCCCTGGTGCTGAGGAAACATGAGTAGGAGAGTGGAAGGACCCCTGTGGTGGACTCGGTCCAGGCACTGACCCTGACTTCTATGTGAATTTGTATAGATTTGACTCACTTTTCTGGACCTCAGCTTCTCCACCTACAAATTGAAGTGATTGGAAGGTTTTTCAGCTTTGAGATTCCATGAGTATAGTGGTATCAAAGGAGAACAAAACAGAATCTGAGATGATTGGGACCTGAGAACATCTCACATATCAGTCCACGATGCAAAAACCCCTTTCCCCTGGAATTAACCACCTCCGTGGACAGATGGACAGAACAGCAAAAGCAAAGTAAAAAAACTGCCCAGGAGAACCATGGATCCAAAGGAGGAATTGCTGTTGAATATGACACTCCCATCCCACACTGTTAAACACTCATGGGCATTTTCACATGTACCCATGCACACATTCCCACATCCTGCATGACATAGATAACTACGTGTGTGTGCGTGCACATACGTGGACACTCCTATGCGCTCTTATTCATTTATCCAAAGTCCCTGAGGATTTTTCTGTGCCTCAAATGTTCTTCACAGGGGTCAGACCTCTGTGAATGTTCTGCAGTTTTATCTGGGTTTGGGACACACACACACACACACACACACACACACACACAAATAGCAGAATCAGTCCTCGTATTTTTTGGAACCTACACAAGGCAGAATATCCCAGGCCCTAAGGCGTTTCAGCAGAGACTGCGTTTCAGCAGAGACTAAGAAAGTGAGGTCTGAGTTAGCTGATTGGGACTTAGTCAACTTCCTCCATGCATCGTCTGTAACTTCTTTGACATGAGTCCCTCCCAAGACTGGTCCAGCCCCTTCCCTGGTGGTCCAGTGGTTAAGACTCCACGCTCCCAGTGCAGGGGCAGGGGGCCCGGGTTCGATCCCTGGTTGGGGAGCTAGATCCTGCATGCCGCAGCTAAGAGCCCACATGCTGCAACTAAAAAGATTCTGCATGCCGCAACTAAAAAAAAAAAAAGATCCCGCATGCCACAGCTAAGACCTGGCGCGGCCAAATAAATAAATATTAAAAAAAAGAGAGAGAATGTTCCAAAGGAGCATAAAAGGACTTCAGCTCCCTAACACTCAACTTTCCATCCCGTCCTAAGCCTCAGAAAATGACTCCCCTATACTGGATCCTCCACATCTGACATTCCAGGTCTTCCAGCTTCATGAAGGATATAATGACTTCCAAAGACAGGCTTCTAGGATGAGATCAGCTCACTCCTACTCTTATCAGACATTTTATCAACCTTATAAGGCCCATAGTCTAAGATGGGAGGAAGGAACATAATCCTCACCTGGCAACCAAATGCTGGTCACTGGCTAGTTTTCTCTGATAATGAAGCCCTGTATTCTATCATTCACTCCCCAACTTCATCCTTTCAGAAACCCTATTTCATCTGAGCATGCCTGTTCCCTCCCAGCACCTCTTAATGTGGAGTGTGTGTGTGTGTGTGTGTGTGTGTGTGTGTGTGTACGCGCACATCAGCCTCTGTGGCAGCGCTGTGTACTCAGTGGCAGAAAAGTCCTTAAAGGTTGAAGGAATGAATAATGGAAGGAAAACAATCGCCACCTTGTCAAGCCCCAGACCGAAAATTCTTCAAAATGGCCTCAGAAATAGCAGTTTCCCGCATGCTAATTAATTTGTTCCAAAGGTGGGAGCAGAATGTCCTTGAAATGGGGAGGCTAGAAAAGGAAAAAGGTGTAGCCCTGTGTGAGCACTTGGGCGCGTGGGCAGAACTTCCGCTCAAACCCACGGGCTCTGCTGATTCATGTCTGTGAGACCTTGACAGTGGTTCAGCACCAAGGACAGCGGGCGCTGATTAAAGGACTTAACGTGTGTGGTGAACTCAACCGTGAACCACTACCTGTCTGTAATTCCAGGCATCCTTACCTATTGAACCTACTAGTTACATAACTTTCCAGGCATGTCTCACTTAATGGGAAATGTGTGCTCCTGAAAATTTGTATATAAATCTATATTTTGTAGTGTGATCAAGTCAGAAACACATGTATTTATTTCCAATAAGTCTTCCAGGAAGCTGAAATGGGAATCTTGAAGCTTTGGTCTCCCTGATTTCTGAAGAGATAGAAGTAGAGACAGTGTAATTTAGTGGTTAAGAGCATCATAAGAATATATCGAGGTTTCTTGGCACTATTGGCGTTTTGGGCTGGATAATTCTTTGGGGAACCTCCCTGTGTAGGATGTTTGCAGCCTTCCTGGCTTCTGTCCACTAAATGCCTGTTGTATTTCCCCAGTTGTGACAACCAAAAGTGTCTCCAGACATTGTCACAGGCAAAGTCTCCCACCTTCATTGAGGATCTCTGGAATAGATGGATCTGGGTTTGAATCCTGGTGCTGCCACTTGTTAATGGCCCTGGTCAACTGCCTTACCTTCTTCTTGGCACTGCTTTCTTATATGCAAAATGGAGACAACATTAACGTTTAACTTAAGGGGTTACTGCAAGGACTGAATAATATGTTGCCTGTCAGCTTATTTAACATAGTGCTAGGCACATAGGAAGCCTTCAGTAGGTGCTGGTATCATCAATAAGGTAGTTGCCACCACCGTCAGCATCATCATCATCTTAGCCATTGAAGAGAGTCCAGAGATTATGCTGCCATGTTTCTAAATCATTACTCCAGAAAACACTGCTGGTAACCACTAATAGTTGGCACTCTGCTAGGCAATGGATGTTCAGAGATGAACAAGCCACATTCTCTTTCCCCCCAAAGAGGTAGAAGTCCCGGATTTGATCTCATGGTCATCATTGCGTGTGACTCCCATGGTAACATATGCATTATTTATCCTGCATCTGTCAGTAAGGATGGGCTTGGTTGTGCTGAAGTAGCAACCAACCCCCAAACATCGGAGACTTAAAACAACAAAGGTTTCTTTTCGTGCTCACACTACACGTTCGTCACGGGTTGGCAGGAATCCCTGCTCCGTGGTGTCCACTCTCAAGAGCCCAGGCTGAATGAATGAACTACCATTTGGAAAGTCTATGTTACTAGGGCAGAGGGAAAGGGAAAATAGTAAACTTCACACTTGCCTTTAAAGGTTTCTATCCAGAAGTTACACACATCAATTCCTTTCACATTTCATCAGTCAAAGCAAGTCATGGCATGTGCCTAAATTTAAGGGGGAGGGTAAGTGCAATCCTACTGTGTGCGTGAATGAAGAATTTGGAAATCAATTAACAGCCCTAGTAACTACCATATAACCATTTCCCAAGTGCTAGCCATTGGTCCATAAGGGTGATATGTGAGTAAGAGCAAAAGGGATTATGGCTAAATCCCTTTCCACGAAAAGAAACAACTCAATACTTCCATCCTCCTGGTGATGAGTAAAGAGCATCTTCACTCACAAAATATGATATCATGTTCTCTTGAGCATGAAGAGGAGAGAGGAGAAAGAGAGAGAAATTAATGGAAGCCATGGGTCTGGGCTCCCGTCTCCATCCCTAAAGCCACAACATCAGATCCCCAGGATTTAACATGCAAGGATATTGGATGACTGTGCTTGAAACACCATAAGAAGAGCTCATGCTTTTCAAAAGAAAATAAGCAAAGCAGTACCCCCCACGTTGGGTTGTTCCTATTATCTTCCGAAAATAATTAACAAGGAAATTTTAATGGGAGTAGCGTGAGACCAACTCCATTGCTTTACAACTCAAATAGGGATAATTCACATCAAGGCTCCATTGGCCATTTCATTTTGGCTTCGAAAGGCTCCATTATTAATTCATTTCTAAAGTGATGTCTCTCATTCCCAAGGGGTGTATCCCAGTAACGATGTGCTTACAATACTCTCTTTGATTAAAATTTAACAAGCTATGTTATTGGCAAATAAACTATTTATTTTAGTGCTGTTGCCAATGCCAAAAGGAATGTTTCGAACAAAGGAATGGAATTGACACACTAAAGAGATTGTCATTAATAATTCACAATAGCCAAAAATGCATGCATAGACTTATTTTTTCCAGTGATGGCATTAGAGTATTTTAAAAAAACCAGAGGAGTCAGCCAAAGTCCTCTGGTTTCATATTTATGAAAAGGTGTAAAACCAAGAAAGTGAACGCAGGTTGTCATGGGGTATCTTGGAAAGAACATTTCAGAAAACTAACCAGAGCCCTGCTATTAAGTTGCTGTGTGACCTTAGGTAAGCCACTTAACCTCCCTGGGCTTGTTTCCTTCTTTTCAAAATGAGGCGAAGAAGACTTTGCTTATTTAAAGCTTAGGGTTTTGTCAGGGTAAAGTGAGAAAAAAAGATATAAACATGCTCTGGAAATGCAGAAAGTGCTTTACCAATATCAGATGTATTGATAAGTGCTTTTCTTTCTTGCTCCTCAAACCAGACACTGATTTATCAGGCAGAACTTTGCGGAAAAGGGGGAAAGAAAGACTATTTTCTTGTCTCTTGCAGGGGGAGGGTATAGTCCCAGGGAAAACCCCACGCCAGGTTTGGTTTCAGCTGATAATGAAGACATTGATCTGAGCAAATTGCTCCATTGACCCTTATGTTTCCTGCTCCACTGCTAACAATACTAGTTATGATTTGTTTAGCATTTAATTAATATATACCAGGAATCATGCCAACCTCTTTATATATACATTATGTATTATCTTACAAGCACCCCCATGAGATGGGCACTATTCACACTCCCATTTTTTCTAGAGAAGAATATTGAGGCTCACAAAGGTTACTCGTCCAAGGTCACTCAGCTGATAAATGGTAGGGCCAGCGATCAGGAATCTACCTCAGGTCTGTCTGTCTCTGGGGCCTTAATTCTTAACCACCTCTCTCCTTTGGTTTTCATCTTAGTTGAGGACATGCTGCTCTGTTTTTGCCCCCTGCCCACCTCCACCATGGTGTAGACTGCTCTGGGTGAGTCAGAGTCCCTGGATAAAAGATGGAAACAGGAGCCAGCTGGATGCCAGAAGGGCACAAATGCTAGACCCACTTGATCGAGGGTCTTGCCGTTGAATTGTGTGGTACCTAGGACAGTTTTTTTGCCCAAAATAGGGGTTTAGAAAAATCTATGGATAAGTGGTTGGGTGGATGGATGGATGATGGATGGATAGACGGATGGATGGAAAATGGTGGATTAAGGAAGGGATTTCCCACTTAATAGGTATATAAATAGACAAGCTGATAAAGCAGCCGTGAATACCTCTGTTTTCTGGCTGCCTTTGAAGTCTCGCTCGGCAAAGAGTAACCCCTTAATATGTGTTACCCAATTTTTGCTATTTGCCGATATTAGCTACTTATAACTTTAGGGGCCCAAGGTTTTGCATGCTCATTGAAAGTACCATTTTTTAGTCCCAGTGCTAATGCGTTTTTGGCTAAGTGCTGGTTTAATCTTTTTCTCTAACAACGGCTGTTATTTATTGAGCCTCTTTTATGTGCCAAGTACTATAATAAGCCGTTTACCTGATTTACTATAAATATACAACAAATTCATAATGTTGACACTACTGGTTCCATTTTAGAGATGAAGAAAACTGAACGTTGGAGAGGTAATCCAGTTTTACCCAGGTTAAGTAGGGGCAGATACTGGACTCAACCCTGAGTGCATGTAGCTGCAAATTGGGTGCCTTTTTTACTCTACACTACTGGTTCTCAAAATGTGGTCCCACTATCAGCAGAAGCAGCATCACCTGGGAGCTTGTTAGAACTGCACCTTCTTGGGTCCCAGCCCAGACGACCAAAGCAGAAACTCCTGGAGTGGGGCCTGACACCTGAGCTGTCACGAGCCCTGTAGGTGTTTCCAAGGCATGCTCAAGTTTGCGGACCACTCTTCCAGCGTCGAGCTGTTGCTTCCTTAGATTGCAGGGATGCATTTATACTGAATCATCCACACCCTTCACCTGAGGTTGCTTGTCACCAACAGCACTGATTGGATTTAGGGCACATAGTCCCTCGCTCCTTCCCCAACCTACCATCCTTTCTTGTCAGAATCCCTGCAAGGGCCTCCTACCTGCCTTCCTACCACTGGCTCTGGCCCCGGCTCCACACATTCGTATGTGGGTTCATACACACACATCCATAATATCATATGGACTGAAGCCAGAGAGGTCTTTCCAAAGAGGAAGCTGTCCATGTCACTCTCCTGCCCAGTCTCCATCAAGAGCTCTCCACTGCTCTCAGAATCAAGTCCAAACAGTGCTCATAGCCTATCAGGTTCTGCAGAGTTGGCTCTTGGCTGCCCTGCCTGTCTCCCCTCACCCTCTCTCACTCACTCACTTCTGCTCCAGCCCCACTACCGCATGTCCACCCAGGACTAGCCGCTTTCCTTCCTAGTTCTTCTGTTTAACTGCATACCTTTTGCATCTTCCACTTGACTGTAATCTCCATGAGGGAAGAAACTATAACTGTTTTTCTCAACATCCTATCCTCAGTGCCTAGTACTGTGCCTGGCACATAGTAGGTGCTCAGTAAACATTTGTACAAATAAGACTCGGGAGCCCAGTATTTTTGGTCATGCTGTAGCTTATTGTAACTACCCTAGTGTGGTTTGTTACCTTTTCATGAACCTTTTGGGTCAGAGCTTGGGCTTTAGAAGCCAACAGGCATGGATTTGAATCCCAGCTCCTCCCCCACACCCTGTGTGACCTGGGGTGTGTGATTTAATGTCTCTGAACTTCAGTTTCCTTACCTGTAAGATGTGGGTCACAGAGTAGTCAGGAGACTAAATGAGGTAGTGTTGTAAAATTCTTAGCACAGTGCCTGGCAATCTAGGGCTAAGGGTCTATTTTGATTAAATCTGGCTTCCCCCACTGTATTTCAAGTTCTTACATGGCTGGTGGTGCACACCTTGCCTAGCAAGTGTTCACAAAAATACAAGTCTACTAGGGATGTCCGAGTGGGGACAGGGCCTAGGATGACCAGAGCCAGCACAGCCTGGCGTTTAGTGTCAGGCTCCAGATTCAGACGGAGACATGCCTGGCTCTTTCACCTCCCCCGTCCCTTGGTGGGCTTGGCCAAGCTTTGGAACTTCCCCCTTGCCTCAGTTTTCTCTTCTGTAACCCAGCAGTGGTAACATAGGAGCTACGTCATAGCTGTTGTGAGGGGCAAATGCAAACAGTGCCCGTAGAGCAGCGCCTGGCGTGAGCCAGCACATGGCGAGCGCTGAGTACCCGTTAGCTGTCATCAGCATAACCACCATCGTCACTATTGTGACCCAGCCTCAGAGCCAGAGGACAAAAAGGGAGAAAAAACAGGCTTTGTGCAGACTGCTTACCCCACAGCCAAATCCTCTATCCTGCTGCTTTCTCCTTTCCTCCTCTTTCTAAACCGGCCCCTTCTACAAGCAGAAAGGCTGGGTAGCCGCAGTGGGGCCAGGGCCCTCATCTGAACTCCACTTTCTTTTCCTTTTGTGTGTGTGCAAAAATCACCTTGAAGAGCTGCTGTTTCCATGGCTGTGGGGGTTTTAGATATTTATCTCCCATCCGCTTGGACCCCTGGGCACGGTAATCCACACCCGGCTTGCCACGGGGCTTCTAGCCTCTTTCTCAGGACTGACTTCTTCCAAGTACCCGCCATGGAGGTGTCGCAGACAACTGATGGATCTCCAAAGCCGAGAGAGAGAACGGCACTGGTTCCCGTTAATTGATCCTAAAAGGAAGGCGGCGAGGCTTAGAAATAGGAGGGGATGGCAGGGAGAAGGAACAAGAAATCCCCACGCGAGGCCTGTGGTTGGTAAGGACGATGCCTGTCCCCAAAGGTACTGATCTGGGGTGTCTTTTTTTCTGCCAGGGTATAATGTGGAACTGAGAACTGAGGGGAGAGGGGGTCCGAGCTAAGCCCAAAGGATATAATTCAAGATAGCTGAGGGAGAAAATCAGGCTTAGAGAGATCTCCTTGGGGGGAAGTTCAAGGTGAGGCAAAAATTGGAAACAGGAGAGCCCCAAATCGAAAAGTCAGCATTTAGAGAGGTGGAAGGCAGAGTAAGTGGAACACAGAGTGGTTTAGCCTGTTCTCATGGCCCCACCCCTGGCTGGGCAGTAGAATCACCCTCCTGGGAGAGCTTTCCATAAATACAAACACTGGAGTCTACCCCTCCACCACTGTGACCTCTTAGATCAAAATCCCTGAGGGTGGAGCCCAGGAATCTGTATTTACAGAAAGCGCCGCCCCTGATTCTGAAGGAGCCAGATCTGCACGGGCTGCTGACACACGTGTAAGAACCATGGATTTCCGTGATTGAAACATCCCAGCAGCTGGAGACCACAGCGTCGGCTTCATGGCACTCCCCAAGCCTGATTGGGGCTGAGCCTGCATTTTGGAACCTGGGAACAAAGAGTCCTGTGTGAGAAGGGAGAAAGTGGGAGGCTGGTTGTTTCTTTCCTACCAGGGAAATGAGGACGTGGGTGTGGACCCATGTGGGCAATTCCTGGAACACCCCCAGCCAATGAGATGTGAAGTCATCTTGTTTCTTCCTGGCTAGAAGAGAAAAGGGTGGGCCTTGGTTTTCTGGGCCAGCTCTATACAGGCCAGTTAATTTCTTAGAAGCTGTCGGGGATAGAAAGCCACCACTAGATTACCAACTATCGCCCAAGTTTTGGATACCTGGCAAGGCTGGACCCAGGTGTGGCTAGCTCTGTTCACTCCCAACGCTTTTGAGGATAACAGGTGGGGACTAAGGTGAGCTAGGAGGTCGCTGCTGCCTAGATCTGCCTGATGGTTGCCTTGGGAGAGCAGTGCAGGTCCCTTGTCTCCAATGCTGATCGTTCTTTTTTTTTTTTTTTTGCGATACGCGGGCCTCTCACTGTTGTGGCCTCTCCCGTTGCAGAGCACAGCCTCCGGATGCGCAGGCTCAGCGGCCATGGCTCACGGGCCTAGCCGCTCCGCGGCATGTGGGATCTTCCCGGACCGGGGCACGAACCCGTGTCCCCTGCATCGGCAGGCAGACTCTCAACCACTGCGCCACCAGGGAAGCCCTGATCTTTCTTAAAATTGAAATTTGTACATGAAACACCTGTTTTTGAAATGGCCATGAACTTGAGTGTTGGAAAGTACCATGCAGCACAAGCAAAACATGTCTGCAGGCTTCTTCCCTCCAGGAGCTTCTTTAAACCTGGGGGAAAAAACCTGGCTTCTTTCTACCTGTCCACTAAGTGAATCGATTTTGAATCACCTGTCCACTCATCTATTTATTGGGCCAGGGCACAGTTCCAGGCACAGGGGATTCGGTTGTGAAGAAGACAGACCATAGCCTTTGGAGTCATAGATTCCTCGTATTTGAGAGCTGGGAAGTCTGAGCATCCACCTCTGTTTGTAGTTTCCAGACTGTATTCTGCAGAGCTATCTCTGAGCTCACCTCAGAGAACAGGCAGAAGGTTGAACGGTCACGTATCCCGATTACCAGCCCTGCTGCAAATGGAAGAGCTCCATTTTAATCTGTTTTATGTGGGGAGATTTTAGGTGGCCACCAAGTCTACAAATGGGAAAACTAGGGACCAAAAAGATGATGTGATATGTCCTAGATCACGCACAAGTAGTCCGTCACCAAACCACCAAGAGAAGCCTCATTTCCTTGGCTTCATAAGAGCTAGAATTGACTGAGAAATCACTGCTTTTATTCCAGTTCACATTGTCCCTTCTTCTGGTCCAAAGGCCACCCTTCCACTGTCCCCTGGGGTCTGACTGGGCAACATCTCCCCCACACCTGGAATGAGATCCAGATGACGCGAGATGGGGTGCTGGGCACGTGGGCATCTTGGGACTCAACCCCCTAACCTGATTTCAGAGATGCCGTCCCACCCCCTCTCCACGCCATCTGTCTTTCAGATGCCCAGAGATGAAACAGAGGGGATGGGCACTGAAATGGGCTACGAGAAAGCCGGTTGATTGGATATCACCTCTCCCAAGGGGGCTTAGGTGTGTCCTCCCCAGGACTCAGGTCCTCCACGACAGACCATATCACACTGCGATATGACCGATTGCTTCCACGTCTCCCTTCTTACAAGACTAGTAGCTCCTTTAGCTCAAATCCTGGGGTGTGTTTTAACCATGTGGTTCTGAACCTAGTCCCAGTGCAGGGCGCATCAAACATCTATTGGTTGAGTGAGTGAATAAACAGATATAAATGAATCTCAATGTGAGCACTGTGACAAAGTGGAGGCAGGATAGCTTAGTGGTTGGGAGCACAGATTTATGTGTCAGAAACAGATCTGGGGGGCTTCCCTGGTGGCGCAGTGGTTAAGAATCCACCTGCCAGTGCAGGGGACATGGGTTCGAGCCCTGGCCCAACGCAGCCAAAAATTAATAAATAAATAAACTTGTATTAAAACAAACAGAGAAAAGAAAAAGATCTGGGCTGGAATCCTGGCTCTGGCCGTTCCTAGCTGTGTAATCTTGGGCAAGTTGCTTACCCTCTCTGTGCCTCAGTAATGCTGTTATGAGAATTAAATTTATTAATGCTTATAAAGGCTCAGCACATACTAAGCATACCACAAATGGCTGCCACCATTGTTACTTTTGTTTATTTTTTGATATTTGTTCACAGTACTTTTTAGGGAGAATTTACATACATTGAAATGCACATATCTAAGTGTACAATTCAGTGAGTTTTCACAAATGCACACACCCTTGAAACCTACACCCATCCAGAAAATTCCTTCAGGTCTCTCCTTAGTCCCCAACTCCCAAAGGTCATGACCGTCCTGATGACTTTTCATGGTAGGTTAGATTTGCCTGATCTAGAACTTCATAGAAACAGAATCACACTCTAGGCCATCTCCACCTTTTACATCTGGCTTCTTTTGCAAAGCGTGGGCTCTGTGAGATTCATCCATGGTGTTGCCACCATCATTACTTCTCAGCGAAGGTCTGGGCGAGCATCCTCCCATCAGACGTAGGTCGCCTTGAGAGTGGGCTCCAAGTGTATACGTATATCTTTGCCTTTCTGGCACCTAGCCAGTGTCTGGCACATAGATGATGCTCATAAATTATTTGATGAGTGGATGGCAGAGCTCAGGAGGTAAAATCAGGGGATGAAGGTGGCTGAGTTACACTCTCAGCGAGGGAAACGAGGAGGTGGGTGTCCTGTCACACAGACCCAGCCCTTGGGGCTGGGAACGGGAGCAGAGCCAGAAAGCTCGTGTTTCAGAGCTGGACTCGGCAGCCTTTGGTCCCTGACTGCCACTTGCCAGCTGGGAAATCTTTCCCTTCTCCAAGCCTTCGTTTTTTTCATCAGCATCATGGGGACTAGTAATAGCACCTTCCTCACAAGGTTATCGTGAGACAGAAGGAGATAACCTTTGCAGGCACAGTGGTTAGAATCCCATAACAGACAACTATGAGTAGTTGTTATTACTGTTCTGTCCAGCCATCCTTTAAAAAAAACAAGTGGGGCTTCTTCTCCAGCCCCCCCCCCAACTGCTTATTCCCTCCAAACTCAAGTAGCAACTTCCAAGGGGGGGTGGGGGGTGGGGAGTGACAGCTGTCACAGAACCCCAGTAGTAACGGACCTAAAAATAGGTCCCCTCCTCTTACCTTCCTCCCCTACCTGCTCCCCAGGCAGCTTTTTGCCTATGCATTCTTAGTCCCACTCTCACATCAGAGGGAAGGATGAGCGAGGGAGGCAGAGATGGAAGACATATTATTTTTCCCCGGGCTCTTAGGGAAGGGAGAGTGAAGCTGCCCTCTCTGCATTGATTGATGTTGCGCTTGGCGATCTGAATTCTCTGATGTAATTACACTGTGTGCTCCGTGCGATAAGGAGATTAATCAGTCCATTATGCAGGGGCTGTTTTACCCACAGATGGAGGTAATTGAACAGAGATATTGGACATCGCCAGGACCCAGGCAGCCAGCCAGTCTGCTCTGGTTACAGGCAGGTGGCCGGCCTCTGGGCAGCTAGACCATCTTCTCCAAAGAGGAACAACAACTATTGTTACTACCACTTACTAGTTTGCCTTGAGCCCTCGTGAGGTTCAAGGCACTTTGCATGCGTCATCTAATTCTCACAAGCGTCCTGTGAGCTGGCCACTCTTCTTAGCTCCATTGTACGGAAGGAATAACTGGGGCTCAGCTACTTTAAGACATTTGCCCCGAAGTCACAGAGTAGCCAGGGTTCTGATATGAATCTAGCTCAGATGGATTCAAAAGTATCCACAATTATTATTGCGTCCAAAGGAGAGCAAAGAAATGAGATGCACCAACAGCCAACTTGTCCATTGTCTGGCGATCTGAGCAAACACGTGAGACAAGAGGCATGTGTCATCTCAGCTGGGCACACAAAGAAGGAAAGAATGTGACATTCCAGGAGTCAGGAGCTAGTTTGCAAAATGAATTGCCTGTCTTTGAAAAATCGGGAAGTGTAGTGACGAGTATGAGGGAGGTGGTTAAAACATTGGGTTTGACACTGGCATTACTACTTAGTTGTGTGACCTTGGACAAGTCACATAACCTTTTGGAGCCTCCATTTTGGAGCCTGCATTTTCTCATCTAAAACCAGCATGGTAATACCTACCTTATCGTGTTACTGACCAGGGTTCTTGGCCTCCTTAGTCAATAGAAATTGATCAAAGGCCAGAAAAGAAATTCAGGCAAGGCTTTATGGGGGCCCCTGCTGCAGCAGGGGGGAGCGAGAACAAACTACAGGTTCCCTTGCTCACTTGCTCGCTGAGGTGGGGCGAGCTGGGTCCTTATAAGAGGTGAGGGTAGGGGTGTGTCCACGGGTCGGGCCAGAGGGTTGGCTTAGGTGTTTTGCCCACCGCTTTGGTGGTGGTGTGTGCAGGGGGCATGCACAGTACCCTGCTTTTGCTCCCGGCTCATCAGAAGTGGCAGTTGGGCTTTTTGGTCTCTTTTATATCTAGTTGTCCAGAATTTGCCCCAATGTGCATGCACGCAGTTATTTTTTATTCCCTTATAGTTTCTCTGTATTTTGTCGCTTGAGGAGACTTCTGTCCAGGTGCAAGCACTGCCGCAAAGGGTCCCAGGCCCAGGTCCCAGGCCTGTCTCAGTAGGTCATCATTGGCTTAAAGGAAGTAATATATGTACAGTGCTTGAAAAGAAAAGAGTCTGCCCAGAGTTTGGGCTTATTATTAATCATGCTGTTGCTGGTGGTGATGGTATTGATGGCAGGGGTGTGGCAGTGTTAGATATTGTGTACATTTCCTGTTTGGATTAAGCACAGCTGATTCCCTTCCTTTCCTCTGACTGCTTGCCAGGGGGACTAGTAAAGGGAAAAGAAAAAAAAAATCACATTTTGTGGGCATTTCTGATGTTCCTGGCTGCATCTAGGCACTTCACCCACATGATCTCATTCAACGCTCACCATAAATAGCTCCAGGAAATAGATATTATTTTCACCCCCAATGAAGTGATGGGGAAACTGAGACTCAGAGATTAAATAGATCAGAAGCACCATCTTTATGAGCCAGTAAGGGTCTTGGTGATTAGTATAAAAGGTTATTGCCACTAATTCAAGAAACATTTATTAAGTGCTTGTTAATCCCTATGTTAAGACTGCAGATGAAAAGACGAGTAAGACCTACGACGAATAAGACCTACTCCCAATGGGTTCCCAGTCAGGTGGGCTAGAAAATCAAATATATATATATATATATATATATACACACACACATGTGTATATATATATATATATATATATATATATATATATATATATAAATGGTCCAAAGCAGTAGTTGTCATCTCTGGCTCTATAAGACAATAAATTCCTGGGAGGAGTGAGGTGCTTTTAAAAAATATGAATGCCCAAGCCCTTGCCCTAGAGATTCTGTTTAATTGATCTGAGATGGGCCTAAACATTGGCAATTTTAAAAAGCTCCCTGGGGATTCTTCAGTGAAGATGCTACTCTAGAGATCTAGCACTGGTCTAGAAGGGAGAAGTCCTAGAAGGGCTAGGAGCTGACTGCAAATAAGCCAACTAATTCACCGCATCAAGTGTTTAGGACACACCAGGTACAGAGCAAGTTGCCGTCTCTCCCCTCATGGTGTTTAGACACAGGCAGCGTGAGGGTAATGAGCACCCGTATGGGATGGAAGAGAAAGTTTTCTCTAAGGCCAAGCCCTGTGGGAGAAGCTCAGAGAAGGTGGGACCAAGGAAGACTCCAGGGGCAGGAAGCATTTGAGTCTTGAAGGAGAAACGGTGATCAAGGCCAGTGTCCCCCCTGTAGGGGCTGATGGGTTGTGTGAAGGTTAACCAATAGTCAGCATCCCTAATCTCCAATCGAAATAAATGTTAAGTTGGTCAAAATCTCAAGGTTAGTAATTTTGAATCTTTCTTATTCGTTCATAAAACATCTGACAACATTTTTCGAACACTTGACTATGTTTTTTGCAAGGCATTGTTTCTTCTTATTTTAAAAAAGTGAGCAGGATAAAAAATGATCAGAATTTTTAATATTAGTGATCACTCACTGATCAACATGTGTTGTGGACTGCATGATGATGATGATGATGATAGCTGCCTTTTATTGAGGGTTTACTATGTACCAGCCACCGTGCTTAGTACTTTGCATAGATTAAGTCATTTAATCCTCACAAAAGCCCTTTGAGGTGAGTATTATTACTATTCCCATTTTACAGATGAGAAAACTGAGGCTCAGAGAGGTTTAGTAACCTGCGTTGAAGGTCAAAAGCTAGTAAGTGGTGGAGAGCAGAATTCCAGGAGAAGCAGCCTGGTGTAATGGGAAGAACCCTGGACTCAGAGGCAGGATGCATGGGCTCTGGACCAGCCCCGTCATTTCATGCTTTGCCACTTCCAGTGAATTATTCCCCGTCTCTCTGTGCCTCAGTTTCCTCCTCTGTGAGTTGAGTCTTTGAACCTCTCAGGGCTTACCAATATATGATTCAAAGATGTAAAGTACAAAATCATAATAAGAGAGGTTGGGGGAAAGGAAGCGGGGACTGATCCCTATGGATGGAAGATTTATTTGGGGAAGTCGTCGAGGTCTGGTATTCAACCACCCGAAGGAAGTCAAAGAGTACAGCTGGCGCTTTGCTGATTCAGAGGAATGGCTGGCAGGGAGATGGGAGCCAAACACACTGAGAATCTGTGTAATCAGAGAAAATGTCTTCGTGATTTGCCATTATAATTCTCGATAACAAACTCCGGGACTCCAGCGTCAATACTAATAACTAGTTGAAGGAGGTTGGGGTTAGGAATGAATTAAAATTTTTAAAAAACTGCTTTTTGATAAAGCACTGGGAAATGTTCTAGGCTCCTAAATTTAAATGGGATATTTTTAGCACCTGTAATCAAACCGACTTACGTAAACACATCTGCTGGAGTATTGGCATCAAAATGTCTTTGCCGTCTTCATTTTACATCTCTTGCAGCCCTCCTGGGACCTAGGGAGAGTTTCACTGATTTTCTTCCTTTGGTTATGTTTTTCCAAATCAACTGAGTGAGAAAGTCAAATGGAATATTTTAGTTGAAAGCTGCTCGGTCCCTACCTGAGCATTGGCAACAAACTCTGCAAACCTTAGTGAGTGTAAGAACCACTTAGAAACTTTGTATCAAATGCCAATTCCTGGGCCGCGCCCTCAGATTCTGGAGGGCTGTGTGGGCCTGGGATTCTGCATTTTACATAAATGTTTCAGCTGATTCTGATGTAGGTGACTCAGGGACCACGTTGATTAATACTGGACTAGGGACTCAAGCGGACTTAGCGTAAGATTCTGGCTCCGTCGTGCACCAGCTATTGGCTCTGGGCAAGTTCCTCGAGCCTTTTAAGTATCAGTCCCCTCATCTGTAGAATGGGACATTAAGGGCACCCACCCCAGAACCTTGTTGTGAGGATTAAAACTGATACATTAACTTAGCACCATGTCAGGTATGCAATAAATGACCCACAAATGTCACCTGTTATCATTATTATTAATTTTGACTACGTGGGCAAGTTATTTTCCTTTCTGACTCCAGGTTCCACATATGCAAAGGGGGAGAAATTAGAATAATACCTTGAAATCAGCTTTAATTCAAGGGTTGTGTATTAAATGAGAAAATGTCTGCAAAGGACTTGGCATACTACCTGGCTCATTTAAATATCTGGTAAGTATTTGTTCAGTGAATGAATGTATTCAAAGAATGGTTCAACACTTGCCTTCCACAAACTACAGGCAATAAGAGGGCTTTTAAGAGAACTTCTCTCCAACACCATCCGGTGGACCTGGAGCAGAGACCCAATGGGTAGGGTTCTTGGTCTCTAGACCTTCACTTCTTGGAGTCACTGCATCTTTCACTAACTCTAATTCTGCTGTTACTCTAAACCTCACCTGCTCCCAAATGCGCTCAGGCTTATCCATCTGAGGAATGACCTCACTGGATCTGGCTTATTTGGTGGCTTGGGAGATTCTCCCCCACCTTGGGCACCTTGAGGGGAGGCAGGTGGGATGTATGTTTTTCCTATTTGTGACTTCGGAAAAGCCATAGCACATCTCTGCACCTCAGTCCCCCTCCCTTAGGTAAAAGGAGCTGTTGTGGGAATCTATCCTTCCTGTGTCCTGCTGTTGTAAGCATCCATTTACACACCTGTTGTGCACTGAGCTGTGAGCTACTGTAGCTACTCACCTTTGTCAGCGTTCTAAAGCTCAGGTGTGCAGCTCAATGCTGGGCAATCACAGATATACAATAAATAGGGGCTAGTTGACTGAATAACTGAGTCGGTGATGTCCCCAAGAGCTCTGGTCACTGCTCCCACATCCTAAAAGGACCAGAAGAAGAAGCAAACATTGAGCCTTGGCACACTCAGTCATAGTCAAAAAAGGCAAGAAAGCATCCAGATGAGAGATGGTGCTGTGAATGCATTACCTTGTACGAAGGAGGCTGCACGTCGCCCAAATTATCACGACCGTTTCTGGCGAGTCCACACCCACTCATTCAGCAAAATCCTTAAGCAGGGCTGGACACTGTGCTGGGTTCTGGGGACAAAACAATTCAACAGACCTAAGACCCTGCCCTCGTTGAGCTCACAGACAATTATTATTTCACGTAACATTTGCCATGTTAGGAGAAAGCTCTTCTGAAAAGGAAACCTAGCCAGGTGAGAGAGTGGTTCAGGAGCATGTGATGCAGGAGTTAGTCAGGTGGGGAAAGGAGAGAAGGGTGTTCCAGGTAGAGGGAACTGCACGTGCAAAGACATGCAATCATGAGAGCATGAAAGGTTTTGAAGAACTCTGTTGGATCGGTATGTTTGGAATAAAGGATGCAGGAGTGGGGAGTGAGGGCTGGAGAAATGATGGGCTGGAATCAGATCATGTCTGGTCTCCTGAGCCAGGGTAGGGAGCCTGGACTGCCCTAATCGCAACAAGAATCCAATGAAGGGTTTTAATCAAGGAAGTGACTCAGTGAGTTGTGCTTTATAAAGATGCCCCTAGCTGCAGTGGATGAGAAAGATTGGAAGGGGAGAGACAGGAGATAGGGAGACCAATTAGAAGGCTATAATCCAGTATTTGAATGGCAGGGATACTTGTCAGGGTAATTTCTTTGAGGTGTTTGGTCGCTGATTGCTGGCGATCTTCCCCAGCCCTGTGTGTTTGCAATGACTCCGAACTGTGCAGAGAAAAGCCATTTAATCACGCTCGCCTGCTGCATTGCACACTTGGCCCTGCCCAGTGGCCACATTCATTGTCGGGAGAATTGTGAGTTGTACCGCAAGGATAGGGGACCTTGGGGTCAACTACCCCTCAGTAAACCCCCAAAGCATCCTGTGTTGTCACATCCTTAAAAAGCTCTGGCTATTATGCCTGATCATTTCCACCCATGATGCTGCCGGAATCGCCTAGTCAATTACTAATCAAGTGGGGAAATGTGCATTTCATTAGGAGCCTCTCACTTCAGATACACAAGGCCGTATATGAAATGAAATGTTCTGTAGTTATTTTTTTTTCAGCCAGTGATTAGGTGCTGTAATTAAGAAGGCATTGTGCCTGATTTCCAATCTTTTTTCTTTATTTAGATTTAATTGATTTTCTCCTTGATTTAATCAACCCGAATTCAGCTACCTGGCGCACCTCTCCACTCAGATGCTCAGGAGAACTCTGGTGCTTAAAGATGTAGGGCCATACCTAGAGAATGCGGGGTGTCGGCTGGTCCTAAGCCCCAACTTCTGTTAACGGGCACGAGAGGATGTTAAGGACCCAGGTGGTTCTATTTAGGGCTAGAGAGGGAGCGGGGAGGAAGGGCTGGTTTTTAGACCTTTGAAACTTGGCTCTGCTGTGTGACCTTGGGTGAATTACTTAACCACTCTGTGACTCAATTTCCTTGTATTTAAAATAGAAGGAATAATAATGTTTTCCTCATAGCATTGTGATGAAGATTAAATGTTATCTATCTATAAAAACTTAGAAGGAAGACTGGAAAATAAGTACTAAAACGATCACTTATTATTATTACCGTATCACTGTCTATTCAGTAACTCATTTAATCTTCACAACATTCCTGTGGGATTGGGTTATTCCCATTTAAGGTAAAGAAATGAAGCTCATGGCTAGGGAGTGGCTGAGCCAGGATTCAAGTCCGGGTCTCAGTTCCACAGCTCACCCTCATAGATACTGTCCCTCTCACCTGGTAGCTTCTTTCTCCCCGTGATGGACACATGGAAACAGAGGTTTCTGAAATCAAGTTCTTTGGTTAGGGTCACTCAGCTTGTGGTGGCAGAATCAGGACCTGAGCCAAAGTGCTCCGGGTGCGATGACGGTCCCATTGCTCCTCCACTGTCTCTCAGAAAGGGCAGGCAACTTGCTCAAAGCCAGGAAGCAATTAAGAGCCATGCAATATTGTAAACCCACTCATAAGTCCTGTTGTTTTCCACCTTTTTTTCCCAGCAGTCCAGACATACGACAGATGATGTTCACATACCGAGCACATCCCCCCGCATGAACCCAAGATCACATAATGTTAACATTCAGTGCACAAACTTCATTTCACACCTTTCTTTCCTGCTCAAGGAAATATACAGAGTGCAACTCAGGGTAAAGAACTCTGTTAGAGAAAGAATCGTGGATCTATCCACTTAACTCGTTTCACAAATATTAATTGGGCCCTTACTTTGTGCCAGGCCCTATTCAAGAGTCTGGGGAAACAGCTGTGAACAAAAGAGACAAAAAAATCCCTGCCCTCACGAAACTTCGATCCTAATGGGGGAGTGGGATGCTCATACAATAAGCAAAATAAACACGTAAATGGTTATCTCAGATCACAAAATATATAGTACAGTAGAGGGAAATAAAGCAAGAAGAGACCATTGTACAATGGAGAGGGGTTGCGATTTTTTTTTTTTTTTTTTTTTGGGTTGCGATTTTAAATAGGGTTTATGTAGGGTTGTCAGGGAGAAAATGTCACCGAGAAGGTGACATTTGAGCAAAGACTTGAAGATGAGGGAGGACGTCATATGGATATATGGAGGAAGCATGTACCAGGCAGTGGGAATGGCACGTGCAGAGGTCCTGAGGCAGAATTATAATTGGCATGTCAGAAGAACAGCATGGAGGCCAGTGGGGCAGGAGTAGAGAAAGCAGGAAAAGAGAGTGGGAAGTGAGGTCAGGGTGGTAACAGGGGCCAGGTTGCATGGGCCTCTAATTAGTTTGGCTTTAGGGAAGCCTTTGGAAGGCTTTGAAAAGAGGAGAGCCATGACCTGGCTTGAGATTTAGCAGGATCCGTCTGGCTGCCTCTGGGAGAACAGGTTGCAGGATGGCAAGGGTGGAAGCAGGGAGACCTATTAGGAGGCTCTTGCAATAAGGCAGGTGAGAGATGATGTGGGCTTGGGCCAGGGTGGTGGTCATAGGAGGAGAGAACTATTTGGATTCTGGATATATTTTGAAGGTAGCATCTAGATTTGCTGATAAGTCAGACCTCGGGTTTGCGAGAGAGAAGTCAAGGAGAACTCCAAGGTTACCACTTGAAAGGAGCTGCCGTTAGCTGGGGTGATGAAGATTCATGTATTTATATATTTACTTCAATTGGAAACCATTCCCAAGTTTTCATCTTTAGCAATCATTAGTAACGAACCCATGACAGTGCTTACAGTTGATCATGATGGATCAGAGCGTCACACGGTGGCTGACAACCGCTGAGCTGTACTGCAGGGAGACGCTTCTCCCCTGAGCTGGTAGCATCCCTCGGCTCTGGCTTGCCGGTCTCATTATCAGCCTCATTATTCCACAGGAGTTACTGAGAGTGGGCTGAACTCCCAGTGGGTGTCTTTGCAGGGCTCTGCAGCATCTCTGAACACAAGCCAAGACCTCCACCAAGAGAAGGAGCCCCACACCCTGTCCAGCCTCTTCCCCCCACCCCACTAAAGACACAGTGGAGCCCCCTCCCCCTCCACTGTGGATAATCCCTTCACCAGCCTAGCCTCATCAGCCCTTTCTCCGTCTCTCCCATCTTCCTTTCAACCCATGTAATTTGGGAAAATGTGGACCTGTTTGGGCTTTGGCTGGAAACATTTGACTGATCGTCTCAAATGGGCCGCCTTCTGGTGAGACAGAGAATGTGTTTGTGATTTCCCCCCTTCTTTTAAATGGCAACAACAGGCAAAATCCTATTTTCTCCCTGAGACTGCACCCGTGCATAAGGATGGGTTTGAAACGCTGAGGCAAACTGGCCCGGCTGGTGATTCAGCCCGGGGCAGCTGTGGACAGAGGTGTCGCTCGCTGCCAGCCCCGCACCCAGCAGCCCAGCTTGGCCTCCGCATCCTTGCGCCAGCCCCACCCTGGGCCTCCAGCCAGAGGAAGCGGCTCTGGCTCTGGCAGAATGGGCAGGGATGGAGTTTCCAGGAAGAGCCCTTGTCAGTCAGAGTAGCCTGAGGCTTAAGATGTTAGGGGACCGGGGTTCTGCTTATTTCTCTGCCACTTCATGTGAAGCAGGTCACATCCCCTCTCTGAGCTTTATAGGAAAAAGGCTTTAGATTGGTGAACCGTAGTGTCCTAATCAACTTTACACCCTAAGGATGCTTAGCAGAGCCAGAGCTCAAGAAATGTCTGGGGAATGAGGGAAAGAAAGTAGGAAGGAAGTTTTTTTGATAGCTTGAGTGGGAAGAACAAGAGATAAATGTTAGCTGAAATGAAAAGAGGAATTTTTGAAGTGCGGCTTGCAGGATCTTAGTGCCCCAACCAAGGATCGAACCCTGGCCCCTGGCAGTGAGAACGCTGAGTCCTAAGCACTGGTCCGCCCTGGAATTCCCAAGTGTGTCATGAACACAAGACATAAAGTGTATTCATCAGAAGCTTCAAGAGGAGAAGCAAGAAGAACTACAGTCCTGCAGCCTGTGGAACAAAAACCACATTCACAGAAAGAGAGACAAGATGAAAAGGAAGAGGTCTATGTATCAGATGAAGGAACAAGATAAAACCCCAGAAAAACAACTAAATAAAGTGGAGATAGGCAACCTTCCAGAAAAAGAATTCAGAATAATGATATTGAAGAAGATCCAGGACCTCGGAAAAAGAATGGAGGCAAAGATCAAGAAGATGCAAGAAATGTTTAACAAAGACCTAGAAGAATTAAAGAACAAACAAACAGAGATGAACAATACAGTAACTGAAATGAAAAATACACTGGAAGGAATCAACAGCAGAATAACTGAGGCAGAAGAACGGATAAGTGACCTGGAAGACAGAATGGTGGAATTCACTGCTGCGGAAGAGAAAAAGAAAAAAAGAATGAAAAGAAATGAAGACAGCCCAAGAGACCTCTGGGGCAACATTAAAGGCAACAACATTCGCATTATAGGGGTCCCAGAAGGAGAAGAGAGAGAGAAAGGACCCGAGAAAATATTTGAAGAGATTATAATCGAAAACTTCCCCAAAATGGGAAAGGAAATAGCCACCCAAGTCCAGGAAGTGCAGCAAGTCCCATACAGGATAAACCCAAGGAGAAACATGACGAAACACATAGTAATCAAATTGACAAAAATTGAAGGCAAAGAAAAATTATTGAAAGCAGCAAGGGAAAAATGACAAATAACATACAAGGGAACTCCCATAAGGTTAACAGCTGATTTCTCAGCAGAAACTCTACATGCCAGAAGGGAGTGGCATGATATACTTAAAGTGATGAAAGGAAAGAATCAACAACCAATATTACTCTACCCGGCAAGCATCTCATTCAGATTCGATGGAGAAATCAAAAGCTTTACAGACAAGCAAAAGCTAAGAGAATTCAGCACCACCAAACCAGCTCTACAACAAATTCTAAAGGAACTTCTCTAAGTGGGAAACACAAGAGAAGAAAAGGACCTACAAAAACAAACCCAAAACAATTCAGAAAATGGTAATAGGAACATACATATCGATAATTACCTTAAACGTGAATGGATTAAATGCTCCAACCAAAAGACACAGGCTCGCTGAATGGATACAAAAACAAGACCCATATATATGCTGTCTACAAGAGACCCACTTCAGACCTAGGGACACATACAGACTGAAAGTAAGGGGATGGAAAAAGATATTCCATGCAAATGGAAATCAAAAGAAAGCTGGAGTACCAATACTCATATCAGATAAAATAGACTTTAAAATAATGAATGTTACAAGAGACAAGGACAGACACTACATAATGATCAAGGGATCAATCCAAGAAGAAGATATAACAATTATAAATATATATGCACCCAACATAGGAGCACATCAATATGTAAGGCAACTGCTAACAGCTATAAAAGAGGAAATCGACAGTAACACAGTAATAGTGGGGAACTTTAACACCTCACTTACACCAATGGACAGAATGAAAATAAATAAGGAAACAGAAGCTTTAAATGACACAATAGGCCAGATAGATTTAATTGATATTTATAGGACATTCCATCCAAAAACAGCAGATTACACTTTCTTCTCAAGTGCACACGAAACATTCTCCAGGATAGATCACATCTTGGGTCACAAATCAATCCTCAGTAAATTTAAGAAAATTGAAATCATATCAAGCATCTTTTCCGACTACAGCGCTATGAGATTAGAAATGAGGTACAGGGAAAAAAAACGTAAAAAACACAAACATATGGAGACTAAACAATACGTTACTAAATAACCAAGAGATCACTGAAGAATCAAAGAGGAAATCAGAATATACCTAGAGACAAATGACAATGAAAACACGACGATCCAAAACCTATGGGATGCAGCAAAAGCAGTTCTAAGAGGGAAGTTTATAGCTATACAAGCCTACCTCAAGAAACAAGAAAAATCTCAAACAAACAATCTAATCTTACACCTAAAGGAACTAGAGAAAGAAGAACAAACAAAACCCAAAGTTAGCAGAAGGAAAGAAATCATAAAGGTCAGAGCAGAAATGAATGAAATAGAAACAAAGAAAACAATAGCAAAGATCAATAAAACTAAAAGCTGGTTCTTTGAGAAGATAAACAAGATTGATAAACCATTAGCCAGAGTCATCAAGAAAAAGCGGGAGAGGACTCAAATCAATAAAATTAGAAATGAAAAAGGAGAAGTTACAACAGACACCGCAGAAATACAAAGCATCCTAAAAGACTACTACAACCAACTCTGTGCCAACAAAATGGACAACCTGGAAGAAATGGACAAATTCTTAGAAAGGTATAACCTTACAAGATTGAACCAGGAAGAAATAGAAAATACGAACAGACCAATCACAAGTAATGAAATTGAAACTGTGATTAAAAATCTTCCAACAAACAAAGGTCCAGGACCAGATGGCTTCACAGGTGAATTCTATCAAACATTTAGAGAAGAGCTAACACCCATCCTTCTCAAACTCTTCCAAAAAATTGCAGAGGAAGGAACACTCCCAAACTCATTCTATGAGGCCACCTGATACCAAAACCAGACAAATATATTACAAAAAAAGAAAATTACAGGCCAATATCACTGATGAATATAGATGCAAAAATCCTCAACAAAATACTAGCAAACAGAATCCAACAACACATTAAAAGGATCATACACCATGATCAAGTGGGATTTATCACAGGGAGGCAAGGATCCTTTAATATATGCAAATCAATCAATGTGATAAACCATATTAACAAATTGAAGAATAAAAACCATATGATCATCTCAGTAGATGCAGAAATAGCTTTTGACAAAATTCAACACCCATTTATGATAAAGACTCTCCAGAAAGTGGGCATAGAGGGAAACTACCTCAACATAATAAAGGCCATATACGACAAACCCACAGCAAACATCATTCTCAATGGTGAAAAACTGAAAGCATTTCCTCTAAGATCAGGAACAAGACAAGGATGTCCACTCTCACCACTGTTATTCAACATAGTTTTGGGAGTCCTAGCCACGGCAATCAGAGAAGAAACAGAAATGAATACAAATTGGAAAAGAAGAAGTAAAACTGTCACTGTTTGCAGATGACATGATACTATACATAGAGAATCCTAAGGATGCCACCAGAAAACTACTAGAGCTAATCAATGAATTTGGTAAAGTTGCAGTATACAAAATTAATGCACAGAAATCTCTTGCATTCCTATACACTAACGAAAAATCTGAAAGAGAAATTAAGGAAACACTCCTTAATGGTGGTAACACTGCAACAAAAAGAATAAAATACCTAGGAATAAACCTACCTAGGGAAACAAAAGACCTGTATGCAGAAAACTATAAGACACTGATGAAAGAAATTAAAGATGATACCAACAGATGGAGAAATATACTATGTTCTTGGATTGGAAGAATCAATATTGTGAAAATGACTATACTACCCAGAGCAATCTGCAGGTTCAATGCAATCCCTATCAAATTACCAATGGCATTTTTTACAGAACTAGAACAACAAATCTTAAAATTTGTATGGAGACACAAAAGTCCCCGAATAGCCACAGCAGTCTTGAGGGAAAAAAACGGAGCTGGAGGAATCAGACTCCTGGACTTCAGACTATACTACAAAGCTACAGTAATCAAGACAATATGGTACTGGCCCCAAAACAGAAACATAGATCAATGGAACAAGATAGAAAGCACAGAGGTAAACCCACACACCTATGGTCAACTAATCTATGACAAAGGAGGCAAGGATATACAATGGAGAAAAGACAGCCTCTTCAATAAGTGGTGCTGGGAAAACTGGACAGCTACATGTAGAAGAATGAAATTAGAACACTCCCTAACACCATACACAAAAACAAACTCAAAATGGATTTGAGACCTAAATGTAAGACCGGACACTATAAAACTCTTAGAGGAAAACATAGGCAGAACACTCTTTGACATAAATCACAGCAAGATCTTTTTTGATCCACCTCCTAGAGTAATGGAAATAAAAACAAAAATAAACATATGGGACCTAATGAATCTTTAAAGCTTTTGCACAGCAAAGGAAAATATAAACAAGATGAAAAGACAACTCTCAGAATGGGAGAAAATATTTGCAAACGGCTCGGTGGACAAAGGATTAATCTCCAAAATATATAAACAGCTCATGCAGCTCAATATTAAGGAAACAAACAACCCAATCCAAAAATGGGCAGAAGACCTAAATAGATATTTTTCCAAAGAAGACATACAGATGGCCAAGAAGCACATGAAAAGCCGCTCAGCATCACTAATTATTAGAGAAATGCAAATCAAAACTACAATGAGGTATCACCTCACACCAGTTAGAATGGGCATCATCAGAAAATCTACAAACAACAAATGCTGGAGAGGGTGTGGAGAAAAGGGAACCCTCTTGCATTGTTGGTGGGAATGTAAATTGATACAGCCACTATGGAGAACAGTATGGAGGTTCCTTAAAAAACTAAAAATAGAATTACCATATGATCCAGCAATCCCACTACTGGGCATACACCCAGAGGAAACCATAATTCAAAAAGACACATGCACCCCAATGTTCGTTGCAGCACTATTTACAATAGCCAGGTCATGGAAGCAACCTAAATGCCCATTGACAGATGAATGGATAAAGAAGATGTGGTACATATGTACAATGGAATATTACCCAGCCATGAAAAGGAACGAAATTGAGTCATTTGTTGAGACATGGATGGATTTATGGATTGCCATACAGAGTGAAGTACGTCAGAAAGAGAAAAACAAATATCGTATATTAATGCATGTATGTGGAACCTAGAAAAATGGTACAGATGAACCGGTTTGCAGGGCAGAAATTGAGACACAGATGTAGAGAACAAACATATGTACACCAAGGGGGGAAAGCAGTGGGGGGTTAAGGGTGGTGGTCTGATGAATTGGGCGATTGGGATTGACATGTACACACTGATGTGTATAAAATTGATGACTAATAGCCTGCTGTCTAAAAAATAAATAAAATATAATTTTAAAAAAGCTTCAAGAGGATTGACATATACACATTACTATATATAATATAGATAACTAATAAGAATCTACTGTATAGCACAGGGAACTCTACTCAGTACTCTGTAATGACCTATATGGGAATAGAATCTAAAAAAGAGTGGAGATATGTATAAATGATTCACTTTGCTGTAGAGCAGAAACTAACACAACTTTGTAAATCAACTATACTCCAATAAAAATTAATTTAAAAAGAAAGAAAGAAAGTCGGAAGGAAGGGAGGCAAGAAGGGTGGATTTGACAAAGGAATGGAGTCTGGTATTTCCTGGAATTCAGGACCCCACCTTGTGAAAGTTCCAGGGAAATTGGGCTTTGCCTGGTGGTTGGCCTTTTTCTGGGGTGTGGCCGTGACTGCAGCCCTCCAGGCGCCACTCAGTGCCTAGGCCTGGCGGAATTAGTGATGTTGCTATTTCTCTGCCCGTGTCCCCTCAGTGCCCACCATTTCTGAGGATGCCAACCTGACTTCCAACTAACAGGACCTGAGACTCTACCTGAGGGCTCTCTCCAGCCACCAAGCCCACTCCACCCAGACACAGGGCAGGAGTTAATGCCCCTGGGGAGTAGCCTTCAGTCAGGACTGATGGGAGTTGAAGGATAAATTCTCCAGGTGCCTCAGGTGAAAGAACTCGGAGTTGTGTGTCTACACTGGTTCCCAGGGCTCCCCAGCAGGATTAGGCTCCAGGTCCACATGTTAGTGGCTCCTTCATTCCCTGTCTCCCTCCTCACTTCCCTACCAAGGATGCTGGGATCACATCTCTAGGGCTGCATATAAGCAAATGGTCCTCCTCCCACGATAGCCAGGGGCATTTGCTGGTCAGCTGATTCTTCAGAAAAGGGCTCAGACTTACTGGGCCCAGAGCCAAGCTGACAGTGCAGCTGCCCAGAACATTCCGGGTGTCCACCATGGCTGTGGGTCTGCACCAGAGGACAGAAGAGCAGCTGGGGTGTCTAGATGCACAGCAGAGACCCACCCAGGAGGCTTGGCCATGCAGGGACACAGGGAGAAGGCATCTCAAGTGGGGAGAAGAGTGCAAACAAGACATGGAATTTAGAGTCATCTTTTAAAAGTCTGGAAAAGCAGTACTGCACTCTTGCCACGTACCGTGCACATCACCAGATGCATGACCTCACTGAATCCCCATCACAGCCCTGTGATGTAGGCACTATTATGCTTACCACTTTATGGGTGGGGAAACTGAGGCACAGAGAGGTGAATTCATTTGTCCAAGGCCACATAAGTAGTATGTGGCAAAGCTGGGACTGGAACCCAGGTCTCTGGGTTCAGAGAGTCTAACTGGTTGTGGGGGGGGAATACCTGGAGGAGAGGTCAGTGGGGGGAGGGGCTCCAGAACACCCAGGAGAGGGACTCGGTTTGTCCTCTGACCCCTGGAGCTGAGGAACTAGTGGCCTGGAAGGTGGGAAGGGGAACAGCGGGGCATCTACAGCAGGAAACCCGGGGAGCCCCATGCTCCTTTTCTGTGTGCAGCATCCTCAGGGCACACCAGCTGCCCTTCAGTACCTGCCCATCTTGGAGAAATTTCTATTACAAATGCTGGTGTCCTGGGACTTGGGAGCTGTCCCAAGCAGCTATCTGTAGCCACACTGAGAGTGAGATACACTGCCATCCACTGCCTGTCCCCTCAGTTAACCTCTTCCTTGCTGGCTTGATTGGGCTATTTATCCAGTCAGTTCTCCCATTCAACCAGTATTTACTGAACCCACTATGGGCCTGGCACCTTCCAGGTGCCAAGGACACAGTGCTGCAAAATGTTCAGGTTCTGTCTCAAAGGCTTCACAGTCCAGGGGAGGGGAACAGAGATTTAAACTGACAATTTCAGTAAAGGATATTGTGAGCATAGAGAAGGTATATAAACGGTCTAAGTAGTCAGGGAAGTCTTCCTGGACGAGGTGGCATTGTAAGTTGAAATCGGAAGAATGGACAGGAGGAAAACTGGACAGTTTGAAGGAGGCAAGGTGAGTGATGCCATTTCTTAATTAGTAAGAAATAAGCACTGTTCTAAGAGCTTTACATGTATTCGCTGTTAATCCCTGAAATAACCCTATGAGGCAGGTACTCTTATTATCCACATCTTATAGATGAAGCTCTGAGGCCCAGAGGGGTGAAGTCAATTGCTCAAGGTCCCAGAGTGGCCGGACAAGGGTTTGAACCCAGCAATCTGGCACAGGCCGCGCCCTTAAGTTTCACGCTCTGCTGCATCTGGATGCAGGGGCTGTTCAGGGCTGTGCAGGGATGTCAGATGGTTTGCGCACAGTGAGTGAGAGAGCAGCGGAGCATGACACACCAGGAGAGGTCAGCTGGGGCTGTGGACCTTGAAGGCCCATGAGAGCCACATCAAGGAGTTTGGACTTGCTTCTTGGGGCTCTGAAGACAGAAGTGATGTGATTGAATCTGCGTTTTGGAAGAGAACCCTGCCTGCTGCATGGGGAGTGGGCGGGGCGGGGCCAGGGTGAACAAGGAAGCCGTTGCAGTTGTCTGGGTGAGAGATGATGAGGGCTTGGACCAGGGAGGTGGCAGTGGAGGTGGAGAGGAGATGGGTGCTGAGATGTTTTGAAATTGAAATGGTGAAGATCTGCTGATGGGCTGGATATGAGAGTGAGAGAAAGAGGGGGTCCGGGGGGATGGCCGGTTGCTGCTTGCCTAAGAAGGTAGAAGGTGGAGCTGGAGAACAGGTGGTGGGGGTGGCGACCTGTTGAGGTTTGGACAGGTGAGTCTTAGGAGCCAATAGGACTTCTGGGAGGAGAGAGAGAAGAGACAGCTGGACACTCGAGTCTCAAGGTCAGAAAAGGGAGATAGCCAGGGTGACCACAGATCCTGGGTATCTACTGTCTGTGCCCCTTTTGATCCTCCAAGTGTTCCAGTTTGCACAACGAGTTCTCTGGCCACCCTGGACATTTCTGAGCTGCCACACGACGCATCTTGACATTGAGGACACCGGGGTCCAGGCTCTACCCGCCTTATACACGCACCTCTGGGCACATCGTATATATTCATTCATGTGCAGAGTCTTAGCTGGATGCAAGTAAAAACGCGACCATGAATACAGTGGCCAGGGAGACAGCTTCATCACGGTCGAGGAGTGTTGGACTAGTTTAAAGGGCTTTGCCTCAGTCCTGCCAGACCCCCCGCACTTGTTTGAAGCCTCAGGTCCTACCACAGAGGCTGAGAGATTTGTACCAGGAACCAAGGCTCTGTCTAAATGCCACCAAATAGGTAATTGACGGAGTCAAGTCATTTCAGTGAATTTTTTTTAACGGCATGGTCTTTCTTTTCCATTTAAACCGTGTTCCAAGGCAACCAGAGTGGGCAGCGTTTCCCCCCATAAAAAAGAGGATGCCCTACTGCAGATCCACAAAGGCAAGTCCACTCTGGGCCTATGCAAAAGGATGCCACAGGGCCTTTGCACAGGAAAGGGGCAAGTGGGACAGCACATAGCTTTCCAGGTGCACTTTGCATCTCTATCAGCATAGAGCAAAATATCTGTAGAAAGAAACCAGGGCTTTGGTTAGATGGTTGACCCCTAAGGGCAATCAACACTCTAAAACAGGATTCTGAACCTAGGAAAGATCCTTCTCAAACCCCTTGCCACCGGTTTCTTTTGAAGGCTCTGTGTCTCTCACTCGGTAGAGTCCTTGGGGACACAAGTCGGGAGGCAGCTTTTCCACAGACGTCCAATCTCTGTCTCAACACACCCATCACACATCTATAGAAGGACACGACATTTTCTTGTCCCATTGCATGGTGCTTTCAGAGGCCCAAAGCAGGAAGCACTGTTGGGGTCCAAGGGGTCCACAAGAGGCCCCCACAGTGCTCAGCCCTAGAGGCACAGTGGGGGAAGGGGTTAAGACCATGGGTTCTGGAAACAGACTGCCTGGGTTCAAATTCCACCTCCACCCCCAGTTATCGGGATCTCCTCTTGCCTCAGTTTTTTCATTGGTAAGATGCGGTTGATCATTGTACCAGCCTCAAATAATTGTGGTGACAAATATCAGAGCAAACAAATGCCAGGCGCTTAGAACAGTGCTGGCACACAGCTGCTGCTTCAGGAACATCTGCTCTTATTGCTAGTAGTATTAGCATTTATAGTAGTGCCATCAGTTATAATCCGACCTAGAAGTGGGTGCAGGTGGAAGAAACCAGGAGCAGGAACAAAGAGAAGAGGGGTGGAAACAGGGCCTCTTGGCTGCCAGGGCCTTGCTCAGAAGTCCACAGGGGTCCATGGGATATTATTTCATTCAGACTTCTTTTTTTTTTACCAGAATGAGAAATGCAGGTTCTGTGTCAGAAATCATTGCAAATTCCAAATTAGTGAGGTTGCATGGTCCGCGGAAAGGCGCTGGAGGGAAAATTGGTCGATGGGATGTTTTTTAGCTGTCTGAGCAAGCTGGCTGATTGATTGTCTCCATCAATAGACTATGCAGACAGCAGCCGGGGGAGTGGGTGCAGGAGAGCAAATAGGAAGGAGACAGAACACCAGTCAGCATGTTGGAGGTGGAGACATGGTCACAGTGCAAAGAGACATAGGGACACCAAAAGCTGAACTGTGTGGCCATCCTCAGTCTGGAGACCAGGGACACCCAGCTACAGTTCCTTGAGAGCTCTGGGCTCCCTCACTTGCTGTGTGTCCTTAGGCAAGTCACTACAGCTTTCTGAGCCTCTGTTTTTCTCATCTAAAAACAACCCTTACAATTCCCACCTCAAGGGCTTGTTATGGGACTTAAATGAAACAGTGTGTTTTAAATATCTGATGAGGTGTTGGCACAATGTAGGTGCTCAGTAAACATGAGGTCCCTTTACTGTAACACAGTGAGTTGAAGAAGTTGGTATACCCATGCTCCCACCTAGGAACTCAGAAACTGTTTAGAGGTGACAACTCTCATCCTTAAACTGGGGGTGAATGGGCCATGTGGGTCCCTACTGTGCCACCCCAATGTGTTCAGAAAGAGGCAAAGAGATGGGGACGACTTAGACCCAGAGGAGAATCTGACTCACAGAAGCCTTTGAATTGGACAGGCTTTTCGGAGGTCACTGGGGCCAGTCCCCTGTCTTCAGGGTCCCAAGGTCCCAGGCAGGTTGGAAGCCATGCACTCCTCAAAGATGACTGAAAGAATGATCCGTAAGCCTCCTCCCCAAGCAGAAATTCTTTCTCTGAGGGGAGCTACCAAGTCTCTTTCAGTGCTAATTGCAATTATAATAGTAAGACATTGTGCTTAGCTTAATAACTATATATTTCCCACAACTACACCAATATATAAGGTATTATCCCCATTTTAAAAATGAGAAAACTGAGGCTTAAATAGATGAGAGACCTTGCTCAAGGGTATGCTGCAAAATCTTGGAGCAAAGAGAGTGCAGAAGTTATTTCTTTGGGGAAATGGGCAGTGGGGTCGAGGGTGGGCTGGGGGAGTCAGAAACAGCTGAGCTGAGCCTTGACGGCTGAGTGAGGCTTTTCCCAGCAGAGAAGGGAAGAGAGGGCACTGCGGGGCAGAGGGATCCGCTTGAGCAGACAGCGAAGTTGAGAGACCCTGCCCCGAAGGCTATTTACAATGAATAATTCCAGTTACAATGACAGCTAACATTGATGAAGTGCTTACTCTGCACGAGGAATGGTGTTAAGCACTTCACGTGCATCACCTCTGCGAGCTGGACACTACCAGTTACCCCGTTCTGCAGAAGAGAGATGAAGTGACTCGTCCAGGATCACAGCTTGAAAACAGCAAAAGCAGCTTTCAAGCTGCAGTCGGCCTGATTTCAGGGCTCCTTGTGGCTCCCGGTTGCTCAGGTGCTGTCTGTGGCCAGCAGAGAAACCGCAGAGCTGAAAAAGCCCTCTGCGCACGTGCTGGGGGCCCCTAGCCGTCCCTGCCACAGCCCTTCCCCACCACCCCAAGCCCTCCTGGAGCCCGGGGACCCATCACGGTTGGTGGGAGATAGTCTTGAAGCTGACTGCCTACTAAAGATAAAGGTTTGACTTTTAAAAGGCAGGTAAAAATCCCAGCAGAGGGACAGACCTTTCCCATCAACTCCTTCCTCACAATTACTGGGGAGGAGCCGGTTTCCACAGGTGGTACAGCTGGATGCCTGGGCTGGCCTTCAGAAGTGGGCACTTCCGGGTAAAGACAGAGGACTGGTCTCTCCAGAGATCCCTCTCCCACAGGAAGTCCTTTGTCAGGGAAGAATGACAATGGCAAAGGAGGGGCCTCTGGGCCAAGCCTACAGGAGGATGAATGGGAAGGGTGTGATTTGAGAACTCACTGATGATTGGTGCGGGAACTTCGGAGGGGGAGCCTTTTGAGAGCTTTCTGCTGATTGGTGGAGTTGTGACCGGACCGGCCTGTCCGCTCATTCTGCTGCCATCGTCTTCCTCATCACCATCATCGTCAAAGACGTCAAATAGCTTCATGCGATAACATATATTGGGCATTTGTTATGTCCCCATAAAATGTGCTAAACATTTTACAGCCGTCTTATGAGACAGGTAATATTAACATACCCACGAACATTTGCCGTCCTCAGCTGGGAAAACATTGAAGGTTTAATGATACTAAGTAACTTCCGCTGGGTAAACATAGCCTGGAAGTAGCAAAGCAGAGCTTCAAACCCATGTCTGTTTGAACAAATACAGTACTTAACTATTGTTTTGCATTTAGTGGTTTGGTAGAGGAAAACTTGGTCTGGGTCTGTCTTTGATGGAATTCACAAGAAATTAAGCCTGAGACAGTGATTTGGATGCACAGACTTATTGAGGGTGTGCTCTCAGGAGAAAGGGAGAGACGAAGCAAGCTAGGGCAGTACAGAAAGCTAAGAAAAGATGTACTTCCAGCTAGACTCTAGCCTCAGCCTGATCCCACAGGGAGCTCTAGAGTGTGAACTGTATTACCTTGCCGCAAGGGGAAGGTCGTTTGTACCCCCAAGTCAGTCGTTGGCTATGGGATGCCTCGCCACCCGCCAGGGGTGGATATAACCTTCTTGGAAGGGATGCCTGTGCGGTATTTGTAGGCAACACTCACACTGACTAAGATCTGAGTAATAGCTTTCGCTACAGCTGCAGAAGAACTGATTGGTGGTCCCTGCTCAGCCCCTAACTCGCCGAGTGTCCTGGAATGTAGCACTGGCCCCTCTCTGGACCTCAGCTTCTCCTGGGTAGAGTTGCAAGGGCTGGCTTAGCTCTGACAAGTTCTGGCTCTGTGATCAGGCAACACAGCCACTGCCCCAGCCTGCAATCTCTGTTTCTAAAACCCAGGAGGAGACATGGGGCCCCTCGGGTGGTTCCAACAGCGTAAGGTGAGGTGTCTGACAGCTTCCCCCGCTGAAGCCCTTTATCTCACTTCTCTGCTGTGTTATTTTAAAACTAACGAGCCCATGGGCTTCCCTGGTGGCGCAGTGGTTGAGAGTCCGCCTGCTGATGCAGGGGACATGGGTTCGTGCCCCGGTCCGGGAGGATCCCACATGCCGCAGAGCGGCTGGGCCCGTGAGCCATGGCCGCTGAGCCTGCGCGTCTGGAGCCTGTGCTCCGCAACGGGAGAGGCCACAGCGGTGAGAGGCCTGCGTACTGAAAAAAAAACAAACAAAAAAAACTAACGAGCCCAGACCCCAGGAGCTCGCCGCCTGCCATCGAGATTTGTGGCTTGTCCGCTCTGTCCTCTCTGCAGGTTTTAGCGGTAGCTTACTCTCTGCTTGTTAGGAATTTTCTGCCAAACCTCAGCCCCAGAAAGGGGGGACGTGTGTGTTGTGTGTGTCTACGGGAACACAAAGTCCCAACTGCACCACGCTCCCCGATGCCCTCCCTCATCACCACCCCCACCTCTGTAGTTCCAGCTGATGAAAGGGTCCAGTTGGTTGTCCCGGGAAGACAGGAAGAGATAAATTCATCCCTGGGCTATTGAGAGAGAAAAGCCAGGACCCAGCAGCGAATGGGTAGCCACTCAGCTTGGTGGGGGGAGCAAGGTCCCAGTGTAGGGAGGATCTCCGGGGACACTCAAGGGCACCCTGACCTCCCTGCCCTTTCCCTTCCCAGAATCCCTTGTCTTGAGCTGTTTGGTGAAAGGGAATCGGAATGAGCAGTGGGGCTGGTGAACAATGTGATCTCTCCCTGATATTTAAAGTGCCGCCGTGTGCCAGAAACTAAGTGCTGGGCATGCATCGTGCCGTTTCACCCTCACAACCGTCCTGTGAGGTGCAGACAACTGGTGCTTTCACCAGAGAGGTGAGGGGACTCGCCCAGGGTCGCGCCTTTGAGCACCGTGAGTGCCCAGGCAGGGCCAGTGTGAGAAATCTAACCACTGTGCTCTGGCAGCCCTCCCCGGACAAGCAGCCCAGCCCCCTCTGTGCCACCTGTCTCGTTTCCTGCAGGCAGTGGTGCCCTGTCTCTACTCAGGACTTCTCCTCTCTTGGGTCACTTTCACCCCACATGAGAGTTTCTTATGTACCTACCCCTTGTCTTCCTCTGAACTGTGAGCTTCTTGAGGGAAAGACGTCTGGATCATCTTGAAATGACCCTCCACCAGAAGTAAAGTGATGCTTACCAGATGAGTGAATGAGTGATTAATGAATCAGTGAATAAATGAATAGCTAATGAAGAAATAGATGAATGAATGCATAAACAATAAATGAATCACTACATCTAAAGGAATGAATTGGAAGAATCAGACATTTTATTAGTATATTTTAAGAGCCAGTCCGCCCGGCTGGGACACTTCTATCGAGCCATTTTGTTATTCTGAAACTCCACCGGTACAACTCCCTCAGAGCTTACCTTCGTCCTCAGTTTCCCACTTCACTCTAGCCACGTGCTCCTGGTTACTCCCCAGAAGATTCAATCTTCTGGCTTTCAACACCATCTAAATGCTAACATCACTCAAGGGCTTTTCCCCAGCGCTAATGTCTTCTCTGAACTCCAGTCTCCTGTATCCAACTGCCCACCTGCCATCTCCACGAGGGGGTGTCTAATTAGCATCTCAAAACTAACATGTCCAGAACTGAGCTCTGGGGAACCCTTACAAAACACCCCTCACCTGCAGCTGTCCCGGCCCAGTCAACGGCAGCTTATCGTCCCTGTTGCTCAGACCAGAACCCTTGGCGTCACCCGTGAGCAAACTTGATTGATTCCAACTTCAGTATCTGTCCGGAAACCGACCGCTTCTCACCACTGCACCAGCGATAACACCGATCCCGGCCCTCGTCTCCTGTGGGGTGCTGCAGTCATCTCCTCACGGGGCTTCCTGCATTAATCCCAGCTCCCTGGCTATCCACGCTCAGCAAACTGCCAAAGAGATCCTTTAAAACCTAAGTCAGATTACATCGCTCCTCTGCTTAGAACCCTCCCACGGCATCTCACCTCACTCAGAAAGAGCCAAGGCCCTGCAGTAGCCCACCAGAACATGATCTGAGCCCCCCTTACCCTTCGACATCACCCCCTCCTCTCGTCCCCTTTGCTGACTCACTTCCAACCTCAGTGTATCTCGTACGTTCCAACTTCAGGGCCTTCGCGTTGGCTGTGCCCTCTGCCTATTTTGCTCGTTTCCAGGCTCACTCCCTCATCATCTTCAAGTCTCACTCAAATGTTCCCTTCTCAGTGAAACCTTCTCTGATCACACCGTCTAAAACCACATTCCCCTCCTGGTAGCATTTTCAGTTCCCCTTATCCGTCTCCCTTTCTTTCTTTCTTTCTTTCTTTTTTTTTTTAATAGCCTTCTTTGCCTTCGAATACGCTCCACAGTTCATGCAGTTCTGCTTATTTTCTGCTCTCCTCTCCCCTCTGCCCATCCCAGGAGAATGCAAGCTCCGCCAGGTAGAGAGTTTTTTCTGTCTTATTCTCTGCTGTGTCTCCAGTGCCTAGAACATGCCCCACAGATAGTAGGTGCTTAATAAATATGTGTTGTGTCAGTGGCTGAAGGAAGGATACGTGAACGACCCCTGACAGCACCTCCTGGGACCAGTTGTTACTCTCTCAGCTCTTGAACCAAGGCTTCTGCTACTCCGGGCTGAAGGTTTCCTATGAGGCTGAGGGCTTCTTCCCTCTTCCCAGCAGATCTTGCTTGCTTGGCACCTCCTCTAGCAGTAGCCTTCATGATGTCCAAAAGGGACTCATCTAGCACAGTCCCTCCCAGGGCAAGAAAATCTAATCAGCAATTTTCCCTCCATGGAGAAATCCAAACCCTGTGTCTGCAATTCCAGCTGATAGAAAGGTCTTGCAGTTGCCCCTGGGCTGGAGCGAGAGGTGTTCCTTTTTCCTGTGGTGACACAGCTGGGTAGAATCAGGGCATGAAGCCAGGTCAGTAGAACTGCAGGACCTCTGCACTTTCCCAGCGTCACCTGATTACCCCTCACAACGTGGTCAAGTGGGAAACCACAACATTTTGGAATTCAGCCAGCTCCCAAGCTGGGGGCAGCCCTCATGTCAGACAACACCAAGAATCTGATTCAGTCCCCTTCTTGGCACTTTGAACCCTCACTAGGCACATAGGCAATTGACAGGCCAGCCTGTGAAGGGCAAAATGACTGGGTGGACTGGGGGTGGATTGCAGGGCAGTAGGCTTGTGTTCTGTGATGAGAGTTCAAAACCCAGGCAGGCTGGGGGCCTGACCTGCCTGGCTGAGCTGGGTAAGAAGTGCTGAGCTGATTTGTCTCCATATGGTTCTTTTGTCTTTTGACCTGAACTTGGGAACTGGATGGGATTTTTTTTTAATTTATTTTATTTATTTATTTTTGACTGCGTTGGGTCTTCCTTGCTGTGCGCGGGCTTTCTCTAGTTGCGGCGAGTGGGGGCTACTTTTCATTGCGGTGCGCATGCTTCTCACTGCGGCGGCTTCTCTAGTTGCGGAGCACAGGCTCTAGGCACGCAGGCTTCAGTAGTTGTGGCTCGCGGGCTCTAGAGCGCAGGCTCAGTAGTCGTGGTACATGGGCTTAGTTGCTCCGCGGCATGTGGGATCTTCCCGGACCAGGGCTCAAACCCGTGTCCCCTGCATTGGCAGGTGGATTCCTAACCGCTGCGCCACCAGGGAAGCCCCAGGAACTGGACAGTTTTTGATATACAAGAGTGTTTACCACGCACAAATACACATGTTCAAACACTCACATGCTCTCAGCCCTGGGAACTGAACTAAACCGTTCTCACCAGTTGCCTGAGGACAGAGGGTGCTAGAAAGCTGGATCAGTCCAAATCATTTGTAAAATCTACAACCTGGCTACTCAAAGTATGGTCCGTGGAGCAATAACATCACCTGGGAATTGGTTAGAAATGCAGAAGCTCAGGCCCTAGCCCAGACCTACTTAATCGGCATCTGCACTCTATCAAGATCCCCAGGTGGTTCACATACACGTGAAGGTGTGAGAAGCACCTGTCCACTTGGCCCTGAAGAATCTAGCCCTGACTACCTCCTTAGTCTCAGCTCCTGTTTTTTTCTGCTCTCCCACATTCATTGCAGCATTATTTACAATAGCCAAGACATGGAAACAAGCTAAGTGTCCATGGATAAAGACAATGTGATATATATCATATATGTATCTGATAGATAGATAGATAGGTGAAATGGAATTCAGCCATAAAAAGAAGGAAACCCTGCCATTTGTAACAACATGGATGGACCTTGAGGGCATTATGCTAAGTGAAATAAGCCAGTCTCAACTCTTACCTTCCATCCTCCACCCCAGCTATCTCTTCCAACTTACTACTTCCTCTGCAGTTCCTTGAAGTCCATTGCTGTGTCTCGGTGCCTGGCCTTTGCACATGACCAATTTCCGTATATCTTTTAGGAGACTTTTCACAGCCACCTGCCCATGTTCCCCAGGCTGGATTAGATGCTCTTTCTGTGGTTCCATGGTTCTCTGAGCTTCTCTCCATCAGAGAACTGACTATACCATACTGTAATCCCCAGGTGAGGAATCAGTGTTCCTCTTCCAGGCTGGAAATTCCTTGAGGACAGAGATAAGTTTTAGTTACTTTTGGGTCCTTGAAATCTGATACCAAGTAGGCGTTCAGTAAACAGCTGTTGAATAAATGAATGAAATAATGAGGGAAATGGCAGCCTCATAAAACTTGTTTTCTTTCTCATTCAGTTCTTACTAAGCTGAGCGTCGTGGCTCCCACATCCAGATGATGCCTCCCGCGGTGGCTGTCTGGAATCCCTGATCTTCCCCCAAGCTCCTACACTTTTTCCAATCGTGATAGCAAAGCTCAAAGAATCACAGCTCTCTCAGAGGATCCCCAGCCAGGCTTAATTAACCTTGAAAAGGCCTTGGTACCGAGACGTCAGGCCGGCATATTAACAGGACCCAGACTGAAGCCCCGGTAGCCAAGGCACAAATTAGTCAAATCCATCTTCCCCAAGGGCTGGCTCAGCCCAGCGATAAACCTTGGGTTCTCTGCTGGACTCGTGAGCTGGGGTCTGCGCCTTCATTGTCTACTGAAACGGGGAGACAGTAGGTGTCTGGCTAAGTGCAGGGACAAGGGCGGATCATTCACAGCCCTGGATGCAAGTGTAGAACAAGAATCTTGGATGGCAAGCAAGTTCCTTTGCCTCCCCAGGTCTCAGTGTCTTCGTGTGAGTAATGGGGATAAGTTCACCAAACTGAGTACCTTGCCGAGAGCCTTGTCAGCATCTGTTGAGATGCTGGATTTGCAAGTGTTCTACACCCAGGAGAAGCTATTAGTGGGACGGGGAAAGTAAGTGTCAGGGATGTCCCGAATCTAATGGCCAAGTGCCACTTCTATTTGTGGAATGTAAGGTTCAGGCCAGAGGCAAACACATGAGGCAAAAATCCCTGTCGTACAGGGAAATTACTAACATTCACCCTATGCCCCCACTTATTATTTCCTTATATTTTCAAAGTGTTTTCCAGATTGCTCTCCTTTTTTCTCAGCTGATTCTCATAAACAAGCAGGGCCTCTGGTGCTCTTGCCATTTACTACCCCTGGGTCTCAATTTCTCCATCTGTACAGTGGGGGTGGCCATGCCTGCTCCTGGGTTTCTCTGGAAGCTTACATGAGACGACGCAGAGAAGGGCTTAGCCCGGTGTCTGGCACGGAGTAGGTGCTTGATAAATGCCAGCTGTTGTTTTGATCAAAGGACGTGGGAAGAGTACCGGACTGGGGGTCGGAAGGCCACAGTGCAAGCTGAAGCTCTGACGTGGGTCGCCCTGGGGCTTTGGGCAGGGCTCCTCTCAGACTCCTCTCTTCTTGGGACCTCAGTTTCCTCATTCTGCACAGAGGTGGGCAGGGGCCGGCGTCCTCACTCCCCTCCACCGCTGTTTGTCTCTGATTCCCCAAACGGTGTTTAACTCACACTAGTGCTCGAGGCACCCAACCGGCTGAGTGAACACTTTGTTGGAGTCAGGAGCTTTGATGGGGGAAGCAGGGAAGCAGCTAGGGAGCCAGTCATCTTGGAGAGTTTTGCAGAAAGTTCAGCCCTCTTATCACAGGCTGTGAATCTGCTGGTTGCCATGACTACGGAGAGCAGCATCTAAGCTCCAGGTCGCTGATTAGCAGGAACTGAGCGGGAGGCCTTGAGGAATGCAGCACTTGTGCCTCCCTCCCTCCTTCTGTGAAGTGGAGTGCACTGGCCCTTGACTTCTCTGTTTTAGCCATCCCCTGAAGAGCTCGCCTTCTTTTAAGTATTTTTTTTTAATGCAACATCAAAGAGCTGCGTGGAAAAAACGAGGCAGCTGCCTGTACTCCTCAGCAAGGATGGGACACAGAATTTTTCTTAAAGCCCTGCAAAGATGCAAAGCTGGAGGCAAAGAAGGAAGATGGGTGGGGCTACGGGGGTGGAGGTACCATGGCTGAGGTCTGAGTCCACTGAAGTGCTGTGTGGCCTCAGACTGGTCCTTCTTCCTGGACCTCTGCTTCTTTATATGTGAGGAGAGGTTGCATCTGACCCGTGGTTCTCACATGAGATTGGTCATCAGAATTGATTTGTAAATTCATTCATTCAACAAATGCTTCCTGAGTAAGGAGGCATTGTCTATGCCAGGCACTAGATCCTTGGGGATTCGGTGGTGAGAGAAGAGACTAGTTCCCACACTCAGGAAGCTTACATTCTAGTCCAGAAGACAAACGGTTAGCAAATAAACATGTAAAATGGTCATTTCAAATAGTAACAAGTCCTGTGAAGGAGGGAAGGCACAGCAGCCACTGTGACGGTGGCCGGTGATGAGAGGAGCACGATTACATAAGGGGATAAGGGAGGGCTTCTCCGAGGAGGTGACATTTGAGTGAAAAGAAGGAGCCAGCAATGCAGATAGCTGGAGGAGGAACAGCATACCAGGTGGAGGGAACAGAAAGAGCAAAGGCTCTGAGTAAGGGCCCTGTTCCATCTGAGGAGCAGCAAGAAGGCCATGTGGCCAAAGCAGAGTAAGGGACGGGGAGGGGGTAGGAGATGGGGTCTAGAGGGACAGAGGCCAGGTCATTCAGAGCCTTTTAATCCCAGTAATCAGTTTGGATTTATTCTTGACCTAATAGAAGGTGAACTACCTGGGATGTTTCTTTAAGTTGCAGGTTCCCACGTTTCATCCTTGGAAACTCTGATTTATTATGGCTATGATGGGACCTAGGAATCTGTATTTTTTAAAGTTCCTTAAGGGGCCTCTGATACTGTGGCATGTTTAGCAGAGCCTGGACTACATGATCCCTGAGTCTCTTTCAGTTTTAAAAAAACTAAGAAGCAAAGTATTAGAACACATTTAAATAATCTTAAATGTTACATTAGGAAGGATTCCTTTCATCTTTCCCTCACCACTCCCTGTCAGCCTGGTAGAATCAATTCTGTTTTTGTTTGTGTTATAATCCCAGGTGAGGTACCCAACACCAGCAAGGGGAAGCCAGTGCTATTGGGAAAAAAAAGAACTACCACATCAGGGAGTGTCAAGCTAAGCTATAAGCTGCAGCAGCTCCATTATACCGCTCTCCTCATCAAACCATTGTCAGGGTTTCCATCCCTGATTCTCCACCCTGCTGCTGGCAGCGATGGGTGAGGCACTGTCCCTGCCTTAAGCTTTGTCCGCCAGTGCCTGGCAGTAGTACCCCCAGCTTTCCCTGCACTGGGGATAACCCACGCCTCTATAGCACAAGTCACTGAGACCTTCCATCCAATGGCAGCACTATTTGTCATGTATTTATTCACTGCCAAACTCCTCACATCGACTCAGTTTCTGCCTAGTGCAAGGTTGCCTCAGGCACATATTTGTGTCTTGGTTTCCTGTAATGCTCCAGAAAGTCCAAAATACCATTCTTGTGTGTGTGTCCAACTCAAGACTCTGCTGGGCAATACGCGTCCATTGATAAACTCGCTGATCACTAAGTCATTGCAGTAGTCTCCCGATCTCTTTCTTCCCTTCCTTTGAGTGTCCGAAGCCCGTGGAGAGAACCTTCTGAAATGTAAGCCAGACCACATCACCCATCTCAGCCGCATGGGACCCAAAGGTCTTCCATGACCTATGTAGCCCAGGCTTTGCTAAACCTGGCACAGTATCAGAGGCCCCCAAGGAACTTTTTAAGAATACAGATTCCTAGGTCCCATCAAAGACCTCATCTCTGATCTGTCCTCTTATCACTCTAACCCCTGCTTGCTATTCCTTGTATATGCCAGGTGTCTTTGAACTTGCTATTCCTTCTGCCTAGAACATACTTCCACTGATTGCGGATACCTGTATAGAAGTTGTATATTACTGAGCAACAAAATACTCCAAATCTTTGTGGCTTAAAACAACAATAAACAGTTATGTTTTGCAGTTTCTGTGAGTCAAGAGTTTGGCTGGGTGACTGACTCACTCACCACTCTCATGAGATGGTGGTCAGATGTCAGCCACGGCTGCTGTCTTATCTGAAGGCTTGACTGCGGCCGGAGGACCCACTTCCAGGGTGGCTCAGTCACATGGCTGATAGTGCTGGCTGTTGGCAGGAGGCCTCAGTTCTGTCACATGGGCGTCTCCACAGGGCTGCTTGAGTGTCCTCACAACATGGCGACCAGCTTCCCTCAAAGTGATCAATCCAAGAGGAAGAGGCAGAAGTTGCCTTCATGACCTAGTCTTGGAAGTCACATCTCATCACTTTTAATTCAGTCTGTTCATTAAAAGTGAGTCACTAGCCCATCCAGTATTCACAGGGAGGGAAGTTAGGCTCCAGCTTTTTTTTTTTTTCTCTTTTTAAAATTTATTTTTTTTTTTGAAGTATAATTGACTTACAATATTGTGTTAGTTTCAGGTGTACAGCAAAGTGATTCCATCATATGTGTGTGTGTGTGTGTACACACACACACACACGCACACACACATATATAGATATTCTTTTTCAGATTATTTTCCCAAATAGGTTATTACAAAATATTGAGTATAGTTCCCAGTGCCATACAGTAGGTCCTTGCTGTTTATCTCTTTTCTATATAGTAGTGTGTATCTGTTACTCCCAAACTCCTAATTTTTCCCTCCCCCTGCTTTCCCCTTTGGTAACCGTAAGTTTGTTTTCTATGTCTGTGAGTCTATTTCTGTTTTGTAACTAAGTTTATTTGTATCGGGTGTTTTAGATTCCACATATAAGTGGTATCATATGATATTTCTCTTTCTCTGTCTGACTTACTTCACTTAGTATGGTAATCTCTAGGTCCATCCATGTTGCTGCAGAAGGCACTATTTCATTCTTCTTTATGGCTGAGTAGTATTCCATCGTATATATACCACATCTTCTAGGATTCAGCTTTTGATGGTATGAGTGTCAAGGAATTTGTGAACACATTTTAAAACCAACACAAACTGCAAGGTTAGTCTCTGATCCTTCAAGTCTCCACTCTCTTGTTACTTCCTAAAAAAGGCCTTCCCTGATTACTGTATACAAAATAACAGTCACCTGCTCCCATTTCCTAGCCCCATTCCACTGATTTATTCTCTCCATAAGTTATTACCAACAAATAAGCCATATTGTTACTTTCTTGTGTGTTTATTACCTGCTTTTCCATCTGTAATCTAAACTCCACAATCTCGGGGAACACCTGTGTCTTGTTCACTGCATCACCGGTCTTAGAACTGGCCTGGACACACTGCACGCACTCAGGGAATAGGCGTTAGTGAATGTTGGGTTAGCCTTGCCTAGGACAAGTGTGGCAAGAGGCAAACCTTGCTGGAGGCTGGGCAGAAACTGCAAGCTTTGAGTTATCTGAAAAGAGCCAGGGCAGCATTCCACACAGATAGACTGGAGGGAACGCAAGCATGGAAATGGAACCCTCATCGTGGGAGAAGGGCTGCAGGGAGGTGCAGGGAAAACTGGAGTTCTGGTAGCATGGAGTTGGCAGTGAGGAGGGCTGGGCGGACCCGACTAGAATCTCCATCCTTCCTGGGCTTGAAGTATCCCCCAGCTCTGCTTCTAAAGAGGCACCGATCAGCGGCTGACAGAGAAGGATGTGTTTTGCTGCCCTTCCTTCAATACTGACCAGGCTTGGCCTGCGCTCCTGGCAGCCCGAAGGAGCAGGGGGCTTATCAAATGTATTCATCCTGAGTCATAAAACCAATCTTGATGCGCTGGCTGCAGGAGCTCGGTGCAGGAGAAATGCTAATGCCTTTGATCGATGCTTGACCTGGGATTTGCAGGCAGGGTGAGCAGGCTGGGATGCTCGCTGGATGGGGCCAGAGCCACCTGTGGTTCTCAGACTCCTGACTTGAGTGACAGCTTCTTCAAAGACTGAGTAACTAAGCAACTTCCTTTCCCTCTCTGGGACTCAGAGAAGGAGGTGGGACGCAGGTAATTTCCCTGTGTTATTTGGACCTCATCTCAGAGGCAGAGAAGAGAACTTCAGGCCTTCATGGGAACTGCCGTCCCAAGTAGGCATGCTCACACCTGCTAAGGACACCAGATGGGAGCTTTGGTTCACAGAGAAGTAAAGGGAAAGGGCAATGATGTTTCTTAGGCCTTCCTGTTTGCTTGTATTATCTCATTTTATCTTCACAACAACTCAACAATATATGGACTGATATTATTCCCTATTTTATAGTTGAGGAAACTGCAGCTCAGAGAGGTTGAGGGACTGATCCCAGGACCTAGAGTTACTAAATCGTGAAGATAGTGTTTAAATGAAGCTGTCTCTGTGCCATACACAGATAAGGCAGAAAAGTGGGATCGAAATGGCAAAGGAGAGTTTGAACTAATCCTATACTGCTTTGGCCTCCAGTTAAGTCTTGAGGAAGGAAGTAAAATGCTGGTTTCCAGCCTCTCCCTGTGATTCAGTCAGGTTAGGCTAGGCTGTGCTGCAGTAACAAGTAAGTCCCTAAACCTCAGTGGCTTAACCTAACTAAGGCTTATTTCTGTCATGCAAAGTCTGATGTGGTCCAGGCATCTCTCCTCCATCAAGTAGCTTCACCTTTTGGAATGTGTGGCCTCCAAAGTCACTGTGACAGAGGGAGAGAGAGCTGGAGATGACACACAGATCTTCCTGCCTCAAACTGGAAACAATACACATCACTCCCATTCAGAGACCCTTGACCCTTGATGATGATATGGCCCCAACTTAACTCCGAGGGAGGTTGGAAATATTCTGACATCTATGACTGTTTGATAAACAGTAAGAATCTCTGTCATATCCTAACACTTTTGCCTCCTTATTTCCTCCCCTATAGGACAGAACCCCAGAGCAGCCCCATGGTCCCAGCTCAGGATGGACCCTCGGAAAAGCTGAGCCAGCCTCTGGCCACTGAGGTCTTGGGCTCCAACAGCTGGGAGAGAGGCAAAGCCTGCCAGGAGGCCAGTCCTGCCAGAGCACACAGGTGAGACCCTGCCCCCGCTCCCCTCTTCAATCTAACAGGGAAGTTCAACTTGAGGTTGGAGAAATGAAGTTTGTCTCTCTGACCACTCTTCCTCTCTCGCTTTTGCAAGTTCCTCTTTGAGATCCTTAAATCAGATGAAAACCCATCTGGGAATTAGATGGAAGCTATGAGTGCCAAGAATACTCCCCAAGTTCTGTGTCCCATTTCAGAGGACTCATAGACCCCTGAGACTTACGAGCAGGGGTCTCTAGTTAAGAGCCTGAATCCTGAGGCAGTGGCTTAGGAAGCCAGAGCAGCTTTCATGGATGAAGTCTGCTTCTCCACCCAGGGTGCCCTCTACCCAGGCTAGCTACAGGCTTTAGTTAGTTAAGCCGTGATTTCAATGCGGGGGAAACAGTTAATCCTATCAGCTTGAAGAAGTGAAGTTCAACATCGGTTCTGGAGGATTTTCCCCAGGAAACAGAAAAAAAAATGTTTCCATAAGAGGCTGAAGGAGATGGAGAGAGAAGGGGAGGGGAAGGGAATTTCCATACTTTCAAAACATTGACTCCTAGACAGCCAAAGGGGACTTAGTGTGTTGTAGGGACTTGTGTTCAAAGCTGCACACCATCACTTACTAACTGAGTGACCTTGGGCAAGTTTGTTTTCTTGTGTGAGCCTCAGTTTTCACAACTATAAAATGGGGATATTGAGATCTAATTCTCAAAGTCGAGTGAAGATTAAATCAGATCAGGTGTGCACAGATTCTGACAGTGAGCCTGGTATATAAGAGGACCTTAAGATGCTAGTTGGAGTCTCACGGAGCCGAAAGAGAAGGTTCTGGACATGATAATCTAAAAATGATGCTGTGTCGTCCATTCGATTGTAGAGTGTCCAGGCCCCTTGCTCCCTTCCCCTATCTGTGACCTGCTTTCTGACGTGAGTAAAAACCACAATATTGATGATAAACCTATTGCTAGTGATAATCAAAATCATAATAATTATAATAATAGACACTACATTTACTGTAACTTGCTCCGTGCTGGTCCAGGGCACATCGCATAAGTAAGCTCCCTCGTTCTTTGTAACGAACTTAGGACACAGGTCTCATGTTTTATACCCATCTTACAGATGATGAAAGTGATACTCATAGAGGCCGCCCAGCTAGGAAGTAATAGAGCAGTAGTTCAAATCCAAGTGTGTCCGTTTCTGGAGCCAGCATTCTTCATGGCTGCATACTTCCCCTCCGTGTGTCTGACCACTGTGTAGTGAACCACTGTATATGTGACCGCTGCATACTTAACTGCCGCGTGTTTAGCCGCCCCTTATGTCACTGTGGTTCACTTAACCACTATTCTGGCCCTACCACCCCACTGTGTTCAAGGGCGTACCCGGGAGACTGGTGCATGGAAAAGACGTAGAGGAAAGGCATTTGGGATTTAGGGAGGGGGTTAATTACCCCCCTCACAGACATCAAATCCATCCAGATTCAAGGGCTTTTTTTTTTCTACCAGTATTTTTTTTTGAGGTATAGTTAATTTGCAAAGTTGTTTTAGTTTCAAGTGTACAATAAAGTGATTCAGATATATATATTCTTTTTCAGATTCTTTTCCATTGTAGGTTACTACAAGATATTGAGTCTAGTTTCCTGCGCTATGCAGTAGGTCCCTGTTGTTTACCTATTTTATATATAGTGTGTATATGTTAATCCCAAACTCCTCATTTATCTCCCCCCTCCCACCCCACTCCATGTTTGTTTTCTATGTTTGTGAGCCTATTTCTGTTTTGTAAATAAGTTCATTTGTATCATTTTCTTAGATTCCACAAATAAATGATATCATATGATATTTGTCTTTCTCTGTAGGGCTTTTGGGTTTTATCTCATCACTTAAATCTGAGTTTAGGATAGTGGTTCCCAAACCTTGCTCCCCTGAGACCCTGGGGTATGAGAATGAAGTGACAGAAACAATAAAATCTTTCTCTATTTTATAAGACACATTTTTAAAAGGTCTTTTCTTTCTCCTTAAGCATTTATGCCTTAAATGTTTTCAGTTTTTCTCAAATTCCTAGCAGCTGTTACACTGGGAAGTGTTTATATGAAACAAGATGATTTAACACGTGTCTAAATTATTTCATCCATTCATCCCTCATTTGGTCACTCAACAAATGTTTATTAGGCTCTTACTCTGTGTCAATCCCTCGTTGAAGGAGAAATTTGGAAGCGGCTTACCGTGCTTACACAAGAGGCCTGTTTGCTTCCCGGGTATGTGTGCTGTGTTTTGTGCTTTATATAACACGTAAGTGTAGTTAACGAGCTAGGTACTTAATCCCTGTGATTTTTATTTTTAATCTGCTAAAGGTGACTCTCTTGAAACTGTTCTAGATATGGCTATATGATTTGTACTGGCTGACAATGCGGAGACCTTGACATATATTCTAATCACTGTATCGTTTTTTTCTACTAACTGTAAATACCAGATTCTTAGAATGTAATTAATCATGGCAGCATTTTATGATGTTTCATAAAGAGTTGAGAAACTTCCGAAAGATCAGCCACACAAACAAGTGTGAAAAGGCAGCTGGTTTCATGGGAAGGCTCTCAGGCTAGGAATCACACAGGCCTCGATTCAAGTTCCAGCTCGGATACTTCCTTACTGTGCAGCTGTGAGCAAGACAGTTCAACTCTCTTGAACCTGGTTTTCTTCGCCTGTAGAACGAGACAGTAAAAATCATAGCACCAAGATGGCGTGCCTGACGGAGACCCCAATCCGCACGAGCGTCCTTTCGGAAGTAACAGCTAGCAGTCGCCACTATGTTAACAGGCTCTTTGACCCTGATCCCCAGAAAGTTCTACAAGGTGTCATCTGAGTACCCCTTTAGGATTTGTTAGAAAGGAGACCCGACTGCAGCTGCTGGATTGCTGCCGGGACGAGGGACGAGAACGAGGCTGGCCAGCATTCAGCAGCAGACCCTCTCGAGACCGTCCGCTTGCCCGTGCTCCCGTTGGGTTACCACAGGTAGAAGCAGGACACAGGCTCAGCAGCAGCAGGCCATGACCCAGGAGGCGCAGTGAGGGACAGAGCTGCCGCTGTGTGGCTGACAGGGTCTTGGTGCTCCGGCCAGGTGTCAGGCCTGTGCCTCTGAGGTGGGAGAGCTGAGTTCAGGACATTGGTCCACCAGAGACTCCCGGCTCCATGTAATATCAAATGATGAAAGCTCTCCCAGAGATCTCCATCTCAATGCTAAGACCCAGCTCCACTCAACAACCAGCAAACTACAGTGCTGGACACCCTATGCCAAACAACTAGCAAGACAGGAACACAACCCCACCCATTAGCAGAGAGGCTGCCTAAAATCATACTAAGGTCACAAACACCCCAAAACACACCACTGGATGCAGTCCTGCCCACCAGAAAGACAAGATCCAGCCTCATCCACCAGAGCACAGGCACCAGTCCCCTCCACCAGGAAGCCTACACAACCCACTGAACCAACCTTAGCCACTGGGGGCAGACACCAAAAACAACAGGAACTATGAACCTGCGGCCTGCAAAAAGGAGACCCCAAACACAGTAAGATAAGGAAAATGAGAAGACAGAAAAACACACAGCAGATGAAGGAGCAAGGTAAAAACCCACCAGACCTAACAAATGAAGAAGAAATAGGCAGTCTACCTGAAAAAGAATTCAGAATAATGATAGTAAAGATAATCCAAAATCTTGGAAATAGAATGGAGAAAATACAAGAAACGTTTAACAAGGACCTAGAAGAACTAAAGAGCAAACGAACAATGATGAACAGCACAATAAATGAAATTAAAAATTCTCTAGAAGGAATCATTAGCAGAGTAACTGAGGCAGAAGAGCAGAGAAGTGACCTGGAGATAAAATAGTGGAAACAACTACCACAGAGCAGAATAAAGAAAAAAGAATGAAAAGAATTGAGGACAGTCTTAGAGACCTCAGACAATATTAAACACACCAACATTCGAATTATAGCGGTGCCAGAAGAAGACGAGAGAAAGAAACAGACTGAGAAAATATTCGAAGAAATTATACTTGAAAACTTCCCCTAATATGGGAAAGGAAATAATCAAGTCCAGGAAGCACAGAGAGTCCCGTACAGGATAAATCCAAGGAGAAACACGCCAAGGCACATATTAATCAAACTATCAAAAATTAAATACAAAGAAAAAATATTAAAAGCAGCAAGGGAAAAGCAACAAATAGCACACAGGGGAATCCCCATAAGGTTAACAGCTGATCTTTCAACGGAAACTCTGCAAGCCAGAAGGGAGTGGCAAGACATATTTAAAGTGGTGAAGGGAAAACCCTACAACCAAGATTACTCTACCCAGCAAGGATCTCATTCAGATCTGACGGAGAAATTAAAACCTTTACAGACAAGCAAAAGCTAAGAATATTCAGCACCACCAAACCAGCTTTTCAACAAATGCTAAAGGAATTTCTCTAGGCAGGAAACACAAGAGAAGGAAAAGACCTTCAATAACAAACCCAAAACAGTTAAGAAAATGGTAATAGGAACATACATATCGATAATTACCTTAAATGTAAATGGATTAAATGCTCCCACCGAAAGACATAGACTGGCTGAATGGATACAATAACAAGACCCATATATATGCTGTCTACAAGAGACCCACTTCAGACCTAGGGACACATACAGACTGAAAGTGAGGGGATGGAAAAAGGTATTCCATGCAAATGGAAATCAGAAGAAAGCTGGAGTAGCAATCGCATATCAGACAAAATAGACTTTAAAATAAAGATTATTAAAAAAGACAAAGAAGGACACTACATAATGATCAAGGGATCGATCCAAGAAGAAGATATAACAGTTGTAAATATTTATTCACCCAACAGAGGAACACCTCAATACATAAGGCAAATGTTAACAGCCATAAAATGGGAAATTGACAGTAACACAATCATAGTAGGGGACTTTAACACTTTCACCAATGGACAGATCTAAAATGAAAATAAATAAGGAAACACAAGCTTTAAATGATACATTAAACAAGATGGACTTAATTGATATTTATAGGACATTCCATCCAAAAACAACAGAATACATTTTCTTCTCCAGTGCTCATGGAACATTCTCCAGGATAGATCATATCTTGGGTCACAAATCAAGCCTTGGTAAATTTAAGAAAATTGAAATCATATCAAGTATCTTTTCCTACCACAATGCTATGAGACTAGATATCAGTTACAGGAAAAAATCTGTAAAAAATACAACCACATGGAGGCTAAACAGTACACTACTTAATAACCAAGATATCACTGAAGAAATCAAAGAAGAAATCAAAAAATACCTAGAAACAAATGACAATGGAAACATGACAACCCAAAACCTATGGGATGCAGCAAAAGCAGTAATAAAAGAGAAGTTTATAGCAATACAGTCCTACCTCAAGAAACAAGAAACATCTCAAATAAACAACCTTACCTTACACCTAAAACAATTAGAGAAAGAAGAACAAAAAAGCCCCAACGTTAGCAGAAGGAAAGAAATCATAAAGATCAGATCAGAAATAAATGAAAAAAAATTAAGGAAATGATAGCAAAGAGCAATAAAAGTAAAAGCTGGTTCTTTGAGAAGATTAAAAAAATTGATAAACCATTAGCCAGACTCATCAAGACAAAATTCAACACCCACTTATGATAAAACCCTCCAGAAAGTAGGCATAGAGGGAACTTACCTCAGTATAATAAAGGCCATATATGACAAACCCACAGCCAACATCATTCCCAGTGGTGAAAAACTGAAACCATTTCCTCTAAGGTCAGGAGAAAGACAAGGTTGTCCACTCTCACCACTATTATTCAACATAGTTTTGGAAGTTTTAGCCACAGCAATCAGAGTAGAAAAAGAAATAAAAGAAATCCAAATCAGAAAAGAAGAAGTAAAGCTGTCACTTTTTGCAGATGACATGATGCTATATGTAGAGAATCCTAAAGATGCCACCAGAAAACTGCTAGAGCTAATCAATGAATTTGGTAGAGTAGCAGGATACAAAATTAATGCACAGAAATCTCTTGCATTCCTATACACTAATGATGGAAAATCTGAAAGAGAAATTAAGGAAACACTCCCATTTACCATTGCGACAAAAAGAGTAAAATACCTAGGAATAAACCTACCTGAGGAGACAAAAGACCTACCTGTATGCAGAAAACTATAAGACACTGATGAAAGAAATTAAAGATGATACAAACAGATGGAGAGCTATACCATGTTCTTGGATTGGAAGAATCAACATTGTGAAAATGACTATACTACCCAAAGCAATCTACAGATTCAGTGCAATCCCTATCAAACTACCAATGGTATTTTTCACAGAACTAGAACAATTTGTATGGAAACACAAAAGACCATAAATAGCCAAAGCAATCTTGAGAAAGAAAAACAGAGCTGGAGGAATCAGGCTTCCGGACTTCAGACTATACTACAAAGCTACAGTCATCAAGACATTATGGTACTGGCACAAAAACAGAAATATAGATCAATGGAATAGGATAGAAAGCCCAGAGATAAACCCATGCACATATGGTCACCTTATTTTTGATAAAAGAGGCAAGAATATACAGTGGAGGAAAGACAGCCTCTTCACTAAGTGGTGCTGGGAAAACTGTACAGGTACATGTAAAAATATGAAATTAGAACACTCCCTAACATCATACACAAAAATAAACTCAAAATGGATTTGAGACCTAAATGTAAGACCGGACACTATAAAACTCTTAGAGGAAAACATAGGAAGAACACTGACATAAATCACAGCAAGATCTTTTTTGATCCACCTCCTAGAGTAATGGAAATAAAAACAAAAATAAACAAATGGGATCTAATGAATCTTTAAAGCTTTTGCACAGCAAAGGAAAATATAAACAAGATGAAAAGACAACTCTCAGAATGGGAGAAAATATTTGCAAACGACTCAACAGACAAAGGATTAATCTCCAAAATATATAAACAGTTCATGCAGCTCAATATTGATAAAACAAACAGCCCAATCAAAAAATGGGCAGAAGACCTAAACAGACATTTCTCCAAAGAAGACATACAAATGGCCAAGAAGCACATGAAAAGCTGCTCAACATCACTAATCATTAGAGGAATGCAAATCAAAACTACAGTGAGGTAACACCTCATACCGGTCAGAATGGGCATCATCAGAAAATCTACAAACAACAAATGCTGGAGAGGGTGTGGAGAAAAGGGAACCCTCTTGCACTGTTGGTGGGAATATAGATTGATACAGCCACTATGGGGAACAGTATAGAGGTTCCTTTAAAAACTAAAAATAGAACTACCGTATGACCCAGCAATCCCACTACTGAGCATATACCCTGAGAAAACCATAATTCAAAAAGAGTCATGTACCACAATGTTCATTGCAGCTCTATTTAAAATAGCCAGGACATGGAAGCAACCTAAGTGTCCATCGACAGATGAATGGATAAAGAAGATGTGGCACATATATACAATGGAATATTACTCAGCCATAAAAAGAAACGAAATTGAGTTATTTGTAGTGAGGTGGATGGCCTTAGAGTCTGTCATACAGAGTGAAGTAAGTCAAAAAGAGAAAGACAAATACCGTATGCTAACACATATATATAGAATCTAAAAAAAAAAAACATGGTTCTGAAGAACCTAGGGGCAGGACAGGACTAATGACGCAGATGTAGAGAATGGACTTGAGGACACGGGGAGGGGGAAGGGTGGGCTGGGACGAAGTGAGAGAGTGGCATGGACTTATATACACTACCAAATGTAAAATAGATAGCTGATGGGAAGCAGCCGCAGAGCACAGGGAGATCAGCTTGGTGCTTTGTGACCACCTAGAGGGGTGGGATAGGGAGGGTGGGAGGGAGACGCAAGAGGGCGGAGATATGGGGCTATATGTATATGTATAGCTGATTCAGTTTGTTGTAGAGCAGAAACTAACACACCATTGTAAAACAATTATACTACAATAAAGATGTTAAAAAAAAATCGTAACACCCTTAAAGTGCTTTTGTGAGCATCAAAGTATATAAAACATTTGGTGCATAATAAGTGAATAAACGGTAGCTGTGTTGTTACTAATAATGACAGTAACATTTTATTAATAATCTGTTTTCCCAAAGAGGTTCAGCTGGGTTGGCATGTTTCAATTCCCAAGCAGTTTTTCATCCAAAACCATATCTTTTTGCCATGGGATAGTGCTTTAAAAAAAATCCCGGGAGCCTGCCCCAATTATAAAAGGAGATAACTTGACTTCATTTAACTGCAGCCTGAGCCTTTGAATTTAATTGAACAGCAAATAATTATTCCTGCAGAGTGGAGATTTTTGAGGTTCCGTGAAGCCATATAAGAAATGTATCTTCTTACATTGGACCTTGGCAAATATAGTTTTAATAATCAGCTGTTACTTAACCTACCTTCTGCCTCCTATTTAATTTCCAGCAGGAACTACAGACACGTTGTATTGTGGAGAGAGGGTGCTGAATTGCCGATTAATTATTTAAAAACTGATTTATTTACCAAGGTGAGCCATTTGCAAATTCAATAATAAATCTATTAAGGAGCAGTTAACCTCTGTAACTCTGATTTAACTAATCAATTGATGTTTGGGTAACGTACAGCATCTGTCTCATTAGGTCAGCATTAACTCCTTATTTGAGGCATTTAATCTGAAGTGTAACCAAATCAGCCATGAGATGGTAATTAAGTATTCACTATGGGTCCTTCACCCTCGAAGGAACTGGATCCTTTCCCAGCTGCAACAGCCCTGAGTGGGGGTTTGGGGAGCCCTGTGTCCTCTAATACCCAGTTCTGTTTTCCCCTCAGTGCCTCCCAAGGCAAAGACTTGACGCCACCCCCTTCCTCCAGGGGGAAGAAGAAAAAGAAGAAAGCTACCCGGAAGAAGAGAAGGAGGTGAGGGCCCCAAGGGACATGGAACACTGAAGATGGGGGAATGGACAAAAGAGGGGTAATAAGGGCTTTGGAGTCAGACAGTGACTCCCCTGGGATTCAGATCCCCTTAGGCAGGTCACTTCACCTCTCTGAGCCTGTTTCCACTTCTATAAAATGGTAGAAATACCTGCCTCGGGGTTTTATGAGAATTAGGTGAGAAAGTGGATGTGGAAGCAGCTGTCTCAGTGTCTGGCACATAGTAAATGACTAGTCTGAAGCATAGTTATGACCATGAATATTTACTTATTTATTTATTTTTGGAGACCTCACGTATGTGAGCGGCTGTATTAAGCACTGTGATCTCCATGATCTCTATTACGCTTGACCACGATCTAACAGGCAGGATTATCCCCATTTTATTTATTTATTTATTTATTTATTTATTTATTTATTTTTTGCTCTACGCGCGCCTCTCACTGCTATGGCCTCTCCCTTCGCGGAGCACAGGCTCTGGACGCGCAGGCTCAGCGGCCATGGCTCACGGGCCCAGCCGCTCCGCGGCATGTGGGATCTTCCCGGACCGGGGCACAAACCCGTGTCCCCTGCATCGGCAGGCGGACTCTGAACCACTGCGCCACCAGGGAAGCCCCCCATTTTATTTTTATTAAAAAAAATTTTCCCAGTTTTATTGAGATATAATTGACCTATAACATTGTATTAGTCCAAGGTTACAGCATCATGATTTGACATATGTTTATATTGCTAAATGATTACCACAGTAACTGTGGTTAACCTATCCATCACCTCATATAGTTACAATGGTTTTTCTTGTGATGAGATCTTTTAAGATCTAGTCTCTTAGCAGTACAGTATTGTCAACTCTAGTCACCATGACTCATTTCTCTTATAGCTGTTATCCCCATTTTAGAGATGAGAAAATAAAAGTCTCAGAGAGGAGGTGACAGAACCTACAGACACTTGATTCCAGGCTCCTCAGTTGCTTCCACCACACGCAAATGCCAAGGATAATGGACTTTATATTTTTGGCCAGCTATTGACTCTTTTGTACCCTGTGAGGTTTTTCTATGTACAGTACCTTTTAATTTTTTTGTATTTAAAAATATTGCCGGAGTTTCTTCTAGGCTGTCAATCCCTAGACTAAAAGCAGGTTCAGTGTTCCACACCCCAAGGGCTGGTCAAAGAGATGTTCCTTAGAGGGGCGAGTTAAAAATCCCAGCAAACCTTGGAGGCAGTATTTGAAGAAGCCTGCAGGGGGCAGCAGAGAGCAGAGTCTGGATGACTCAGGCCCTAACTCGAGGTTTTCTGGGGCCCTGTTCCCTCCACACCCGTTTCACCTAGTTCTAAGGGGCTAGGCCCAAAGAGGACCCAGAGGGGACTGTGAATGAAGACCCTGAGTTCCAGCCATTCTAGGGCGAGGGGTGGAATTGGGGTAAGTGGCCTGAGCTTCCTGATTTTAGGTATGGACAGGAGAACACGTCAAAGAAGGAAACCAGAGGGATCAGGCTCCCATCATTCATTCATTCATTCAGTCAGTATGTCCAGTGAGCACTCTTTGGGGACAAGTGCTATGATTCCCTAAGTCCGATTGTTTCTCAACCCTTCATAACCCCTGCAGACATGTTTTATTTGACCTGCAAAGTGTTTTTTGTCTTTTTAATTGGTGGCCATATATTAAAGCCAGGAGATGTCATACGAAAATATGTTTTTCTGGCAACTTCTATTCAAAAGGCAGGAGCTCTAGAAGCCCAGGCCTGCATTCCTACCTTGGACCTTCAGCTGATCTGAGAAGCAGCCATACCCCTGGGTCAGGTGCTCTCTGGTTCACCACAGGCCTCACCACTCCTTACTGTCTCCCCTGCTCCCCTCCCCCACCCCCCGGCAACCTGCTGCATCCATTTAAGCTATCTGAGAGGCAGGCCTGTGTTGGCATTGAGTTTGCAGCTCCTGATACACTTCAACCTTGGTATTTTATCAGTGGGAGAACAGGAGACTTGGAGTGAGCAGTGACATGCCTGAGGTGACTTATAAATTAATGGTAGAGTCAGAATTGGAACTCGGGTTACCCGAACATCAGCCTTGAGTCATAATCATGATCCTAGGGCATCTCTGTTTCTCGGGTTACCCCTTCATGGCACCGCCGTGCTGAGTGCATCCTGGCAAGGTCTCCTGCAGGGGTTTGGTCTTACCAGGGAGACACAGGGTGGAGGAGAGGAGAGACCTTTAAAGTATGTGCAGTTTTGGAAGAGGGCAGCAGACAAAAATAAATACTTATGGCCTGACCAGGAGGGCAGCTATGGGTGCTATAGTGATTGAGAGCAAAGCCCCTGGGATCAGTGAGTCTTCAATTTGAATCTCAGCTCACCCACCTTCTTAACTGTGTGTCTTTGGGCAAGTCACTTTACCTCTCTGAACCCCGCTTTCTTTGTCTGAAAAGGGAGGGTAGCAATTGTACCTACCTAAGAAGTGTGTGGAAGGATTAAATGAGATAATACCTGTAGTAAAACACATGGTAACATTTGAAACAAATGCAAACTAACTCTATAAATTATCATCCTTGATGTGTGTTACTGAAAGACCTGAGGCATGTCTGGGGGCTGGAGAAGGGTCTCTTTGAAACCAACCCTGGCCCTCAAAGCCTCCCTCTGAAGTGTGTCTCCCCTCCCCGGCAGGTCCCCATCATATAGCCCATCACCTGTCAAGAAAAAGAAGAAGAAAAGTTCCAAGAAACATAAGAGACACAGGTACTGTCCTTCCTCCTCTGCAAATAAACAGGGATGTTCCCGCTGGGGTGAGGGTGGAGGTGGCAGTGGATGGCACTGAAAGGTCATTTGGAAGCCTATCATTTCAGTTATAAAAAATACTCATCTACGTGTTGTCGTGTATTTGTATCTCGTCTAACTTGGGACTCTGGTTGCAAGGACCAGAGGCCCACGAATGCTAACTCAGGCCAGAGGGGGATTTGTTCTAAGGAGACAGGCATGTCTCAGGGACCAGCCAGGCCTCAGTGAGGGGCTAGAACCGATGAATGGAAAGCTGACACAACCCAAGCCGAACCCCCTAGTGCACACAGGGGGACGTGGACCCTGCACCCTGTTCCTGTCTCTTCATGTTGCCCACCCAGCCACAGGAAGATCCTGTATCTCTCGGTCTTGTTCCTTATTCCAAATTCCCAAGGAGAGACCTTTCTGGTTGGTCCAACTATGTCCTAGAGAATGGGATCCTGTGAAACATGGCTTCTGGATCATACACCCTTGTGGACAGTGGTTAAGGGGCATTAGGAACTGGACACACAGTCCCAAAGGAGCTCACTATACACAAGTGCATGTACACACACACACACACACACACACACACACACGTATGCTTATGGGGAAAATAAAAGACAGGAAGGCTATATGCCAGAGGTCTCAAATCTGTGATTAATGGGCCGAGCCAACATTTTATAATTGAAAGATTTCACAATACAAAAATCAAAGCTTTCCTGCTCCTTTGTAAAATCAGAAGCTCTCTCTTCATTGGACCAGTTTTCCCACAGGCAGCCATCAGCTGGATCTGATGAGTTGCTGGGCGTTTAGACAGAGCGGAGGTGCCGCACTGTCCCCACCTAACCTGCTCCCCTCCATCTACACACATTTCAAAGAGCTTGTGTGGCCCCCTGGGCTCAGAGAGTTTGAAGCTATCTTGGTAAGTTCAGGTGTTTGCTGTGGTTGGCTGTGGATGACAGGGAAAGCGTGGTTTATATTTTATTTTTGCTTATCTGTATCTTCCAATTTTCCTACACGGGTGGTGGATTATTTGTGCAATTAAACCATCACAGCAGAACAAAAGGTAAGAGGCCATTTGGGTTCCCCTCCCCGCCGCATCTCACCCTCTCGTTCAAAGTAGCCCCCACGTGGCTTTTCCCAACCCAGGGGTGTGGTTGCCTTTCAGCCCTTGTTGCCAGAAAGGTCTCAACTCAGTTTCGTCTCACCGATTATGTCCACCACCTGCCCAAACACGCCAACTGATGCTCTCTGGGTTTGTGCTCAAGACAAGGTGTGGGCGCAAACCAGTTGTACAATGTTGCTAATTTGGTGTTCGAAGCTTCCCCAACAGAGTCCTGGGTCGAGGCAGGGCCCGCCTGTGACCGCAGACTGCCCTCTCGTCACCTTCCTGTGCTGAGCAGTTTGTCCCAGTTTAGGGGTTGGATGCGAAGCACGAGCATTTTTCTATAAGGATCTTGGGAGCCAGGTGGCTTCTTGCTCAAGGGCTTCTTCTCACGGGAAAGAGACTAGGCCAGAGGGTTAGAAACAGGCTTTCTTTCTGGGGGCTACAGTTGGCCCAGGGGTTGTTGGAGGTTTAGAGCGAAGAAGGACCATAACATGGGGAATTAGGAGGGGGAAATACAGACGCCACTTCTTCCCAAACCCTCATCTACTGAGCATCGCTCTAATTCTAGTCCATTTTCTCCAAGTTCTTGAAATGTTTGCTTAGTGATGGTTGACTTTTTGGAGCTGGAATGTAGGGGTAGAGGATGCATTGAGCTTTTTTTTCTCCCTTTCAATTAACTAAGGCTTCAGGGTTAAAAATATATATATATATATCCCATTTTTCACATTTATTTATTGAATACATATTGTGTGTCACGAATTAGGATTCAGGGCCCTGAGAACAGAACAGTGACCAGAACCCAGTCCCTGCCCTCAAGTTGCTCACGTTCTCGTGGGGAAAGTGGTAGTCATATTACGCAGAAGTCTGTACCGTAGTGAGGCTAAGCTCAGAAGCTCACCCAGGGTTTGTGGGAACAGAGAGGAGGCACCAAACCAGCCTGAGTGGATGGGAAAACGCTACAAGGAGAAGATGACATCTGTGTGGGGCTCTGAAGAATGAATCGGGGTTACATAGGTGAAGCTGTGTGGCCCTTGGCAACTTAACTAACGTCTCTGAGCTTCACTGTCTTTGTTAAATGGCTGTTAATAGTACTTCACAGGTTTGGGGAAGAGATTGAATGAGATTGTATGTGAGACATGCTTAGCACGGAGCCTGGCCACCAGTAAAGAGTTACACATGTGGAAGTCGGTTGTCCCATGAAGATGAAAATGATGATGATGATGAAGAATCCACAACTAGGGAGAGAAAAGACCAAAGTGAGACTTGGGGGAAGGGAAGAGGCAGAGGCACTCTCTTCTGGCCCCCCTCATGCAACCTTTTCCAGGACAGGCTTACTGACAAATTTGGGTGAGCATTGAAACACTGGTAGGTTTTGACCTGGAAATTCAAAATGCAAACCAATGTTTCCCATATGATCTTCAAATCTAAAAGAGGAGGAGGATTTGCCAGGTGTCCCGGTCCCCTTGTAGCCTGATCACAAATGCACCGATACATCCATCCCGGGAAAAGAAACTTCAGACTCACATTTATTTTCTTCCCTCCCTCCCTCCGTTCCTTTCTTCCCTCTTCCTTCCTCTCTTTCACTCCCTCCCCGTCTCTCTCCTTTCCTTCCTCCCTCTCTCTCTTCCTTTTTTTTTTTTTTTTTTGCCCTCAATCAGGTCATTCTCCAAGAAGAGAAGGCACAGGTAAGCGTCTTGTTGCCTCTCGCTACCTGCTTAGCTTTCCTAACCAGGTGTAGGCAGCATCTAGGGTCAAGCTCTCAGCCTCTACCTCTGCGTTCACGCCCCCTTCATCTTCCTGGGCCTCAGTTTCCTCTGAAATGAAGGCCGTGATCTGGTTTCCCCGAAAGTTCCAAGCCAGACTTTCGGTTTCCCCCAGGCCAGGTGGCTGCTGCCGGACCAGCTCCCACCGATTCCTCTCCCTGGCAGGTCTCGCCACCCTTGCCAGCGTCTGTTTGTTTGACCGTTGGTTGAAATCTTGGGTTGGGGCATGTAGAGAAGCATCAGCCCCAGACACACCACCAAAGCCTTCCCAGGTCCCAGCCAAGGGACAGAGGCCGAGTGCCAGAAGCACGGGGTGAGCACACGTAATGCTGCCACCTGCGGGGTACTCGCTATAAACCAGATCCTGTGCTAAGCCTTTTCCATGCGTGTGTGTATTTAATCTCCATTAATCCCCATCACAACGCTGTGCGGTGGATATCCTTATTATTTCCATTTTACAGATGAAGAAACTAAGACTCAGGAGGTGTGGCAGGCCTGTCCACAGACACACGGTCAGAAGGTGGCAGGGCCAAAACTCAAACCCAAATCTGTCAGATAGAGGGTCAGGACACCCTTCCGTGGCTTCCAAAATAACAATAGCACAGTTCCAGCAGCTGGCAGAGTGCAAAGGCCTTTCATTCATTCGGTGAACAAGTAGACACTGATAACCAGTGTCATCCATCTGCTCAGCCCAACAGCTTGAGCAATGGCCCCATTTTAAGGGCAAGGAAACTGGGTCTTCAAGAGGACAGGTAACCTGCCTGATGTCACACAGCGACTCAGCAGCAGAGCCAGGATGTGAATTTGGATCGTTCAGTGAGCTCCTGGGCTCTCCACCTCCCAGGCTGAGTCCCAGACACATGTCAAGGTGCGATTTCAGTTGGGTGAAATCAAATTTTCTCGTTCTCAGGACTTAGGTCAGTGATACGTTCCTGGTGCCCCTCTGACGCCGGTCTGGCTTGAACTACCAAATAGTGTTTGCCGTCTGGGGCCTCTGTTTGATGATGCTGGAACCCTGAGTCGTAATTGTCCACTCTGCCCACACCCCAGTACTGTGACTTTAAAAGAAAACAGATACTTGAATATTCACGAGCGGAACGTTTCAGAATCTGCCAACTTCACGAGGCTTTAGAGCAGCTCCCTGGATATTCCATTCTTTTCTCTTAGAAATTGATTGGACAGCAGTCAAGAGGACGGGCCCTGGGGACCCATGGTCTCGGGCCACTTTCCAGCTCACCTGTGTGATCCTGGTCAAGTTCCTTAGCCCGTCTAAGGCTCAGTTTCTATTTCTGGAAAATGAGTGCTTATTAAATGTGCCACTGCCCGTAGGTTGTAGGGAGAATGAAATGAGATTATTGCCAAGAGGTATTAGCACAGTGCTTACCTGATAAGAAAGCCTCAAAGCATGGCAGATATGATGACCTTTGCTACTGCTGTTATTGTGAAGCTACCAGAGCTGATCTTAGCATCCTCCGTCCCCCATCCCCAGTCTGTGCGTGTGGGCTGGTGTGTCTAGCTGAACCCACTGGGTGAAAACGTTGGCAGGAACTGCTCTGATCTTAGAAACGATTGGTGTCCATTCCCAAACTGCCTGAATCTAGTGACCACCATGTGTTAAGCATCTTGACTACTTTATCTTTCGCTAGAATTTTGCATCTTTCGGTTAACTGGCCATTTCCCATTCAGCTCCTCCAGCCCAAAAAACAAAAGAAGGGAAGAGAAGAGGCACAAAAAACAGTAAGTAGATTCCACCTGCAACATACTATCCAGCTTGGGGAAGTGGGGGACTTACCTGTGAACAGCCAGAGGGTTAGCATTGCCAAAGAAGTGGGGACCGGGAGAGGAGGGTGGGCGAACAAGAGGGGAGAAGGAAGGGGAAGCAGAACTGTGTGTAGACCTGCAGTTGTGGGTTTGTCATGCATGGGTGCATAAGGTTGTGTACGTGATGTGTGTGTATGCATGCGTGTCTGTGTCTGCATGAAAGTGAACGGTGTGCATGTGTGTGAATTCTGTGTGCCTGTGTGCGTTGTGTAACGTTTGTACGTGGTGCGTATATGTGTAGCGTGCACTGTGTAAATGCTACCTGTACATTCTTCCATCGTGCGAACACTTGTGTGCAATGCAGGTGCATAGTGTGTGTGTGGGGGGGTATATATCTGTGTTCACACGAGTGCGTATGTGTGCCCATGCTTATGTGAGCATGAATAGCATGCATGTAGGTGCCCTGTCTGCTACTGTGTGCTAGTTCGGTGCCCTCGGCGTGCGCACCGCTTAATCTGCGTGCATTACTCATAGGGAGGGTGCGGGATGGGGTTTACCTGTGCGCTGTGTGTGTACAGGTGGGTAAGGGGACACGATCACATGCGTGCACACACGTGTGTGTGCATGTGAGTCCCAGCCCCAGCCTCTGGGCTTAGAGCATGGAGATATCAGGGGAGCTCCTACCCCCGGCCTCGGGTCCTAGCTGGTTCACGGTTTATAGCTGGTAGTAGAAATTCACATCAGCCAGCGCTGCCTGAAGAGTTCAGTTCCCAGCCAAATTAAAAGTAAATTTGGTTACAACCCATCTACTTTATACCCTTGCAGATGTTAGTGAGTGTGTTTTCCAATCAAATAACATTTTATCTCCCACCAAGAAGCTTCTAAAGCGAGAATCAAAGGCAATGGGATGAAAGTCAGTGGGCTGCTGGGGAGGGAAAAGAGGAAGCAGGGCGTGGCGCTCAGCTTTGCCGGCCTGAAGCGCCTCACCTAAGGTCAGTGCGAAAGAGGGCATTTCAGGCACCACCACGGGGGCCTGGGGAACGCTCCAGAAGGAAGCAGTAGAGCTGTGAGTTAGCTCAGGGAAGAACTTCCCGATCATCAAGCTTGCTCAGTTCACGTCAAGAGGCAATCATTGGTCATCTGTATAGAGTATACGCTCACGCTAAGCACAGACAGAGCCTGTTCTCAGAGGCTTCAGCATGGCTTGTCCGTGGAGCTGTGGTCTAGACAGTCACTGAGCTGGGGGCTGCGCCCAGACCCCAAGAGTTCTGGGAAGATCATGACAGAGGCACAGACTGTCTGCCTGAGGGCAGCAAGGTGGCCACCCTGCCCAGTGCCAAGAGTTGGACGAGTCTCGGAAATCACTAGCGGGACATAAAAGAAGGTTGTGAAAGCCAAAACACGAGAGTCAGGAGAAGGAGAAGCAAGAAACGCAAGGCGCCCCTGAGATCAGGTGGTTGTTCTTGCCAAGATCCATGGTTAGTTAAGGCGGCTTGTAAACAGGGGACCGCTGGCGTAACTTACTTCCTCTTATTCAGCATCCCTTAGAGAGGCCCTAACAGGTGTCAGGCCCTGTGCGGGGCCCGAGGACAGAGATTAGACAGATGTGCCTCCCGGCCTCGAGGAGCTCGCAGCAGGACACCGGGGACAGATGTGGGACAGGTCACAGCACAGCAGTGGCAGATGGAAGCTCTGGGTGAGGTGGGAGCCCGGGTGCAGGAAAGAGGGCGTGGTGGTGAGGGGAGGCTTCCTAAGGGAGGGGCGGCTTAGGCTGGGGCAAAGGATGGAGGTAACCATTCTAGGCTGCAGGTTAGGCAAGTGGTTTAATCTCTCTGTGCCTTGGTTTCTGCATCTGTAAAATAGGAGTAATAAGAGAATCCACTTTGTAGGTTGTTTTGAGGAGTAGATGAGTCCATTTAAGGAAAATGATTAGAACCCAGTGCCTGGCAGGCAGTATGTGTTAGAGACGGGTTACCTACCATCACCGTCACCATCACCACCATCCCCATCACCATCATCCCCATCACCACCATCCCCATCACCACAATCCCCATCACCATCATCCCCATCACCACCATCCCCATCACCACCATCCCCATCCCCATCATCACCATCATCACCACCATCCCCATCACCATCATCACCACCATCACCATCCCCATCATCACCATCACCATCATCACCATCCCCATCATCACCATCACCATCACCATCACCATCATCCCCATCACCACCATCCCCATCCCCATTATCACCACCATCCCCATCATCACCACCAACACCATCACCATCATCACCATCACCATCACCACAATCCCCATCACCATCATCCCCATCACCACCATCCCCATCCCCATTATCACCACCATCCCCATCATCACTACCATCACCATCACCATCATCACCATCACCACCATCACCATCCCCATCATCTCCATCATCCCCATCACCACCATCACCACCATCACCACCATCCCCATCATCACCATCATCACCACCATCCCCATCACCCCCATCACCATCATCACCACCATCACCATCCCCATCATCACCATCACCATCATCACCATCACCATCACCACCATCCCCATCACCACCATCCCCATCACCACCATCATCACCATCACCACAATCCCCATCACCATCACCACCATCACCATCACCACCATCACCATCATCACCATCATCACCACCATCACCATCATCACCATCACCATCATCACCATCACCATCACCACCATCCCCATCACCATCATCCCCATCATCCCCATCACCATCATCCCCATCATCCCTATCACCATCATCACAATCATCACCATCACCATCACCATCATCCCCATCACCATCATCACCATCACCACCATCAGGGCATCGTAAAATGTGGGAAATGTGTGAGCCAGAATACAAGCACCTCGGGGTTGCTTGAGCCTTTCAAACCAGGGCTCTGGATGCCAGGCAAGGAGGCTGGAGAGCTAGGCAGAGGCTGGCTCCTGAAGGTGCTTGGGGTTCAAGGTCAGAGCTTGGACTTGACATAAGGACAATGGGAGGGCTTTAAACAGGGAAGGGATATGGTCTGATGATCACATTACCAGAATCCCTGAGTCTTTTGTTGGGATAACCAAGGTACCTCACAATAGAATCATCTCTAACTCCCACTGGCTTCCTGACTTGGCCCAAACTATTGACATTCCTTGTACATCCTCAGTGACCACTGCCACTGCTACTGCTACTTCTGAGTCATCATTATTATTGAGAGAAAGCTGAAGTAACCTGTTATAGCACCAGTTTTAGTGGCAGCGGTAACAGTTATTGGTAGTGTAATTTTTGTTGTCGACGTTTGTAACTCCCTCTGAGAGTGGGCTTTTGACTCCATGCTAAGAATCCAGACTTACCTTTCCAGGGCTGAGGTTACAGATTGGCAGCCCAAAGGCCTAACGGATTCTGCAAATGTGTTTTGTTAGCCCCAAACTGTGTCTTTTTTTAAAAAAAAAATGAGCTTCCATTTAAAATAGGAATAATTTACATAAAACTCTCAACTTCTATATTCACTTGAAAAATTAGAAGATACAGCACCATGGCACTATTCTGGAGACAAAACACTTGCTTTAGCCCATGCCCTTCAGTTGGTTGGTATTTTCTGAGTGCCTGACTGATACACACATTACGGTATCTGACTGGTTCGTGAAACCGTGTGAAATTGAGACTCCTGCTTCAGGCGAGGGAGAGGTGATGTGTGCAGGTGACGATTCTGCTCCCAGCAGAGCCCTGGGGAGCAGGCCGTCTCCCTCAGACGACCCCTTTCTGCTCTCTTGTGTTAGGGATGGCTGGTTACACAGGTGGGGTGGGGGGGGGGGTGATGCAAGGGGCCGGTCGGGGGAGATGCATGACCTTGGGAGGGACAGTGACTTGGGCGCAAGAGAAAGATGTGTGTCACAAGGTCAAAAACTCTGTCTCTCTCTCCTCTGATTTGTTCCTTCTCACCCTCCACCCGCCCCAAGATCGCGAAGCCGGCCCCGAAAGTCTCACCGCCACCGTCATCACCACTGCGCCTCGCGATCTCAGAGTTCGGAGTCCCGCTCCTCAAGCTGTGACAGCAGGTAACCCCCTCCCTGAGACACCTCCTCACCCCGGCATCTGCCCAGAGTCTGTCTGAGACGCGGTCACCGTCAGCTCTGCCTCCCACTGTCACTGTTGGGGAGGCCGCTTTCCCAGCAGAGGGGCGCCCCCGCCTCGCCCTCAGGCTGTCTGCACTTCCCGGTAGAGAAGGGGCTGCAGACAGACGGACCCACTGCCCCGCCTACAGGACTTGCTAACACCTTGCTTCCGTGTCCAGGTGCTGAGCACTCTTCCTCATCCCCTGTGTGATCCCCTCTCCAGCCCTACGAAGGAGGCACTATTGTCATCCCCATTTTAGAGATGAGGAAACTGAGGCACAGAGAGGTTAAGGAACTTGCCAGGCACTTAGCTACTAAGTGACAGAGCTTAGGACTGAACTGGGGCATCTGGCTCTGCACTTGACTGTCTCTCACTAAGGGTTGTTCTAAGCACAGAGAAGCTAAGTGACCTATGAAAGGCCACACAGCACAAGGTACCTAGCTCTGAGGCCCTTCCGAGTCTGGTTTCTCCTAACCTGGAACCTCTTTTTGCTGACACATTGGCTGCCCCGGCCTGAGAAGAAGAAGAGGTTCTTGTGGGTGAGGGGAGGGAGTGGGGCTTCGCTGATGCTGGCGTTTGACATTGTTGAGACCAGTGGGAACATCAAGGGCCCCCTGATGGTACCAGGCCAGCTTCCAGATGTCAGAGGCTCCTTTATTCTTTCTTAAGTGCTTCTCACACTTGGCTACGTGGTCATGTCACTTGGGAAGGTTTAAAAAATCTCACTGTCCCGGTCCCACTGCATCCCAGTGAAGTCAGAACGTCTAGAGGAAAGTTGAGGAGAAATATGTCCCTAAATTCTACTCCGAGCCAGGCGCTGTGCTGCAGCTGCAAATAGTTCTCTCTCTTAATCACCCCAGTCACACCATGAGCTAGACCAGAGCTTCTCCACTTTGGCTGCACTGTGGTCGCTTTGGAAGTTTTTAAAAATACCAGTGCCTGGATCCCAGCTCCACACATTCTGATCTAATCCAGATGAGGTAGGGCCAGGGCAGCGAGATTTTTACATCTCCCAGGTGATGTGAATGTGGAGCCAGGCGTAAAAGCGTTTGAACGGAGAAAGCAGTCCCTGGCGTCGAGTCCTGGAGCCTTGGTGTCCCCACTGGACAGCAGCAGCTTCAAAGGGCATCACCATCGCACAAGGCTGCTCTGTGAGCCTGAGTGGTCCAGACAACAGCAAGACCCTTCTGTAATCAGGTCCGAGCCCAGACAAAACAGGAACTTTGTCCAGAACCCAAAAGTAACCCAGCATCTCTCCATCCTGGCAAACGTGAGTGACTGCTGCTCCTTTACCAGTTATAGCCTTGACCTCAGACGCCCAGTCAGAGAGTTACCTCCGCTTTCTGACAGCACCCAGTCCAGGCCGAAGCCAGCTCTCTGCGTGCTCCCAGAGTCCCCGACCATGTGCTCATAACAGGTTCTCTCTCTAACACCCTCGGACAGAGACGTCCTCCACTCCCCCGTGACGCGCATTCCCTGCCACTGCAGGGAGCAGTAACGATGCTTGTTCAAGTACAGGGCGCCCCCAGTGGGCTTTATCTGGAGGGTGTTGACGCACTGAGCTCAACTGCGTTACAGACATTTACAGCCGAGAAACCTGCGTGTTGGTGGGCAAAGGGGTCCGAGCAAGGTCACGGTGACTGGCAGAGCTGACACCAGGACCCAGGTCTGTGTGACTCAGCCTGAGGCCTGGGCTGGAGGGCGGTGCAGGGCCTGCTTGTTGACTCTCGGCGCGCCCCACTCTACCTTCTCCAAAGCTTACCTCTTCGGGAGAGGGCTCACATCGCAGCCCTGGCCCCAACCCTCCTGCTGCTGTCACATCTCCCGCTGCTGTTGCCGCCCGAGCTCCCCAGTGCCTGTTGGGCTGAGAGGCACTACAGCACGGGTGGGAGCAACCTGAGAGCTGGCCCTCGGGCCACACACTCAGTAGAAAAGTGACCTGGAGGGCCCAGAGCAGAGAGGGACACTCCAGCGCAAGAACCAAAGGCATTGGTTCCCACGGGGACCCTCGTTCCACCACTTAGAAGCTGTGTGACCTCAGGCAGGTCCCTAAACATCTCTGAGCCTCAGCTCTCTCATCTGAAAATAAGAAAGTAATATCTGCCCCGTGTATGTCTTCAAGTTGTAGAGGGGACTGTGAAAGCACCTGAAGAGGGGCTTACAGGTGCCGTGCAAATCCACAAGGTGTTATTTTCATCACTGCTGTGACTCAGAGCTCACAGGTAATGCAGAGTCCAAACACACCCTCTCTCAGGAGTCAGAGATTCCTTTGGTTTCCACTGCAGACAGGCTTGCAGAGGCATCTTTGTCGTTGTTGTCAGATATTTTCTTTTTAAGTTTTGGGTGACAGTCAATAAGATGCCTCTGTTTCACAGATGGTAAAGTCACATACACAAAGACACACAAATATAAGCAGCTACATTTATAGACAAACACATGAAAACACAGATGGACACACCCAGACATACACACAGTCACAGACACAGGCAAGCAGATAGACAATCACACAGGCACACAACTACATCAAGATAGGGACCCTTCCTGTCTTCACAGCTGCATCCCCGGCCCCCACAGCACTGCCAGGTACACGAATAAACATTTGTCAAATGAACAAATGAGAGAATCAATGAATGGATGGGTGGGTGTGTGGATGGCTGCACACGTAATTCATACAGACACACCCAAACACGCTCTGTTGCCCTCAGATCCTATTGGTCCTTCAGTCACCTCTCTGCCATGCTCTCCATCAAAAGACCCTCAGCTTTCTCTCTCCTGCACCCAGGCACCGTGGCCAGTCCCCCGAGGAAGGGCGGAAGTCCCGCCGAAGGCACTCTCGCCGCTGCTCCAAGAGCTTCTGCAAGGCCAGCCCTGAGGCCCGGTCCAGCCCCGCGCCCAGCCAGCCCCTGCAGATGCTCAGCTTCCTGTCGGCCAGGGGTGTAGTAAGTATTCCGCACAGCCTCCTCTGCCGGTCTTGGCCGTGACACTTGGAGGGGGTGGAGGCACAAGTTCAGGGCAGTGTATGACACATTTTAATTCAGTTTCGGGCAAATATCCGACTGGTTTCAGACCTCCTTATTGATTAACCAGATGGTCATTCACCAGCCTTTGGCAGCACTCGGCTTGGGAAGTGGGAGCTTGGGGGGACGGGAAAAACCCGAAGCCCCCGGCTCTTTGTCAGGGAAACTTCGAAAGTACATATTGGCCTCCAGAGTGACATCTGCAGGAAAGCATGTAGGAGACACCACAGGAGGTTTCTTTGGGGAGGAAGGAAAAGAGGGGGTCTTTGAGGCAGCAGAGGCACTGCAGCTTTGCGGTGAAGTCTGCATCTTTGACAGCTAGGCTGCAGCACTGACGAGCAGCTGGGGTTTGATTTCACCTGTGTAAGCTCGGCCTTGAATGTATGCGAGAATTTTCCTCCAAGGAGCTGATAGCACTCGGCCTCTCGTGTCCACACAAGATCTCAGGGAGCTGAGGATGCAGCTGCCCTCACTAGTCCCTTCCACAGGTGGGACAGAAAAGCCGCTGCTCAGAAGGGTTAAGGTCTGGAGTGAAGCCACTGAGTGAAGCAAGAGCGAATCCAGTCGAGGAACCCGGCCTTGAATGGGATCACGCAGCGGTCCCTCAGGTCGAGAAGGAGGGCTGGAATACAACTTCAGGCAGTTCAATGCCAGGAAGTTTGCTGAGCAAGGGATTTGGAGTTGGGTCTGAACTCAACTTCCTAGCTGTGTGGCTTTGAGAAAGTCACTTAACCTCTTTGAAACTCAGTTTTCTCATTGGTAACTTTGAAATAATATCACTTCCATGTGGGATTGTTGGGGATATCCAATAACAGAAATTATGTGAAGGCCTTTTGTAGACTCTAAAGGGACAGACACACAAATAGGAGGAGATTCCACACAGACGTACCCTGTGCTTAACAGCTAACAGCTGGGAAGGGACCTGTCTCCTCTAGCTAGGCATAAATCTGAAAATTTCAGAGAGCTGCTCCCTTAGAAAGGATGAGGTGGAAGTAAGGAATAGCTCAGGGGTTCTTGCTGAGAGGTCAAAGAAGAGAAGGTGATGATAAGCACTGGTTGGGTCTGGTTGACACAACAGTTATATCTCCAGTGCATTCTGGGAAACTCTTCTTTACCAGTAAAGGCACCATGTATCACCAAGGTCTACTTTTGCCCAAATCTTCTACCTAGCTGGAACCATCCATAACTCACCTCAGGGCCTTCCTTTGTAGAGATACCTGTAGTTGCTCAGTATTTGCAGATGGTAAATGCTCACTTGCATTCTCCCCTCCGCGAATGTCCTATGAAAGGTCTTTCCAGTAAGGCAGAGAGTCCGGAGGCCTGGGGGCAAGTCTTGGCTTGGCAGGACAAATCCTTTTACCCCTCCCAGCCTCAGCTTCCTCAACTGGAAAATGAGCATGATTATCCCATTTGTGTCCCAAAGGAATTGTTGCAAAGGTAGAAATAAATTTAAAATACAAGCAATAAGAGGTGGAAGAATGGTTTTAAGTTGGTAAAAGCCACCCCGTCTCCCTGGTCATGGTATTTATGGCAGCCCATTCGGTGGCCCTAACTGACCCTCATTAAAAAGTGCCATTGGGAGCAACTGGCTTGTGTTCTCTCACCTGGGATGGTTTCCTAACCAGTCAGGTGCAAGGTGTTGCAAAAAGCCGAATGTTGACTCCCCCCCAACCCCAAAATTGTGGTCCTCCCACACCAGTGAGTGAGGTACCAGATTGGCTGTTGGTTCTTAGGGCCCAGCTGCTATTAGAAGAGCAGAAAGCTCATCCGTACCTAGAAGGCAGAGGCCTTAAGAGCTCACCTAATCCAATACCCTGATTCCAAACAGAGAACCTGGACTCACAGGAGAAAAATGACTTCCACGGGCTATGGCAGGTCGGAGTTGTTAAAAACTTGGAACTATGTTTATGTGGTCAAATCCTGGCTGCGAGCTGGGGATAGTTATTTAAACCTGTTTGAGCTGCAGTTTCCTCATCTGTTAAAAAAAAATTGCAGATAATAAACCTCTTCTTCAAAAGCCTTGTTTTGGGGACAGAAGCAGAGTAATTTTGTACATAGTCGAGCCCAGTGCTCGGCACAGGGACAGAGATCAGCAAATAGAAGCAGGTGTTGTGATGAAAACATTCCAGATGCTGGCTCTGTACTTCCCAGCCGTGGAATCTTGAGCAAGTTACACAAACTCTCTGTGCCTCAGTTTTCTCCAAATCTGCAAAATGAGGAAAATAATAAGATCTACCTCATGAGAGGAATGTTGGGAGCATGCAATGACTCAACGTAAGTAAGACTTTCAGACTGTAACAGGCACGTGGTAGGTGCTAGGTTGCTGGCGGTGGATAGAAGCAGCAGCAGGATTAACCATGGAAGTAGTAATGGTAGTAGCAACAACAGTAGTGGAGTAGTAATAGTAGAATGGTTCCAGGCCCAGGCTAGTCTGTGGGTGAGTTGAGACCACAGCTAGAAGCCCTGCTTCCCCTGCTTTCAGTTTCCTCCCATCCTCAATAGCAGCTGCAGCCCAAATGGCTAGCCCCACCCTGCTCGTGGCTGCCTGACTCCTGGGGCATCAGACGCCCCCCAAGTCTGGTCCTCTGGGTGCTCTCCATGCTGGGCTCTTTCTCATCCTCTCTCCTGCACAGGCAGGGATGGAAGAGGATACCAGGTTGGACCAAAGGTTTTCCAAGAGTCCTGGCCCCAAGATCTTTTTGAGCTCTCTGCTGAAGAGAACAGCACAGTCATTGTCATTCCATCACTTGTTCAAATCTACCAGTTATCTACTATGCATCTATAAAGGGTCAGCTCTGATGTGGCTCTCAGGATCCAGTGAATAAGAAACAGCCTGTGCTTTCTTAAAAGGAAGACAGACAAGGTAAAAATTGTAAAGGGCAATGCACAACAGTGAATGCTGAGATGGGACAGGAGGTAGGCAGGCAGGGAAGGGAATTGGGGTTAGGGTTAGGTTAGGGCAGAGGAGGTGACAACTGAGAAACTAGCCAGTAGAAGCAGGAAACAAAGGCTGGAGTCAGGATGGAGAAAGAATTCCAGGGCAGGAGATGGGGTTCTGGGGGTTCTGGAGGTGAACAGGAGCCCAAGCGTGAGGGGTCTCCTATGCCATGGTTCCTGCCACACTCCATGGTGGGCATCCCATATGCAGAGCTCTTTAAAAATCAGGGACGGGCACATTACACCAAGGGGGCCTGTTTGCATACATGAATATGCAGAAGTGGGTTGTATCTTGTTAAAATCCTAGTTGGTGAGCTAAAGATAACCTGAAGGCCTCTTTCTTGGTCAGAGCCCAAATCCAAATGGAGGGTCCCAAGGAGTGAATCCTTCACGGCCTCATTCGTTCCTTACCTACACTCAGTCAACTCTGTTCAAGGTGTTAGGGAGACAGAGAGATGTATAAACAGGCTTCCTGAATTCCAGAGCTCACCATCTAGCCATCAACAGAAGGCTGCAATACAGTAGGATAAGCGTTGTCATTAGGGCTGAGACTGAGTCGGTGAACACTAGTACTCCTCCACTGTTCAAATATTCAAATACTTGCACACCAGTTGATAAACAGACCCTGTCACCACCCATCCTCCAGTCAACAAAGCCATCCCTTCCCTCCTCTGGTACCTTCTGGACCTTCTCACAGTCTAGCAGATAAACGGTGATACCTGGCAGCCCTTCAGTGCCAAGGCCAGCTACCTGCAGATGGGGCAGTACCCACACTCAACCACTTGTTGAATATTTTGAATATCACCCCTGGAGGTGACGGAAGCAAGTACAATATGTAGTAGGACCACAGAGGAAGGACCAATGTCTAAGAGATCTTGGTGTCTGAGAGGACTTTACAAATAAAGGAACATGTGAGCTGGGCTTTGAAGGATGAGTAGGAGTTCACCCAATTGAGATGGCTACTGAGATAGCTAAATACCACTGTGTGCCAGGCACTGTCACATACTTTACACAGTTTTTCTTTTTCTCATTTGATTCACAAAACAGTTCTTTGAAGTAGATGCCATCATTATCACCATTTTTCAGATGGAAAAACTGAGGCTCAGAGAGGTGAAGTGACTTAGGTCAGTAGCCCAATGAGTAGGAAGGGGAGCTGGTATGAATCATGGCTTGTATCTCAGAAGCTTACTGTGATAGCCAGAGGGCCTATTGGGTGACAGAGAGGTTGGTGGCCCCAAGGTCTGGCCACGCCCTGTCCTGTAGCAGGGGCTCCTCTGTGAGGTCTATCCTAATTGGAGGGGGAATCTAAAGAGGGCTGATCAAGACTGAAATTAGACCCAGGAGAGGGCAGTCTCCTCCTTTCTCCTCCTGCCTCTAGCAAGCCAACAGCTGCCACATAACCCTTGCCAACAAAAATCTGCACAGATACGGCAAAAAAAAAAGGCAGAACTTGGGCTCGGTAAAAGAGGACCTCATGAAACTTGTGAATAGTAGGAAGCAGGAGGTGACAGTGTTGAAGACAGGAGCTTTGAAGCAGATTCGGATACTCCAGAGTTCTTGATTTCATCTCCCTATGAGACTGGATAACAGCCGTAACTCATGCTTCCTGAGCACCTACTATGTGCGAGGTGCTAGGCTGAGTTCTTTACGTGTGTCACCTCATGCATTTCTTATAATAGCCTTTCAGGGGATCTTCCGCTAGTTTCCTCATTTTACAATGAGGCAACTGCAGCCTAGAAAACTTAAGTAAAAGGCAGCTGTTAAATGGAGAAGTTAGGATTCCAACCCAGAAAGTCTACCCCCAGAGTCCAGGTGCTTAATTACTTGACTTCCCTTGTGTCATTTCACTTCGCTGGGCCTCTGTGTCCTCATCTGTACCTTTAACTAATAAGCATACTTACTGCACAGAGTGGTTGTGAGGGTGGAGTGAGATAAGGCATCCATTCATTTATAAGATATGCATTAAGACCCTACTATGTGCCAGGCACTGGGTGAATAGCAGTGAACAAGACAGAGGAGATTTCTACCCTCATGCAGCTTCTGTTTTATGAGCAAAACTTAGCCTGATGCTTGGGACATAACCCTCAATATACAGTAGTTGCTAGTGTTATGATTTGTCGTCATAATGGCTGAATTAAACTTGCTCCCAGTAAAAGCAGACATGATGTTTTTGAAGTATCTCTGGCCTCAAAAAGCATAATCATATCCAAGATCTCAGGTGAACCTCAGAACAACTGTAGGAGAATGGCAGGATATGCCTCCTACCCTGCCGGCAGGGGAAATGAGGCTGCGGGAGCATGTATGGAGGGTCCAGCCTTCCCACCTCTGACCCAGGCTCTCACGTACATTCTGCAAAAGTGAGCTCTTGCCCAAACTAGGAGACTCACTAATCAAATGCCATTCATTGCCGTTTATAGAACAAAGGGACTAAAATGCGGAAGCAGGGGGCCGTGAGACTGAGGCATTTGTGGGACCAGTTATTCTTTTTAAATGGAAAACGAAATAGCATTGTCAACTTTTACTTTTGCCAAGCAAGAACAGGAAAAAGAAAACCACCATTTTCTATACTGAAAGGGACATTTACCATCTGAAGAGGAAGAATAGACATGGCCTCAGAAGAAAGGATGAGCCTTTAAATCAAATGCATTTCATTGGATGAAAAACTCATTCCACTGAACTTTTTTTTTCCTCATTTCAATTTGGACTGGTGAAAATTTTGCCTGACTGGATCCATGTAGAAATTTTCAAGAAGAGGTGGGCTGAGGGCCCTCAAAAGGGGCTTCCGAGAAATGATGAGGTTGAAGCTGCTGGTCCCCTTCAGCTTCCTGACGGAGGGAAGGAGAGACATCTGGCCCCAGGCCCAAGGTCAACTTCAGTGCACGGCCCTGTGGGACCACCCCAGCCCTAAAGGACTTTGTCATCTTCCCAACATCCTCAGCAGATCCCTGTCTTTCTCCATTCCTCCCCCTCTCTAATGAACTCCTAACAGGTCAATGAATCCAGTCTTTTGATGTCTTCCTAATTAATGTGCAAAGGAAGATGAACAACAATGAGGAAAATAAACTTAATGTCTTTGTGAAACAAAAGGTTTAAAAAAAAAAAAGAATAAGCAGAACCCTCTAGCTAAAAGCTCTGCCATGCAGCTCTACATTCACATGAGAATTTCCAGTCCCCCATATCGGCAGGGAGGGAAAAAAAATTTATAGCCATCTCTCTCCATGGAGCCATTTGAAGCTCAGTAAATGGACTTGTTCAGTTTAATTGGAATTCTCTTCTTGATTGTATTTTTGTAACCTATTAGGCTGTGCTGCCTCTTGATCTCAGAATTCAGCCGAAATTAAATTTTGAAGTGTTAGAGGTTGCCTTTTTCCCCGGTTCTTGATTAAATAATGATTTGAAACAAAAACAATAAATAACAGTGCCGGCTTCCCTGGAGGGCTGAGAGAAACTCCCAGTGAAACACCAGGAGCTGGAGTTCATGGTGGGGGGATTTAATTACTTATTAGAAAAACCCAAATGTTGACGCTGAGTATATTAAGGAAAAAGAATAGGCAAGCTTATGAGTTTAAAAGAAAAAAGAAAAACAAACTGGAGCTTCACATTGGCGGGGGCTAAGAGAATAAAGGGAACGTATTCGTTTGTTTTCTCCCAGTGGCCGTGAGTTTGTGAAAACCAGTTTGTCCTTAAAAAACCCTGAGATTAGCAATCCTGACCCAGAAGGGAAAAGCTTGTAATAGCTCTGAGGTCTGGATATGGCTTCATGACTCTGTCTCCCGGTTCCTTTCATTGACAAAGTCCAAGAGGGTTCAAAAGGGCAGAGATGGGGAAGATGGAAGGGAGAGATGAAACAGACAGGATGCACCGTGTCTGTGCTGCTTTGAGCTAGATCCGGGTAGCAGCGAACACTTAGAACAGGGGGTCACAAACTTAGCTGTCTCAAGGGTCAGGCAGCTAATAGATACAAGCAGCAGGGAACCCATAAGGCCTGGGGCCGGGAGAGCTTGTGCTCCTTCCAAAAGGGGCAGCTGCAATTACTCACAAGCCAATTATTACCAAGCAGGAATGTCGACTCAATCTGGCCAGATCCTCTCATTTTTCAGCATGAAGTAGAAATGGGCTATTATGTGAATCTGCCCCACTCTACAATGTTGACAGTTCATTCAAATTTATTGTCGAACATAAATTTGTTTAGCCGGTAAGTGGGCTAAAGAAAGCATATCTGAAACAAAGTATAACTTGGCCCGTCCGTTTTCCAGTGGTGGTTTGGGGTGTTGAGACAGATGCTGTCCGTTTATATCCCCTCCCCCTCCCCACTTCACACACTGCCAGCTTCCAGCTTCCAGGTAATGTTCTCTGGCTGCCAAAGACCACTTTGTTTGGCTGGGTGGCAGTTTGGACCTACTGGAGAATTGACACCCTTTGGGTGCAGCCTTTAACCCATGAGTGGCAGGGAACTGGTGTATAAATATCACAGCTCCCTCCTTGGTTGTAATTAACTCTGGAGCTGTCTCTGCCTTGGCTCCCAGGGTGTCCTCCAGAAGCCCTCTGTAGCAGCTGGCTTGATAACACATCATCTGGCTCCTTCTCTCCCCTGTTCATTGCCCCCACTCTCCTACTGAGGTTCCTTGCCCTCAAAGAAACGGCCAGCACTCAAATTCCTATCTCAATTTCTAGGAGAACCATATGAAGACAGGTGCACTTCACTTGGTGATTAAGCAAATCTTATAGGGGCTGAATTTTTGTGCCAAGCCCCAAAAGCAGGCCTTTGTGAAGACATAAAAAGAAGGGCAAGTCTGGGATGGAGGAAGGGGTCAGAGTGGACCACAGAAGAGAGCCCTGGTATGAGGGTCCCAGGTCTTAGACAGGGGTCCCGGGTACCATGAGGGCATTGTTCCTGGACAAAAGTGGGTCTAGGATGACTCCTCCCAGTGGGCCTCTTGAAGACCGTTTTGCAGCTAAGCTGGGGATACAGGGGCAGAGAGCAGTTATGTGCATAGGAGAGAAATTTCCAGTGGATGAAGAAGAGCTCGTCAAAGACGACTTGTGAGTGGCCTGTTATCTAAATGAGGAGACGGGGAGGAAAGCGGGGGAGCCATCCTGTCACGCCAGCGGCCAGTGGGCAGCAGTCTGCATCCTCCATGCGGAGTGAGAGTGAACATCTGATGAGGAAGGAGACACTTAGAGATGGGAGGCGAGCACACAGAGGCCTCTGTCGTCTGCCTGTCATAAAGTCCTTGACTTTATGAAGGTCTCCCCTGCATTATCATGGCATCACTCACACACGCACGCACACACACGCACACTCACACACACACCCCACAGTCTGCCTTTGGCCCCCCCTCCGTTGTATCTTTCCTCCGTGTGTGGGGTGAATGGAGAGCTCTGGAGCAGGAGGAATCTGAGGCTAAGAGGCCATTAAACGATCCAGACATCCCTACTGAGTTTATGAAAATGTTTCTATCATCTGGAAACAGAGATAGAGCCCATCAAGACTGGTAAAGACAAAACCAAATAGAGTTCAGCTGAAGGAAGCAGGAATGAAAGTCTTCGGGCCACCACCCCTTCCCGCGACCCTCAAAGTAATCCTTAAAGCAGGCCGAACAGGGGGAGAAGATTTGCGTCTCCAGGACCTGCTAGGCATGTCATGTTACGCTGGTTGTGCCCTGTCCGAGGGTGACTGGCCTTGGAGTTACACCCCACCGACCCTCCATTTGTTGAGCCAGCTGTGAAAACCGATGTGGGGCTGCTTCAGTCCAGAGAAAGGTATATCTCTTTTCTAATTTGTCTGGCCAGAGTGGGGCACCATTTTCAAGTTCCTGACCCACGGGGAGCACCGTTCTAGCACCCGAGCAAAGTCACTGCATGGGCCAGCAGCCCTGTTGCGTGCAAGAGGCCAGACCCATTTCATCTCTTAACCCGACCTCCCAGAATAGCAGAAGGTGGAAAAGGAAGTAAGGAGACCCAACACCGCTTGTCTCATCTGGAAGGCTCTCAGGTCAGGAACTTCTCACCTTAGCCTGGAACTTATGCTGTTGAGCATGTGTAGACTGGGCTCCTGTGTACTTTCTCTGAGGGTCCTAGGTCTGATGAGGGCCAGGAGGAAGAGTGGAGGGCATTCATTCCTTCTCTTTGCCACTGGCCTGGACCTAAAACTTTATTCTAGAGATTCTCTGTGGCTCACATGCCCAGCCCTGAGCTGGTCTCAAGACCCCAACTTTCAGCCCATCCAGATGGAGACAGGAGGTAAAACAAGCAATTACTGCCCCCTCGCCTCAGTGAGCGTGCTGTGGCAGACAGAAGCCACTCATTTTTGAATGAGTGAATGAATGAAAGAGTGAATGTTAGAATGAATGAAGTAGAGAGTTTTGTGCTTTCCTGGCCTGGAGCTCAGAGAAGGCTTTCAAGAGGAGGTGATATGTAAACTGGAAGATGAGTAAATTTAGCCATGTGAAGTGAGGAAGAGGGGAACAGTGTTCTAGGCAGAGGAAATGGCATAGGCAAATGGCCTGGGGTTGGGAGAGCAAGATGTGGTGGTAGAACCAAGAAAGCTTTCTAATCGATTGGCCTAAGGTCATGGGGGCCAGAGTGGGAGGGGGGTATATGGAAGAGATGAGGTTTGTGAAGGACACAGGGTTGAGCTGTGAAGTGTCGACACTGTCACGCATGTCAAAGAATTTAGATTCAGCCAAAGAAATGGGACTTTTAAACATGCAGGAGAGGTTGGTATTTTCAAGCCCCAGGGTCAACCCAATGAGGACATTTCAGTAGTAAATTTATCTCTGTTTTCCGTGATGATGGGAGAGCATGATGCCTTAGAGAGTTCTCAGTTCTGATCACACAAGTTGCACGTGGATAGTGGTCGTGGTCAGGTAGCGACACTCTGAAAGTGTCCCTGTGAGCTCAGGATGTGGGGTTGAGAATGCGAAAAAGGCAAAGTCCCCTTCTATATCCACGAGCCCCGAGGGGCCTTATGTTCAGGAGATCCTTCCCCCTGGGGACTCCTGATGCACCAGGACATATCCTTTGAAATTAGTAGTCAAGGTGGAAACAAGTACCTGGGCAGAGAAAGGCCCAGACTGGATGCCTCCAGGCAGCAAAAGCCGTAGGATACTGGAAACCATTGTATTCATGGTCCAGCCTGGTTCCTTCCAGGAGGGGCTCACCTGAGTCACTTGTGATACACTGGCTACCAAACATTCACTGTCTCTGAGGCAAAGATTCCATGAGCCCATCCCCAGACCAAGCCCCAGCCTGAGAGCCCAGGTCCCAGGGTCTAATTGCCTGGCACGATGCCTTGTCATTCCTGACAGAGGTGGTGGAAATACACATGTAGCCATTGAACTCTCAGAGGTGGGAAAGATATGGCATCCAACTTGCAAACTGCAAGACAAAAAGGAGCTGAATGGAAAAAGGGCCTTTACGTTAATTTTTAAAGAAGTCTCACACTAGAAAACCCCACTTGGGCAACCTTATTTTGAGGTCCCTTGTCCCAGAGCAAAGCTAGCCAGATTGCCAAGCATGTACAGTGGCAGCCACGCTGGGTGGAACCTGGTAAAGCTGGACCACCACCTTGTCTGTGTGCAAAGCCTCCTGGGAGAATCCGCAAAGGAAGTCCCACCTCCCCAGCTCCAGGAGCTGATATCCTGAGCTGGTGGAGTCATCACTTATTCTCACAGTTCCGTTGTCTCTGTATCTCACCCTCATGACCAACTGCTGAGAAGGCAGAAGTGTTTCCTTAAGAAAGCCCAGAAGTCCCCCTTCTTTAGGCCCAAGGTGCACGGGAGAAACTGGGTGGGAGAAGCAGGCTTTTGATGGTGAGGCCTACACTAATATTTGCAGGGCCTGGGACAAGCGCATAGAAGGAGAGCCACACACTATATATGCAAATGTTTATAAGTCAATCCATCAAACTTAGAGGAAATAGGTTCTCCTATCTTGGCAAACGTACCTTCGAAATGATCTGGAAAGTCAGATTTGGATTTAGAATCTTGGACCCCTCGGAGCGCCAGGCCACAACATGACAGTGTAGGGAGAAACTGCCCCGAGGCCCTGGCCCCTCCCATTCTCCCCCGTGTCCTTGCACCGTCCAGCACCGTGATGGACCTCCCACCCAAGCACACGGACACCTAAGCCTGAACATCCAACTTCTGTTCAAATAGCCACACTTGGACCTAGGAATGTGCACACCTGAAGCATGGTCTACCCCTGGGAGAACAGATCCATGGGTGATCCTGCAGAGACCCTGGAAGGGGACTCAGGGTCATTTAAACAGAGAATTCTGGGATTTCAGGTCCCCAGAGAGTCATTTCAGGGGGAGTGGTTTACAGGTGGTGCCTTCCCAGCCCCACAGATTTCTCACCCCAAGGGGATGGTTATCGCAGGAGGAGACCCAAGGCAGAGGTCCATCTTGCCCACATCTAAGCATGGTATTGTTGGGGGACCAGAACCAAACCCACTATGTCATCCCAGCTGCGAGACTGGTCTGAACGTTTAAAGAAAACCATCCATTGTACTTCTAAACACACCATAGCCTTCCCGAGGACTGTCTCTCCCTCGCCTCCTTTACTCCTTCATCTGTCCTAGATCAGCCCCACACAGGATCCTGGGGACCCCTCCTCATTCCCAGGCACCCCAAGGCAGCCCCTCCCAAAGCCATTTGTCACAAGCACACCTTCCCTGTTCCCCGCCCCCCATCTTGACACCTTAGATTGATGCGAACTCTAGCCGCCATCTGCATTGTCAGCAAGGGTTTCTTGGTCCAACTTGGGCATTAAGGGACTGATGAGGTTAGTGTTGATGGCTTGAGGTCCCGTTACTGAGAAAGCCAACCAGAAGTGATGCTTCACCTGTCAAGAACACTGAAAACCCAAAAAAGTTCAGGGCCAAGTGTGAGGATGTACAGAAAGGTGTGTGTTTTTTCTTGTCATTTGCGACTCTAATGATGGACTCACCTTGCCCGCTCTTCCCTTTCTCTTACACCTTACCTACCTACTAAAGGAGGAGTTCTTGCTTGGTAAGTGGATATAATCCGCAAAGACATGAGAGAATTTATTAGAAGCCACTCGAGCGCCTTAGCTACCTTCTCCAGGGGGAAAAGGACACACGCAGATATCCGTAGAGAGCTTTTTTTTGTTTGTTTTCCGTCAGACAGTTTGACTTCCATTTTTTATTTTTTGTCCCCTCTTTCTTTTCCCCTTTAGTTGAAAACTACTAAAATATCATTTTGTGACCTTGACTTTATATTAAAAAAAACCTCTCATCTTTATTTCATTTCTTTTCCCCACGTGATATTTGTTTACGGTTCTATTCGGGCAACTTTTTCTTTAAAAAAAAAAAAAGTCAAATTTGTTGAGGATTTGGTTGACGTTTAAAATTTTGGCTTTATCTCCTTTTTTTGTTCTTAAGTTTCAAGATATATTTTTTCAGGCCCATAGCCTCCTTTCTTTCCCCCCACTTTTCTTTATTTTTATTATCGTTTTAGGTTAAGGGTGTTTACACCCCCCCCTTCTCTTAAGTTGTTGCTTTCATTTAATTCTTTAGAAATTAAATTTTGTATAATTTCCTTTTTCTTTTGTTTAATCTGGATCGCATGCTTTTTTCTCTGCATGATACCTAAATCTTCCAGTTATCCTAGCAGGGGGTAAAAAAAAGATCTCCTTTCTGTGGTATTCTTTCAGGAATTTGTGCTTTTGTTTTTTGGCGTCTCTCCTTTCCTCTCCTCTCTCTCTTTCCTTTCGTTACAGTGCATCATGATGGTAAACATTTCTTGGTTATTTAGACACAGCCCGCAGACCCAGCGCGCAGCAGTGTCCGACGGGTGTTTTTGCTTTCAGATCACTGGGCCGGGGGCTGCTACCCTCTTTACCAGAACTGCCAGGCTGCTCGCCACGTCCCGAGGACGCTCCCAGGAGTATGACTCGGGCAATGACACCTCCTCGCCACCCTCCATGCAGATCAGCTCAGCCAGGTCTCGGGGTCAGGAGAAGGAGAGCCCCACTGGGGGCCTGAGCAAGAGCCGGGGCCCCAACAGCGGCAACACCTCTGATTCAGGGAACTCCTTCACCACCTCCTCCCCCCAGAACGAGGGGGCCGCTTTGGAGAATCTCTCCCCCACCAGCAGGGGCAGAGAGTCAAGGTCAGTGCACCTGGGCGGCAGGAGGGGGTCCTGCCTGAGCTCCACAATCTCAGTCTCTCACCCTAGCCCTACACCACACACACAGACTCCAGCTCTTTTATTTGAGAGAAAGAGAGAGAGAGATCGGCATCATTTTTGAAAAAACTATCCAAGGAGATCAGCTTCAGGTATAGCTGGATCCAGGGTCTCAAAAAATACGTCATCAGGAATCTGTCTTTCCTATTACATCTCTCAGTTCTGCTTCCCCCTCTCTTGGCTTTATTTTCAAGCAGATCCTCCCAAAGCATTGGCAAAGATGCCATCCAGTTAATATTCTATCGGTCTAGCCAGCCAATGGAAGGAAAATGCCTCTTTCCCGAGAATTTCAGCAGAATATCAGGGCAAGTGCTCATTGACTCTGCTTGGCCCAGCTTGGGTCATCTGCCCACACTAGACCAATCACACTGCCCAGGGGATGCAGTATTCTTGGCTAGAACTTGTCATATGCCACCATCAGGGCTAATGAGTCTTCCCATGTACACTAAAACTGGGGAATGTCTGGTTCTCTGAAGGAAAAGCAGGGTACTGTTATCAGGAGGAGGGATGGAGGCTGGGCAGGAAAAAACAGATGTCAGTTTACCAATAATCAGAGGAGAAAGTCTAACATTTAAAGTCACTGTCATTTTAAAATATGCCACAGTATTTACCCAAACGCACTGAAAATTTATGTCCATACAAAAACCTACACATGGATGTTTTTATAGCAGCTTTATTCATGCCCAAATTTGGAAGCAACCAAGATATCCTTCAATAGGTGAATAGTTAAGTAAACTGTGGTCCATACACACAATGGAATACTATTCAGCACTAAAAAGAAACAAGTTACTAAGCAATGAAAAGACAGGGAGGAAACTTAAATCCATGTTACTAATAGAAAGAAGCCAATCTGAAAAGGCTGCATATTCTACGATTCCAACTATATGACATTCTGGAAACGGCAAAGCTATGGAGACGGTGAAAAGGTGAGTGGTTGCCAGTGGTGAGAGGGTGGAGAGGGGTGGATCTGCCTGCCTCAGGGCATCCCTGGCCTCAGTTCACACCCAAGCTCGGCTGGGAGCCAGGGCTGGGTCAGAGCAAACGTCCATGTCTCCAAGAACAGGCAGTGATGTGCCCAGATATCTACTCATATACTTCAGGGCTGTTATGCAGGAAATACTGAGAATAGCAATAACAACAACAACAACAATAATAATAACAGCAGCTATTATTTCTGGAGCCCTGAGGTACTATGCCAGGTGCTTTCCATAGATAATCTTCCTAAACTCCTTCTAAAACCTTTATGGGATAGGTTCTGTTATAATTCTTTTTTAGCTGATGGGGAAACAAGCTCAGAGCAGTTAAGAACCTCACTTAATAAGGGCCGGCACCGGGATTGAAACACAGATCTGTCTCCAGAACTGGAGTTAAGCCTGAACGGCATTTAGCAGTTACCTGCTTAATCTGATCTATGTGGACAGCCAAATTAAGTAACTTAGACCCAGCCTTTCACTGTGAAGTATAAATGATCTTTAAATCCGTGGCTATTTATGTCATGTCAGCTATGAGCAGAGGGCAGAATGGAAGAGACATCAGCTCTAAATCAGGGGAACCACAGACAGTAAAGGCAGGGGCTGGCAAGGTAGCAGGGACATGGGCTTCAGGGCTGGACAGATCAGGGTTTGAGACTCTGGGTGGCCGTGAGCAAGCAACTCACCCTTCTGGGTCTTCTCTGTAAATAAGGGATAATAATAGTGCCAACTTCCTAGGGTTGTTGGGGGCTAAATGAGATGATGCTGTGAAGCTCCCAGGATGTGCAGGGGCTCAGCCTGTTTATTCCACAGCTGTTTATCAATGACCTAGGACATTTGTCTCAGGCTCTGTCCTGGTGCTGGGATACAGTGTCCAGAGAGACATGAGTCCTGTCCCCAGGGAGCTCCATGTCTGGGGGAGGGAGACAACAATTATAAGACCAAGCGAGCCATCTAGGGGTGGGGGGAGGCATTGGAGGCTGGGGGCTCTGATAACACAATGGAGGTCACACAACCAGTCTTAAGGGGGTCGAAAGCCTGAACCATGAGTAGGAGTTGTCAAGTGAAGAGGGTTCCAGGCAGTGGGAATGTTCTAAAGCCTGTAGGCAAGGAAGGGAATAGGAATATTCCAGGAGGGACAAGTAGTCCACTATGGCTGGAGTCAAGAGAGGGAAGTGCCCGAGCTGAGACTGGCGTGTGGGCAGGGGCTGGGTCACGATGAAACTATATGAATGTTATTTGAACTTGACCCTTGGCCCAATCCCAATGAGCATGTCCTTACTGAGAACCAACAGGAACCCAGCATGGTTCTAGGCAAGGTGAGGATATGACAGGACCCTGTGCTTTGGCTGAATTTGAACAAGCCTCCACCCTTCTTTGGGTCTCCAATCCCCCATCTGCAAAATGGGCTGCGCCAGTTACCCAACTTAAACCAACTACATGTCACTTTCTTGAGTCGTTCTGTATCCAGATACTACTGTTACTCTCACTTACTTTAATAAACTCACTTTTTAATATAAGGAAACTTGTAGTACTATCTTAAATAGAAAATTTGTATCACCTGTCCTCAATAGACTGCACCTGTGAAAATACATATGATTCAATCACTGTATTTAATTCTGGTTAGTTACAGTTGCCTGCCCAAGGTTCTGAGTCTCAGGCCTGCTCTCTCTCTCTTTGGGAGATTGCAAGCATTAAAGAGACAGTAAAAACCCCCTAGTACCCAACCTGGGCTTTCTCATTCATATGATCAGAGGGACTGAAATCTTCCACCATGTGATTTGATCATACCCATCATGCACCCTGTGGTATGTGTCCTACTCTCTCTCTGCTCCACTAACATCCGTGGTCTGGGAAGTCTTTCCAGAGGTAGTAAGATGGGGAAAGGTGGAAGGGGGGTTCTGAGAGCACCACAGCCGAGGCAAAGTACGGAGGTGAGTATCAGCTGAAGATGCCCTGGACCAGCGGGCAGGCCAGTGCTAACAGCCATTCTCCCCTCTGCAGAGGATTCCAGTCGCCATGTCTGGAGTGCACCCAGGTGAAGAAGTCCAGTTTGGTCCCACCCACAGCCCGGAGCTCCCCCATGAGAGGGCGCTCCCGCAGCTCGTCCTGTGCCAGCGCCCACTCCTCCAGATCTCCAAACCCCAGGGCCTCCCCCAGGTACACCAGGAGCCGATCCACCTCCTCTGGGAAAAGGTGAGTGCAATTTTGACCTTGGCTCTGCAGCTAGTTAAGGTAACTGGAGATGTCGTTTGACCACCAAGCGACAGAAGTGGAACAGATTTGAGTTTGAATGCCCATTCTATCTATTACTCACTGGTGGCCTTGGTTGTCAGTTAACCTGTCTGAGCCTTAGTTTCCTCCCCTGCAAAATGAAAACCGTAACAATACTTACCCTGAAGGATTGTTCTGAGGACTATAAGACACTTAGATCAGTACTTGGAATATAATGTCAGTTTTGATTGTTGTTATTGGCATGAGGATGCATTCATGTGTATCAGTTATCTTCTGCTGCATAAAAATTATCCCCCCAGTGTAGCATCCTTATCAATAAGTTTTTCCTTGGTTCTTGATTCAGTGGATCAGCAGTTTGGGCTGGGCTCAGCTGGGTGGTTCTTCTTCTGTTCTCTCTTGGGTTCATGCATGTGTCTTCCGTCAGCTGGTGGGTTGTCTGGGGGCTGGCTGGTTTGAATGACCCCAGCTGATTCATCTCTGCTCCATGTGGCCTCACATCTTCCAGCAGGCTTGTCTGGGCTTGTTCACACGGTGATGGCAGGGTTCCAAGAGAGAGCAGTAGTGTGCAAGGCCTCGGCTTGGAACAGGCATGACCTCTTCAGCTGTTTTCTTAGCCATTGCAAGTCAGAGGACCAATCCAGATAGATGCAAGGGATGCTCCTCTTAGTGGGAGGAGCTGCAAAATCACACTGCAAGGGGCATGGATACAGGGAGAAGAATTGTGCCCATTTTTTTCACTTTACCACTCAATTCTAATAACCCCTGGTTATTGTTTGATTTTCTCATGTGGAATAACGATATGGCAGAATGCATAGACATGCGATCTCAGGAATTGGAAGATTCCATCCAATCTAACCAACCCACAGCTTCATGGAGTCCAGCTTCCCTCTACAAACAAGAACTTCCAACAGCAACCCAACTATTCCTCTTCTGCAACCATATCAAAAAACAGTTGCTTACGTAGGTGGTTACCTCAAGACCAGTTCATTCAAAATAAGGAGGCAAGGAAGCTAACAGAAATATTCAACATGATAGAGTAACATAAGTAGAAGAGCAAGTCAGGCTAAAAGGAAAATTGAGAGAAATAAAATTAAATCAGGAGGAAGGTTAAGTCCCAAAGGCATGTCCTACCATTCTGTACGGTTGGCCATCTGTATCTGTGGGTTTCACATCCCTGGTTATGAAAGGCCAGTGTATTCAATATACTATGCCATTTTATATAAGGGACTTGAGCATCTGCAGGTTCTGGTATCTGCAGGGACTCCTGGAATCAATCCCCCGCAGATACCAAGGGATGACGGTTGTTGCTATGGAGGTGTGCTGCAAATGTGACTCTGAGCTCCCTGGCAGACAAAGCAAAAAGGGAAATTGTCCCTTTACATTATTAAAAAAAAAGATAAAAATTGAACCAGTTGCTTGGAAGAGCAGTTATTTCTGATTTTTAAGTATGAAAAATGATTCACATGGCTCCACAGAAAAGGGACACTATGTGGTACAGTGGATAGAAATGCCTGACGTCCTTTCAAAGTGTCCAAAAGCATTATTTCATCGTAACTCTTTTTTATAATGTCTCTCAATATATAGGCAAAGAGCAAGTTGGCAAAGCAAATTTTTCAGGGGACATAGCTGGACACTGTCCCAGGGCACTAAGACTGGAGGAGCTATTCCTTGTCCACACTCCTTCCATCACGCTGGGCAACATGTAAGAATAGAGTCCCAAGGCGATGGTTATTATGATCACCTAAGAAAGTAGGAAGGGGCTAAGGAACACCTGGGTGAGGGCAAGTCAGAGCAAGACTTCTTTTCAAACTGAAAAGGATAGGAAAACTTTGCTAGCATTCCTGTGAGGGAAAGCTGGCAAAAACAGAGCATGAGAGAGTGTCCCCCCTACTCATTCCTGTGCCTGTAGCAGACATTGCTAATCCATCCCAGCCCTCTTTCCCACTGAACACAGACATGGCCACATAATCCCCCTGAACCCTGGCAGGAACTACTAGCAGATCAAATCAGCAACTGTGAGATGAAAATTATTTGAAAGACTGAGAAAGAAGGGTAGATGTTCCTAGGAAAGTGGTGGAAAAACTAAGGCAGTCGTTCTCTAAACGTGGGAGGCATTAGCAAGAGGGAAGAAGACTGGAAATAGCATAGGGGTTAGTAATTCGGATGCACAACAGTGTAGTCTAGCAGAAGTCAGGAGCACTTTGTAGCCAAACAGACCTGGGTTCAAACCCCCTACCAGCTGAGTGACCTTGAACAGATTATTGGGTTGGCCAAAAGGTTTGTTTGGTTTTTTCTGTAAGATGGCTCTAGTAGCACTTAGTTGTCTTTAACTTGATTCAAAACAATTTTGTTAGAGTGTATGTGACAGCTGTCATATCAGTGTGCATGAGGGAGGATATTTGGGGATATATGTATATGTATAGCTGACTCACTTTGTTATAAAGCAGGAACTAACACCATTGTAAAGCAATTATACTCCAATAAAGATGTTAAAAGGAAAACAATATATTAAAATTAATAGAAGTATTACATACAATTATATTAAATATATAAAATAAACTTTAAAAAATAAAGTTTCAAAATTTCAAAATACAGACATCAAAATCGGTTAATTTTTGTGTAGCCATTTTAATATTGGAGATGGAAGAAAAACAACATTTTTGGCATACTATTCTTTATTATTTCAAGAAAGGTAAAAATGCAACTGATGCAAAAAAAGATTTGTGCAGTGTATGGAGAAGGTGCTGTGACTGATCGAACGTGTCAAAAGTGGTTTGCGAAGTTTTGTGCTGGAGATTTCTTACTGGACGATGCTCCACGGTCGGGTAGACCAGTGAAGTTGATAGCGACCAAATCGAGACATTCATTGAGAACAATCAACGTTATGCCATGCAGGAGATAGCTGACATACTCAAAATATTCAAATCAAGCGTTGAAAATCATTTGCACCAGCTTGGTTACGTTAATTGCTTTGATGTTCGGGTTCCACATAAGTTAAGCGAAAAAAACCTCCTTGACCATATTTCTGCATGTGATCCTCTACTTAAACGTAATGAAAACGTTCCGTTTTTAAAACAAATTGTGGTGGGCGCTGAAAAGTGGTTACTGTTCAGTTGTCTGGAGCGGAAGAGATCGCGGGGCGAGCGAAATGAACAACCACACCAAAGGCTGTTCTTCATCCAAAGAAGGCGATGTTGTATCTGTGGTGGGATTGGAAGAGATTCCTCTATTATGAGCTCCTTCTGGAAAACCAAACAATTAATTCCAACAAGTACTGCTTCCAATTAGACCAACTGAAAGCAGCACTCAATGGAAAGCATCCAGAATTAGTCAACAGAAAACGCATAATCTTCCATCAGGATAAGGCAAGACCACATGTGTCTTTGATGACCAGGCAAAAACTGTTACAGCTTGGCTGGGAAGTTCTGATTCATCCGCCACCTTTGAACAAGACATTGCACCTTCAGGTTTCCATTTATTTAAGTCTTTACAAAATTCTCTTAATGGAAAAAATTTCAATTCCCTGGAAGACATCTGTAAAAGGCATCTGTAACAGTTCTTGGCTCAAAAAGATAAAAAGTTTGGGGAAGATGGAATTATGAAGTCTCCTGAAAAATGGCAGAAGGTAGTGGAACAAAAGGGTGAATATGTTGTTCAATAAAGTTCCTGGTGAAAATGAAAAGTGTGTCTTTTATTTTTACTTAAAAAGCAAAGGCACTTTTTGGCCAACCCAATACATCATCTCTCTCTGCCTCTGTGTCCTCATCTATAGAATGGGATTGATAATAGTACCTAACCCTAGGAAATGCTGAGGATTAAATAAGATAATATACACAAAACATTAGTTCAATAAAAATAGAACTACCAGGCTTCCCTGGTGGCGCAGTGGTTGAGAGTCCACCTGCCGATGCAGGGGACGCGGGCTTGTGCCCCGGTCCGGGAAGATCCCACATGCCACCTAGCGGCTGGGCCCGTGAGCCATGGCCACTGAGCTTGCGCGTCCGGAGCCTGTGCTCTGCAACGGGAGAGGCCACAACAGTGAGAGGCCCGCGTACAGCAAAAAAAAAAAATAGAACTACCATATGACCCAGCAATCCCACTACTGGGCATATACCCTGAGAAAACCATAATTCCAAAAGATACATGTACCACAATGTTCATTGCAGCACTATTTACAGTAGCCAGGACATGGAAGCAACCTAAATGTCCATCGGCAGATGAATGGATAAAGATGTGGCACATATATACAGTGGAATATTACTCAGCCATAAAAAGGAACGAAATTGAGTTATTTGTAATGAAATGGGTGGACCTAGAGTCTGTCATACGGAGTGAAGCAAGTCAGAAAGAGAACAACAAATACCGCACGCTAACGCACACATATGGAATCGAAAAAACCGGTACTGATGAACCTAGTGGTAGAGCTGGAATAAAGACGCAGATGTAGAGAACGGACTTGAGGACACAGTGGGGGGAGGGGAAGCTGGCACGAAGTGAAACAGTAGCATTGACATATATACACTGCCAAATGTAAAGTGGATGGCTAGTGGGAAGCAGCTGCATAGCACAGGGAGGTGCTTTGTGACCACCTAGAGGGGTGGGATAGGGAGGGTGGGAGGGAGGCTCAAGAGGGAGGGGATATGGGGATATATGTATATGTATAGCTGATTCACTTTGTTATAAAGCAGAAACTACCACACCATTGTAAAGCAATTATACTCCAATAAAGATATTAAAAAAATTAGTTCAAAATCTGGCACATAGTAGAATATATAATACTTATATTAATAATAAACATTTCCTGTGTGCTGACTATATGCCAAGATGCTAAGTAATTTACCCTAATTTACACGTTTAATTTACAATTCTATGGGGTAAGTACAATTACCCCCATTTTACAGATCAGAAAGTAGTGGCCCAGAGAAGTGAAATCAACTGCCCAAAGGTCACACAGCTAACACGTGGCCAGGAGAGGAAGAACTCAATAAGGGGAAGTTGTTGATATCATTATTAACCATCCAAAAGGGAGGGGATTTCATCCTCAAGTAAGGGCTTGGTTCCTTTGCCTGGCCTCCAGAAATGAAAAGGCCTGGAGACCAGCTGAATAAAACGCTGGACAGACGGGGCAAGCCCGGCAGAGCTCAGCAGGCCCCTCAGAGGCTGTCTCCTCTCTTCCAGGTCCTCCTCCCGCTCTCGCAGCTATTCCTCCAATTCTGGCAAGAGGAGCCCGCCTAGCAGAAGCTCTAGGTCCCGCCGAAGCCCCAGCTACTCCCGCTACAGTCCCAGCAGGTACCGGCCCCGTCCCGCCCCCCCCCCACCCCCACCCCGCCCCACAGCCCCCACTCCTTTGCTCGGATCCGCCTGTCTGGCATCGCCTCCTCGACTTGCTTCTCTGGGGCGTCTCCCAAGCCCCGCGAGTTCCTCTCTGGTCAAGCCCTGCCGGGCTACGGATGGGAGATGACTCAGCATCATAGTGGTTCCCTTTGCCGTGTCTGGAGTGGCAGTCAGGCCCCCAGTACATCCCAGCGTTCTCATGTACTCACCCCAAACACTCCAACGGCCACACCCCAGCCCTCAGACTCTTCGCACACCTAATACTACTCCTCATCCCTATGTCCATACCCCCCAGTTCTGATTCTTACTCGGCACCTGGGCCCACCTAACAGTCATATCCTCACCCTGCAATGCCCACCTTCAAAGGCTGACACTCCTACACACGTCCAGCTGCAAGGCCCTCCCCCGCCCCCGGGTACCCACCCATCCATGCAGACTCTCCCCACAGCCGTGTCATTTTCCCTCCCACCTCCCTAGGAGCCCCGTGCAGACCCCATCCCTGCCCCAGCGAGGGGGAGGGCAAAGGTAAGGAGGAAGTGAGTGCCCCCCTCCCACCGAAAAGCCAGGCCAGCCCAGCTCCCCAGTAACATCCCCACCGCACCCCTTCAGGGAGCGGGACCCCAAGTACAGCGAGAAGGATTCGCAGCAGCGGGAGCGCGAGCGAGCGCGGCGGAGACGTCGGTCCTACTCGCCCATGCGGAAGCGCCGGAGAGACTCCCCGAGCCACCTGGAGGCTAGGAGAATAACGAGGTGAAGCCAGGAGGCACCCATCTCCTCCCTCACTTCCACTCCCTTCCCACCCGCTGGGGTCTCGGACTCTCCCTAGGCCTCCTTGGGGCTGGATCGCAGGATTGTGGGAGCTCAGGGACACCCTGCCCCCCATCAGCCACCGAAATGAAGTTTCTGTTCACAGCCTCGGGCGAGTCAACACCCTCTCAGCCACCGTGCGGGCTTGCAAGAAGGGGGCGGGGCCTAGGCCGGCGGGGTGGGGTAGGATGCAGTGGCTGGCCAAGGGGTGAGCCCAGCCGGAGGAATCGGGTGTGGCCGGAATTTGCGCTTGCAGCTGGGGCGAGGGAGGCGGGGCTGGGCCCTAGAAAGAGGTCGGGCCTTGGAATGGGGACCCAAGCAAGGAACAGAACCGGGACTTTGCGTGGGGGCGGAGCCAGGCGGTGGCAACAGACCTCCGCCCTTAGACCCACAGCCCGAATGCAAGGCTTGAATAGACCCATAGGTAATTATACCCTGAACCAAGTGTAGGGAGGGCAAACAGGATTGTTTAGGTGCCAAAAGGACTGGGAGGGAGCCCTAGTGGGTAAGGGGAGGAGCACTGTTTTGGAGAGGAATGTTGGCTCTGCCACTTTCCAGGTGAGCTGGGAAAGTCTCTTCATCTCCCAGAATCTCAGTTTTCTCACCCATGAACTATTGGAGGAAATAACTCCCAGAAGTATCATAAGGATGAAATGAAAAGGGGCAAAGAGATGTGAATGCAGTTTGTAAACTTACATGCTGAACACTAGAACCCACTGTGTTCCACTGTGATGGACTGAATGGCCAGACTAGATGGATAAAGATTCCTGGAACAGATAAAGTCTCGGACGAGAAAGGCCCTAGAAGAGGAGCCTGAGGTCTAAATGGACACAAATTTCTCGGACCTTGAAATGGAGAGAATGGCTGAATGTTGCCCTAAAAATGGCTCTTGACAATCGGTTGGCCTACCTCCTGGTCCTCCAAGGGTCAGCTGCTCAGTCCAGAGACCCACAAGTATCCCGGCCTCCCACGCCTCCTCCCTGGAGATGACGTGAAGGGAGGAAGAAGAACTTGTGCCCCAGATAGTAAGGCAGGGTAATGGCATTGCCTTCTCAAGTGTCTCACAGAACACCCTGCCTTGGTCTGGCACGCAGGAAGGGAGTCCTACACCCACTGCCTTGACTTTCGAAGGTATCCTTGGAATGGACTTGGAGGAAGGCTGAGAGGAAGAGAGTTGCATTTCCAAAAGACGCTCTGGTTTCCATACTCAACCCCAAATAGTCCATCATGATGAACCCATTCAGTGTTTCCCAAACTTCCATCCCCCACTTTTGCCTTGTCTGATTATTAAGTGTACCATTTACTTAATTTTCTGTAAATAGATGTGCTTTTCTTTTAAAAGGTCCATACATTTATTTCAAAAGGAAACTTGATGCACTACAGTGAGTGGAAAATCAGCCTCTTCTTTTTGCCATAAATAGAAGGTTCTAGTAAAAATAAAAATAGCAAAACAAAACTGTTGCCAGCTGGAGGTTCTCCCTGAGCCCAGCCTTGCTGTGTTTAAAAAAAAAAAAAGTGAGATTATGATTTTTCAAAACATATCAGCAGTAGACTGAAAGCATCTCCTTGATGTTCTCAGGACTACAAGGGAAGAGTATGGGAATTTTTTTTTCCTGAGGAGCTGGGAAATGTCTCTTGGGACAGTGCCTGTGCTCCCTGGATTGAGGCTGGGAGGAGTCTTGCCCTCATGCCGTCTCCCTCTGGTTCCTGCAGTGCCCGGAAACGCCCCATCCCCTACTACCGGCCCAGCCCCTCTTCATCCAGTGGCCTCAGCAGCACCTCCTCCTGGTACAGCCGCTCAGCCAGCCGAAGCTCTTCCCGGAGCCCGAGCCACAGCCGCAGCCACAGCCGCAGCCACAGCCGCAGCCACAGCCGCAGCCGCAGCCGGACCCGCACTAGCAGCAGCTGCAGCTCCCGCAGCCCCAGCCTGGGCTCTCGGAGCCGGAGCCGGAGCCGGAGCCGGAGCTACAGCTCAGCAGACAGCTACTCCAGCACAAGGCGCTAAGCAAAGGCCCTCCCTTGAGCCAGCTGCCTGTGGTGCCCCTTGCACTCTGCCAGCCTCCCCCACTCCCTGCCCACCCTGCCTTCTCCTTGGTATAGACATTGAGGGCTCCTGGGCCCTGTCCTTCCTGCTCCCCTGGGGGCGGGAGGAAAAGAGGGTATGGGGGCTTCAGCCTCTATGTCGAGCTCCTAGGAGCCTCCACCACACCACCCTGGGGCTCAGCTCAGGCCTTGAGCATGTGGAGTGAACCACCTTCTGTTGGCACAGAGAAATCTCAAAGGTTTGTAAGAAGCGATGGGTCCGTGACTCAAAAGTTTGGGTCAGGCCAGGAAAATGTAGAGAGAGCTCTGCTCACCCACTGCTGGCAGGTGGCACACGAAGGCCAGTGTGCTTCCTCACACCTGCCCTCATTCTCCTCTCATTCAGTCTCGTGGCTGCATGTGTGTGGACCCTGATGGGAGTGAGGGGTGGATGTTAGAAGAGACCAAGGGCAGTTCAGGCCCAGGAGAGGGGTCAGGCCTTTCAGCTCCCCACATAGGCCAGAGCAAAAGCTAGAAGGCTGTTGGGTCCTAGAAAGGGAGACACGTGGGCAGGGGTCATGGGCATTTCAGCTGGGGGTAGGTGTCGGGAGATAGGAGATGGACTCTCGGGCCGTGAGTGTAGAAGCAAAAAGGAGAGGGGCAGTGTGCCACTCGCAGTACCTCCACGTGGTCAGGAAGACGGGCCCAGTAGTTTCTAGCCAGGGAGAGGCCACCGCACCGTTTACACAAAATGCCTCTTGGCGGCTCACACGGACCCGGCGACCTCTGAGAACGGACACGGTGGACAGCAGGACAGCCTGGTCTGCGGCCCCGCTTCCCAAATATGCTTCAGTCCTGTTAGCTGGCAGCAGCTTAATTCTGCGGGACCGTCTGCTGAACGTTCACCAGTGCCGTGGCCCGCTGCCAGTCCCCAGCGCCAGCCAGTCTGCCCTTACCCTCCGGTTGGCGCCTGCCTGCCCCCTCCCCACTGCCCAGACTGCCACACCCTGGATCCTCCCCAGTGCAGCCCAGCACCCACCCACCCTCAGCCTAAGTCGCCTCCTTTGCCTTTCAGGAATCTTGCCAGGATGGGGCACAGCAGCTCAGGTTTGGGGGAAAAGATCCAAATGCAGCGAGTCTAGGGGAAGGGGGCTTGGATGCTCCGCAGCTCGCACTGGTTTCCGGAGTTTCTTATCAGCTCGGGAAAGCCCTACCTTCATTTCTGCCCTCGCCCCACTTTCCCCCGCCCAGGGCTGGGCAGCGAGGGTAAGTTGATCTCCAGCACACAAATACCACCAGCTGCTTCACCCATGGAAGGCCCCGAGAACAGGGGCGTGAGGGAGAAGATCCTTAAAATAAACTCTTGGGCATCCCCCTCACCAGCTGACTGGCTTTCCGGAGCCTTGCGGGTGAGTTTCCAGTTTGTGGTGGCAACAGCAGCAGGACAGGGCGTGGAGGGAGAGGGTGAAAGGGACAGCTCCCAGCTTTGGATGCTGGGGCTTTGGGAAGCAGAAGCCAAACATTCTTTATCCCTTACACCCCAAGGAGGGGTGCACGGGGGCGGGGGGGGGGGGGGGAACATTTGAAAAAAAATCCTTTTTCTTGGAAGCAGTGAAATCTTCCCTCCCGGTCTTTCCCATCACATCAGCCTGGGTCCAGAAACTGCCCTGCAGCCAACCGGAAAGTCCTTCCTCCACTGGGAGAGCGGGGCCAGGCGCCAGGGCGGCAGTGGAGGACCTGGCCTTTCCACGATGCCCTCTGGCCCAGACCTGGGCCCCGCCCGCCAAGACTGACGGATGCCAGTGCTATCACCGCAGAAGGCCTGATGGCAGGTGCCTGGGCCAGGGGCAGGTGCCCTGGGAGGGCATGTACAGCAACTGTGAATAACCCTCTTCCCCGCCCAGGAGTCCAGACTGGACTCCAGTCTCCATGGAGACAAAGGCTTTCTGGAGCCACAGAACCTCCTTAGCAGGACAGCAGTGAGAGACCCAAGAGCCGGCCCCCCGGTCCAGACTGCCTTCATTCAAGCAACTCTAGGGGATCATTTTGCGGGGGGCTCCTAGCAAACCTCTTATTTATCTTATTTATTTATTTATGGTTGTTTATTTATTTATTTATTTATTTATTTATGGGATTCTCGCTCTCTCAGTTGCTGTTAGCAGTATTCAAGTATTTATTTATATGGAGAGGGGTGTGTGTGTGTGTCTGTGTCTGTGGGTCTGGGGAGGAGGGGGAACTTCTACAGTATTTTTGTGCATCTCTCTTTTTTTTTCCCTCATGTCTCCATGGATGGGATTTGAGAGGCTGGATGTGGATGGGAATGTTGGCCTTTTCCCTGAAGGGGAGACTCACAGAGCTCTAAGCTTGGAACACCCTGGAGGTGGCCCGGAAGCACTGCAGACCAAAGGTTCATGACTAAGTCCACGTCCGGTGAGGTTCAGGCCTGCGCTCCAGCCCCCTGCCCCCCAGCTACCTAACTGAGGTACCAGAAAGATGAAAACAGGCAAGAGGCTTAGGAGCTAAGGTGCTGACCTGACATGCCAGAGTCACAGCTGACATGGGGGTCAGAGTCTAAAGTTAGCAGGTAAGGCCGAAGCTGCAGAGTCTGAATTACCTGGGAGCGTCCTTTCGGGAGGCACCCAACGTGAGACAGACGTGCACATCTTAGCCTCACCCTCGTTCCAGGGCACACAGTTAGTGGGTGAGATCATTTGCTCTTCTGAGCCTACCTAGTTGGTTTCATGTAAGTTAACACATGCTTCTGACTCCCCCTTAGCTAATTTCTCCCCATCCCCTGAGAGCTCAAGGCTGCTCTGTGGACAAGCCTGCCTTGTGACGGGGTTATCGGCCATCCTGGGAGAGACACACAAACCCAAAGCAAAAGCCTTTTTCTGTGATCTCAGAAGAGAGCACACAACTATTTCTGAACTTAGAAAACAAAACAAACAAGGTGAAAGGAGCAGCCGGAGGTTCCCACCAAGAAGGTCATTCTGGAACCTGTGTTGGGAACCAGGATCCAGAGGTCTTGACCAGCCCTGCCTCTCTGAGCAGCCAGCAGTGTCTTCTGGCTGCTGGCTGGAGGGGCTCCTGCCCTTTTCAAAGTCGCTCTTCACTGCCTTGACGTGGCCAGCTTGCCTGGTCTAGCTTTGGGTTTGGTGAGACTTTTGCAACATCCCTGATTGTTTCCCTGGCAATGTGACTTTACTCTGCCCTAACCCAAGCAAGGGAGTACCCCTAGCCTGGGAAAGTTTGCAAGAGCTTAAATGCCTCCTGGGAGAAAAATCTGTCCCCTCCCTGTCACTTGGTGTGTTTCTCGAATTTCCTTTACATTTCCTTGTTTTCCATCCAAAAATAAAACTGTTTGGGGGGTGCTGGTAAACCTTGTTTTACCAGAACCCCCAATCCCTGGCACTGCTGTTCCTCTGCCGAATTCACCTTCATTACACTTCTGCTTCCAGGGAATAAGGCAGATTGCCTGAAACCTGCTCATGGTGAGGACTTACTTTTAAAAGCAGTATGGAAAAAGAGAGGGAGATGTGGTTTGAGGTCAAGCAACATTCAGCCCTTCGCCCTTCCTGCTATGGATGGCCGCTAGATGAGTGGAGCGAGGCAAATTGCTTCCTTTCTCTGGGCCAGAGTTTCCACCTTTGAGTAGTGGAGGAATTTTTGAGATACAACCCTAAACGTTGACCTGAGGCCTGGGCAATTCTTCAAAGACAGCGTGAGTTCACTGACACTTAGAGAAAAAAGGAAAACATCCTCAGACATTTTTAGGAGGTTCTCAATCATGAGAATAAAACCTAAAAGCAATATGCGAACTCCCTTCAGTTGATTCGGAAAAGCTACTTCACACCCCCCACCCAGGGACGTTCTAGTTCATCCAGGTTGGACTGCATTCCTACCTCCACGTCTTCCCTTCTTTGATGGAAAGTCAATCTTTCAGAAGCAAAAGATAAAAAATAAAACACAAATTATGATGTTTGAAAGACACGAGGGTCTCAGTCTCAGAGAGCCCGCATCTCTTCATTTACTTAGACCATCTTCCTTTCCAAAAGGCTTTGCTTGAAGAGGCCAACATTTGGGGCGCTCCCAAAGGTTTGAAAGCACATTTATTTCTTCTCGAGCCCCACCTCCATCTTCTCTTCTGCTGTATCCCTTTCCACGAATATTCAGAATAGTCTCAGGTGCACGTGTCTTGCTTTGTTTTCTTCTCCAGCTGAACAGAAAATTTTGTCTGATTAAAAAGAAAGAAAAAAAAAAAACCAAAAAAGGCTCCTCAAACCACACCTCCTCTTCCACTGGCCAGCAGTGTCCAGCTGAGGAGCTTAGGGTAGATGCAGTGTCATCAAGCGATGCTTTGTTGTGACCTTTTCCTTCTCACTTCCGCACCCATGAGCCAGTGATACTGATGGAGTTGTTGTCTCCCCTCTGTCTGTGGCTGTTGTTTTGGGTTATTTTTGGATTTTTGAGGGTTTTTTTGTTTTGTTTGTTGGTGGTAGTTGTTTTGCATTGTAAATACCATGATGGGGATTCCTTATCAGAACGTGGCTTATTTAATAATTTATTTCCTATTTATTGAGTGGTATTGGGAGAGGTGAAGGACCACCTCTTCTCCCGAATTGCTATTGGGAATCCGTCCGTCTCTCAGCTCTGGGTGCGGCTGTCTGCAGTGGGGACGTTATCGCCCAGGTAATGAGTGCTAGAACCACCCAGCAAATTGGAATTGGCGGAAATGGAGGCTTCAGTCGTACAAATTAAGCTCAAAGGGAACTAAAGCACTGGTTATCTCCAGGAAATCCTCATTTAGATGGAAATTAATTGAGGAACGAAACGCTTGCGCACAGACTTAACTTCTATTAAAAAGTCACAACTCCTTGAAAAAGAGAGAGAACAAAAAATTGTAATTCCTTTTCTGTGGCCAAGAAAAGCTATGCCTCATCTTCTAACGAGCTGAGCCAACAAGATGGGAACAGCATTCTTTTGTGGTTCTCTTGCCTGTATGTGTCTGTCTGGGTGAAATGGAGTGGTTCTCAGGCCTCAGTCTTATCATCTGTAAAATGGGGCTTGGCCTAAGTGTTCTTGGCAGGCTGGAGGGGAGGGGATTCCAACTCTGATGCTGTGAGTTCCAAACTGTCAGATATAGGGTCCCTCGTGTCTTCTGTAGGTTGAAGGGCCGGAAGAAAATAAAGAAGCAGGGCATGGACTTCATCTGCAGGGTGAGGTGGGAGCAGCTGAGTCCTGCAGTCAGACACGGGAGACCGCCAGGTGCTGCCCCCTGGGAACCCTTGTGGCCTGGGTTAAAGCCCTCTGTACGAGCTTGAACTTCTCTCCAAGCCCAGCCATCCAGTGTATTCAAAGGAGAGACCAGGATGGCTTTGCCCGTGCTCTGGATTTCACCACCGTGTATCGTGTCAGGCCATGTTTTGTACAATTGTTGAAACAAGCCAGTGACACAGGTCATATTTCCACTTTTCAGATGAGAAAACTGAGGCCTGGGAAGGGGGAACTAACGTGCCCAGGCTCCCTTGAGCTCCAGCCTGCCTGACTCCACGCCCCACCCACGCTCTTCTCGGTAGCTCTCTCTTGTCAGGCCTAGGCTGTGAGGACTTCTCTGCGTGCTGTCTTTTCTCTCCCAATACCCAGCTGTTTCCTCCAGCAGTCACTGGCCAAGGACCCAGTAAAATCTACCACCTCAGCCCTGGGGGCTTGATCCACATCAGGGGCTGGAACTCCCACCTGGAAAACCCCGACCTGGGGGATCCGCCACCAGCCCAGCTCAGCCTGAGCAGCCGGCCTCTGCCCACATGCCCACATCAGAGGGGGAGAAGCTCCTGTGTTCTCCAGCATCCTGGGACCCTGTGCTCTACCCAGTGATACAGTGGCCATGGCTTGTTTGATATCTGGTGTCCACAGCTAAGCATAACCTACCCTAGGTTTCCGATTTTTTTCAGCCTGTACGAAACGTGTCTCTGTTCTAATAAAAGGTTCCATGGTATGGTGTTCTCATCCGTGGCCCAGCGTCCTCTGTCTACGTCGGGTGCCGAGAAGCAGAGGGAGGGTGGCTGGGAGACGGGGACAGAGAACAGCCAAGTGGCACCTGCTTTGGTGCTACACATCATCACAGTGTTCATCTCGCTCCTTTCCTCACAACAAGCCTGTAAGTATTTGGGGTTCATATATACATTCATAGCAGCCACCTTTCCCTAAGCCTTTTTATCTTGGTCTTCAGCACAACCTATACTGGGTATAGGTATTAAGATCTCTTTTCTACCAAGAAGGAGACTGAGGCCCAGAAAAGCAGTCACCAGCCCAAGGTCACAGAATCGATGATAGGATCCCGGCGGGCTGACTCCAGACCCCAGGCTGTTCACTGCTCTGCCCTACAACATCTGCTTATGCAGTAAGTGACCACTTTCCTTTGGTACAATGGCTTTTCTCCGAGGCCTTCACGGTCGGGAGGAAGTTCAGCGCAGGGCACAGATTTGGGGGTCCAGAGACCTGGATTCTAGTCTGGACGCCGTCATTATTAGCGCTGTGCCGCGGAGCAAGGACCACACCCCACTGGTGGCTCGAAAAAAACCAAATTGAGTGCATGCAACGCACTCAGTGGATGTTAGTGGGCATATGACTGTTTCCTAAACCGAGCCATGGGAGGGGCTTTCGGAAAGACAGCCTAAAGTAGCCAGCTCGGAACAGTGGGCGGCCCCCCGAGACCCCGTGGAGGCCCCCGGAAATGTTCTCAGTGTCGGGTGTGAAAGTTTCTTTCCGTGGAGAACAGGGGTTGGAAACACCCGTGGGGACAGCCAGGTGAGGAAGTGTACAGGGTTGGGGCTCCGGGGAACCGGGGAGCCCAATATACCACTGCCAGGGAGAGTTCTCAAACTGGTGTTGCCACATCTCCCAAGTTCTCAAGAGAACCTGAATTTTTAGATAGAATTTCCTGATGTTTAAAATGTTCATAATTCATTCTTTTTTCAAACGCTATGTGGGTCCACAAAATTGCGTGCACGCACGCGCACACACACACACACACCATATATATATATATCTCATCCCAGGGGCCAGACAGGAGGATGTGCCTCAGCCCCACGCTCACCCATACCCCCAGGGCTACTGGGAGGTTGTTTCAGCCCCTTGTTTACACGCGAGTGTGTTACTAATTAGCTAGGGGAGAAAGATCAAACAAAACAGGTTACCCCCATCCCTCTGGAAATCCTCCTTGGGAGTCATGTGGGTGGGATCACCTCCTTGGGGTAGATCCAGAGCTACCTATCCCCACCCCCTCCCTGCCCCGTGCCCCCTGCCCCACCTTGTGCACTGATTCCTTCCTTCCCAAATTGGCTTGGTTAAGGCAACCACCAGTGTCCTCTTCTGAGGTTTCATCAATAAATAATAATATAATAATAATAATTACCTTTTATGGGTCAATTATGTGCCAAGCCCTTTGCATACATTCACTTATTTCATTTTCCTAAACCCCATTTAGCCCCATTTGACAGAGCAGAAAATTGAGGCTCAGACAGGGAAGTCCATGTAGCTAGTGGGTATTTGAACCGAGGTCTGTGGGCTGCAGGGCCATTTCTGCTGCACCTCTCTACTCCCGAAGGTGCGAGCCCCATCTGCTCAGGGCTAGCCCTCCCTAAGGGCCTCTGATGACTTCTTCTGGAAAACGTGTCTGCCAGGAGGTGGTCCCTGGGATGCCAGCCGCCTCCTAGTGACTCATGGAGGAGGTCTTTGCCCTTCTCTCCGTGTTCTGGCTCCCAGTTACGGGGCTCTTGTGTTTTTTTCTTCCTGCGATTGGCCTGAACAGGTGACCCAGCCCTCCCAGTCTCCAGGGGAGACAGCCCTGCTTCCAGAAGTGCCTCTCTTTCCGGCCAGGTTGGCGGCTGCCCAGGGATGGAGCAGAGGCAACCCTAAACTTCTCCAGCCCCAGGGGCACACACAGCCCCTCCACTGGGTGAAGACGATCAGACAAGCAGGGGGAGGGGGGCAGCATCAGGAAATAAAAGTTCCCAAGGGGCAGGGGCCCCTAGTTGGCTTCATGAGGAGAGCAAACCGAGCCCTCTCTGGGCCCTCGTTACTCCACCTGATAGAAGAGGTTGGCTGAGACCAGGGTTCCTCAACCCTGGCTCTACATTAGAAACACCTGTGACCTTGATAAACCCAGCCATGCTCAAGTCCCATCCCCCCACCCCGAATAAGAATCGCCGAGAGTGGTTGCCCGTCAGCCATCTTTTTAAAGGCTTCCCAGGTCGTTCTAATATGAAGCCAGGACTGAGAACCGCCGAGTTAGGTGGCAGCTACGATGTCATCCGCCGTCCAGATTTGCTATCCTGTGGTGTGGTACAAGCTGCCATCGTGGTACTGAGAACACAAGAACGACGGCCACTCTTGCAGAGGACCTACTCTGGGCCGGGCACGATTCCAAGCGCTTCATGGATACTGACACAAGTTACTTATGTGATTTCAACCTCACATCCTTACGAGGTAGGTGTTATTTTATGCCAGTTTTACAGACGCAGAAATTAAGGCACAGACAGGGGCCTCGGGTCACAGCTAGTAGGTGGCACAGCTGGATGCCAGAATGAGGGTGAGTCCAAAGGGACACCTAAAACAGCCTTGGAGGTTCAAGGAAGGCATTGCAGAGAGACTGACGTCTAGGCTAATGCCTGGGCAATGAGTGGCGTTGGCCAGGCCAGAAAAGGGGGCCCAAGGAAGAGGAGGGAGGGGCGGGAATCGCAGGCAGGGGCGAGTGCATGTGTGCGGGACCGGAGGATCGACTTCACCTGCCTGAAGTCGGGCTCTGCCCCCGCCTATCCTGTGCAGTCCTTCCACGGCGCTTATTACTGTCTGTAATTAGTGTGTTTACTTGTTCATGTGTTCGCTGCCCATCTCCAGGAGGACAGAAGCCTTGCCTGCCTCGCCCATCCCCGCTCCCCGTATGCCCAGCAGGTACCGGCCCTGGCCCTGGCCGGTTGCCATGTAGTTGAGTCTGCTCGGAGCTGTCAGCTCTGCGCCCCACCCTTCCAATTCCCATGCATTTCTAAACTGGTTAATTTTTACTTTATGTGGGGTGTGGGATGGGGAGTGTGGCTAGGAGGACAAAGCAGTGACATGTTCCACAGGATCTCTGGTGCGCACACCGTCCCCACTAGGGGCTGCGTCCCTCCCCCGGAGTGAGAGGAGACGGCGTGGGTTGTGAGGCGGACGGATGAGGACATCTGCCGTTCACCCAGCACCGTGTGAGGCTCTGGGGGAGATGGGAAAACGGCATGATTTTTAAAAGGCAGTTTCTGAGAGTGAGGGCTTGGGAGTCTGAAAGACCTGGGTTTGAGCTTGACTCTGCTACTTCCTAGCTGAGTGTCTCTGTGTAATTGGCTTGGCCTCTCTGAGCCTCAGGTGCCTCGTGTTTCCAATGGGGACAATGAAAGTATCGATCTCATAAGGGTGCCGTGGAGATGGATAGAGGTGATGCGTGTAAGCACTTAGCCCAGGGCCTGATGGAGGTAGTGTCCTTGTTACTGATCCTAAAAATGTTGGGGGTTGGGGGTAGGCTGGCTGAGTTGCCTAGATACCCTCCTGATAAGTTTCTGGGATGGTGCCGGGTCACCTTGGCAAAAGCTCAGACAGCCTCTCTTCTCACCTTTCATCACCTCGAACACTGAATTCTCAAGACAGGCGCTCCCAGCTGCCGCCCTCCATAAATATCTCCTCCACTTAGAAGAATCCAGAGTCTCCTCAGAGCTTGGCGATCTCCCCACATGTATCCCCACCCTGACATTTTCTACCAGAGTAGTTCTCACATCCCTCCATCAGTGGAAAGACACGGGGCATCATTCAGGCATTTGTACCCAGAGCAACAGGGGTTTCCACTCCCTCTGAGTCCTGGCTCTGAACCTTCTATAACTATGGCCAACCTGTGGCCGGGTGACTCATGGCAGGTTTTCTTTTCTCCCTGGAGTCTCTCTCACCTCAAATCCTATCTCTAGGTTAAGTAATCTTAACCTAAGGGAATCCATGACCTCCCGTGCTTGGGCTTCAGAGAGTCCGTGAATCACCTGACAACCCATGCCAAGTTTTTATGTAAGAAAATATAAGCATTTTGGTGCAGAGAAGTACATATTTCCCACCAGTTTTCTAAAAGAGCCCAACTTGAAGATTTTAGGACTCTTCTGCAAAGTCTGTCTTTACTCTCTCAAGATGCAGCAGAGTTTCTAGTTGCCTCCTGATAGCCATCGCCCTTTCATCCAGAGTAATAACCCCCACCCCAATTTTTAACTGGGTTCAGGGCCACCCAGAATAAAGACTGCATTTCCCATCCTCCCTTGCAGCTACGGTGGCCATGTGGCTAATTGTGGCCAGCGAGAAAAGGCAGAATTTTTACATGGTTGCTTCCAGAAGTTGCTATAACAGAGGTTCGTTGTGTGCTTTTGGTTTCTTCCTCATCCCTTCCTTCTTCTCGCTGGCTGGAATGAGGACATGGTGGCTGGAACTCAGGTGGCTCCTTGGTCCATGAGATGGCTTTGGGAATGGAGCCCATACAGATGCGGCAGTAAGAGGGAAAGGTGTCAGTCCCCAAGGTCTGCGGGGAACACAGCATCATGCCAGCTCAGACAGAATGTCTCTGGACTTTAATATTAGGAAGAACGAAACCTCTCTATTCTTATAGCCACTGTTATTTTGACTCTCTGTTGTTCTCAACGGAAGCTAATCCTACCTCGTATTTGGGGTGAATCTAAGCCAGCCCTGAGAAGGAGACATCATGTTTATATCTCCCCTTGTCCATCTCTGTACATCCTCCCAGAGACTTCAACCTTCCTCCCCCTCCCAGCCCAGACCGTGAGAACCCTCTCAGGCTGAGCGCTCCTAAGAGCTGTCATCCCCAGACCTAAAATTAAAAAAAGTTTCCAATGCAGTTGCCTGGTGTCACGGTCACCGACTGGTCAAACCACCTCCTGCTCTGACCTCAGAGATATCTGGGAAAGGGGACCTCAAGATTATAGACTTTCCAGCTCTCCCCAAAGATCTCAGAGCGACCCTCTGCTAAGTGCTTGGTAATGGCATTCTGCATAAATGTCCCAAACTGGGAGGAATAGATACCTCTTTCCCAGCCAGGCCTCTCCATAGAGAAGGAGAGAGAATGGCTTACCCCTCAGAACGATGCTAGCACCGAGAAAGTTCTCTTGAAGGAACACCAACAACCACAAAAGGACAGAATTTGGAAAACTATTCATCAGAATAGCCTGGGTTATGCTGTACTAACAAAGAAACCCCGAATGTCAGAGTCTTCCGAGAACAGAGCTTTATTTCCCATCCAGCAGGGGGACGCCTCTCATTGATGATGTTGGTGACCAGAGTGCAGAAGGAAAGGGGAATCACCCAAGGGTCCTGCCCGCATGGAGCTGAGGTCTCCCTGGGGCTATTATATTAAATGCTTGGGACTGGAATTGACAGACATCACTTCTGCTCACAATTCATTGGCCACAACTAGTTACATGGCTTTTCTCAACCACAATGGCATCTGGAAGTGCATTGCTGCCTACCAAGTGCCCAGAATTGTACTGAATCCCAGGGATGTGCCAGGTACTGTTTTAGGTGCCAAGGACAGAGCCCTAAATGACAAAGGTCCCCACCCTCAGCCCTCGTGAAGCTCTCATTCTGATGGATTAAAAAGAAAAAAACCCAAATAATAGAGTGGTAGAATGTAACTGTCAGTTAATGGCCAGGGCTATGAAGAAAAAGAAACCAGCTGATGTGAGAGAATATGATAGGAGAAGGTTTGTCCAAGTAAGTGACATTTAAGTAGAGGCACAAATAAAGTGAGAAACCAGAGATGCCGAGATTTGGGGAGGAGTGTCACAGGTGACTGGAAGGTTCTCGGACTGGAGTAAGTGTGGCTCTTCTGTCCCAAGGGCAGAAAGAAAGCCACCGGGACTTCAGCTCAGGGAGCAAGGGGTGGATGGGAGCAGGAAATCAGATCAGAAACGGAACTAAGAGCCTTTACTTCCTTCGTAAGACTTTTCAGCATCTGAAGGTTTTTTTTTTTTTTTTTTTTTTGCGGTACGCGGGCCTCTCACTGCTGTGGCCTCTCCCGTTGTGGAGCACAGGTTCCAGACGCGCAGGCTCAGCGGCCATGGCTCACGGGCCCAGCCGCTCCGTGGCACGTGGGATCTTCCCGGACTGGGGCACAAACCCGCGTCCCCTGCATCGGCAGGTGGACTCTCAACCACTGAGCCACCAGGGAAGCCCCATCTGAGGGTATTTAAATTGTTGATTGGATTATTTGTTTTTTGATCGATGTGAGAACAGAGACTTTCGCCTTGTTCACTGATTTCTCTAGCCCCTAGGGTAGTGCTTGGCACATAAGAACTTAATAAATACGAAGTGAATGAATAAAAGAGTAAATGAATGAATGGGTCCCTTCACTCCCCATATCTGCTTGTCCTCACATGTTCATTGCACGGTACCACCATTCACCTGGTCGCCCAGGTCTAAAAACTCCTAACCCTCCCCTCCCATCCAATCCCATGGTCAAATTGCTTCTGCTTCTTTACTGTATCAAGGATTATGTCCACCCTTCACCTCTTCTTAGCCAACAGGCCAGGCCTCTCCTAGCCCAGGCCACCATCTTCCCCAGATCCTACAACAGAATCTTCACTGGTCTCCCTGGAGTCTTGCCCTGTAATACACTCTCCATAAGCAGCTCGTGATTTTTCTAGAATCTCACATCTCATCACATCACCCTCCCTCTCCAGACAGGTCAGTGGATCTTCAAAGTGCTCAGGACAAAGTCTAACTCCTTAGTGGGGTCTACGAGGCCCTACGTCACCTGGCCCATACCCACCTCCTCGACCATGTCCCCCTCACAGCCTGTGCAGACAATTACCCTGTGAGATAGGTACTGTTATCATCCCCATTTTACAGCTGGCAAGACAGAGATTCAGAGAGGCTGAGACACTTGCCCAGAGCAGCACAGCTAACAGGATTCAATCAGCGTGTGTTCACATTCTTACCCACCATGTTGTACTGTCTTTTATAAGTGGTCAATGCTGGCACTCTCACTCCTTAAAAATCTGGTTGCCTGGCTCAGAATGACTATTTGAGTTATGAAAGGGGTCTCAGAAGTCCTGATAAAAGGAATAAATAATGGGGAAGTAAAGGGGCCCCTGAGAGCCGTTAGCCAGGGCTGTCCATCTTTGAAGATGGGTGGAGAGAGCTGACCCCCGACTCCGTTCTGGAGCCACGTGCAGCAAAGATCCAACCCCCTCCGCGGAGTCCACCGAGCCCTGCCCCCGCCCCGGCTCTGAGCACCTTTCACGTCAGTAACACGTGAGGATCCTCTGGTTGACACCATGATGGCTCATCCCAGGCAGCCTCCAGGCTCCCAAATGTGAGTGTGTCCTGGTGTCGTTTGTTCTACTGGGAAGGTCTGGATGGACTGGTAGAAAGTTCTAGAGAGGAAGGCCCAGTGAGAAGGTGAAGGGAGAGGCGGGCCGTGACCCGCAGCTCAGCTGCGGTCTGTTGGGCCCAGCTGGGTTTGGAGAGCTGGTGCTCTGGCCAGGCGTACAGCGGGGGCCAGGCGGCCCAGCTTACTGGGCAGCTGAAGGTACAGGCTTAGGAGCCCGTCAGCACAGACCTGACCCTGTGCCTTAGACTTTTCCACATAGAACAGGATTAACAGTATCCCACTGCGTCATAGGGTTTTTATGAGGATGAAGAGAGAAGACAGACAGGGCCTTTAGCAGAGCTTGGTCTTGACATAACCGGTCTAGAATAACGGTGGGTTCATTACTGTTTAGTTGTTTTGATTGTTGTTACTCACAGAATCACGGAGTGGTTAGGAGCACAGACTCTGGAGCCAGTGTGCCTGGATTTGAATATCAGCTCTGCCGCTTGGTAGCTGTGTGCCTTGAAAGAGTTATTTAGCCTCTCTGTGACTCAATGTCATCATCTATGAATGGAGATAATGATAGCGATTTCAGAGCAATTTGGCTGACGATTAGGTTGATACATAAAGCACAACTGGTACAAAATGTTAAATGTTTGCTATTTTAATTGCGATTAGGATTATTATAATTACTTTTAGAGGTGGTCAGAGGAAGCCGTCTGGAGAGAACTTTGGAGACAATGGTAGGAGGAAGCTAGAGCTTATTAAATAAGCACCACCTGCATGGGATTGGGAGGGTATCGACTTGCTAAGGAGCGACCACGTGGGTTGTTTTTAATTTTATTTATTAATCACGTGTTTGTGTGGGTGTGCAGCAGAAGAAGGGCTTGAAGTTCAGACACACCTGGGTTCGGAGCCCACAAGCTGGTGGCCTTGGGCAAGTTACATCATGCCTTGAGCCTCAGTTTCCTCATCAGTACAACTGCGGTGATGATAGTACAAACCGCAGGGCAGAGGGCTGTTGTAAAGATTGAGTAAAAACATGCTTGGAGAGCATTCAGCTCGGTGCCTGGCACCTTCTAGGCACTCCGGAAATTTCAGTCAATATTCCAGTGCTGTCAGTGTGTGGAGTCTGTCACACGTAGCAAGGCAGTTCAGACGCAGCGAGAATAAGACATGATCTGCGCAGCCGAGATCTCCTGAGCTCCCGTCACGTACCAGGTGCCCTTCTAGGCACAGGGGATGCTGCTGCGAACGAGATAGCCAAGGGTCCTGCTCTCGTGGAGCTGAAGATGCCGGAAATCCCATTACTGTCACCCACAGGGAAGCTGAGAAAAGGAAGGAAAAAAGGCATGATCATCCTTGCCTCCTGTTTGCTGGGGAGTAAGCTGACTCTGGGGGCGACCGAGAGAGGGAACTCTGAGCTGGGTCTTCCTGGACCTGGAGCCTGAGTGAATCGGGGAGGCTGCCAGAACCCGCCTTCACGCCCAGAGCAAGAGTCCGGACCCCTGGAGTTGTAGGGCAAACTTTAGGCAAAAATGACATCCAGAAAGCCATGCCTCCGAGGGCTTCATAGAGCCCCCCTTCAGCTGCCACAGACCCCACCCCCATCGTGGCTGTACCTGCGGGTGAAGGGGTAAAGGCTGGGGAGGGAGAGAACCTGGGTTTCTCACGGCAGCGGAAAGAACTTGCACAGCATCAGCCTGGGTCTTCGTCCTGGCGCTCCCTGTGCGAATTTAGGCTGCTGTTTCTAGTCCCAGGGCCCCCGTTTCCAGAATGCAGGGTGATGTCACCCTCCCCCTGGGCTGTCTGTCTGAGGATTAATCGTGGCCCTTCCTGTGTGAAAGCTCCAAGAGGATGGCAGCCAAGAGAACCCTTGTTCCAGGACCTGGGGTGTAGCATCGCCCCCTCCCCAGCCCCACCGGGGTCTTTCCTTCCCTGAGAGCCAGCCTGGAGGCCCTTCCCCCCCACCCACCCCCTGCCCCCCGCCTCTCCCGGAGCTGACCCCATACTTCACCTGCCACCCGCCCACAGCCTGCAGGGCTTACTGACCACTCTCCCTGTGTGCTTGCTGACTCCTCTCCAGGCCGCCTGTCAGCAGGGCCAGCAGCTGCCTCCCTGCTCAGCTTCCCGAAACAGAAGGCTGGCCTGACCCAGAAACATAGGAAGCACCCGGGGGAAAAGGACGACAGGCACGCAGGAGGATCGCCAGACAAGGCCTGGGCAATATTGTCCCATTCTGGTTACTGGGGTCTCCCACATCCCACTGGCTCGAGTTCCAGTCCTCAGCCAGCTGTGTGGCCCGGGGCAGGTGGCTTCACCTCTCTGAACTACAGGGATTCATTGAGGCGATGAATGAAAGTGCTGGACACAGGGCCTGGTACACAGTCAGTGCTCAATCGATGTGAGCAGTGACTATGATTACAAGAGGCAGTACAGCAGAGGGATCAGGAATGAAACTTCTGAGGTTCAAATCCCAGCTCCGCTACTTAATTGAGCATATAGACAGGAGCAAGACACATCCTCTCCCCGTGCCTCAGTTTCCTCATCTGTTAAATGGGGATAATAAAAGTCCCTTACAAAAAAAAAATAAAATAAAATAAAATAAAAAATAAATAAATAAAAGTCCCTTCCTCGTGGAGCTGTAGGGAGGATTAGCTGAGTTAATACGCATAAATTTAAAGTGCTTAGAACAGAACCTGGCACATGGAAAGTGCCAGATAAATGCTAATGATTGCTGTCGCTATTTTCTAGCTGCACAGCAGTCTCTTCCCTCCTGCCGGCCTGAATGCCGCAATCATCACTGAAATGAGAAGGTAGGTGAGGTCACTGAGCCTGTGTTCCCCACCCCCTCCCCAGTCTTTATGGAAGGGAAGACTGGGAGGAAGGAGAAGCAGCATCTTCTAGACCACACCCACCAGCAGACTCGCACTTAGGAAGGCGAACACTGCCCCACCCCCAGCCCTGCTCGGAAACCTCTCCAGCCCCTGCTCAGGTCGCAGGCAGGGCCAGCTTTCTTCTGTGTGTCATGCAGTGATTCTCCCCATTCCTGGCTCCACACCCAGTCAGCCTCGCCCCGCTGTAATTACAGAGAGAGCTGAGGCCTCGGTGCCCAACGTGACGTCAGCCTGAAGCTTCCAGCACGTTGATCTCACCCCAGTCACTTGGGAGGGAGCGCCTCCATCTTCCCCTCTCGGCCCCAGGAGAAGGCAGCGGGGTCTGGGTCTGTCAGCTCAGCCCAGAATTGCAGGTTCCCACCCGGGCCCTGCCGCCCCCCAGCGGTGTGCACAGGCCACGCTCTGCGCCTCTGTTTCCTCACCTGCAGGATGGGCATGGTGACAGCGCCCACACCGCTGTTGTGAGGGTTTAGGGCGATAACATCTGCAACTGCTCACCGCCGTGGCAGGTATGCAGGGAACAGTAAACAGTGGTGGTGGTGTCACCCTCCATACTATTATTTTTAGCAAACTGCCTCATGTGCGCCCTGCTTAATACCAAACCGATATCTCAACCGATGACTCACTGAATTCCTTAACACCCCCCAACCCACCCCAGCCCACGAGGAAGGCAGGGTCCCGACCCTAAGCCCGTAGAGGGGGCATAGCACGCCCCGAACTGCACACCTGCTGGGGACAGAGGAAAGATGAACCCAAGCTCGAGGGGCCTTTAGGCTAAAGGACAATTAACAGACTCATTCTCTGAGCCACCAGGGAGGGGCAGGGAAGGCTAGAAAATAGGTCCTCTCTGGGCTTGGAATTCCAGACCAGACACTGCCTGCATAGAGCACCTTTGGATAATTATCATTATTAACTGTCATCATCATAAGAGAAGCTACCATTGGCTAACGCTTCCTATGACAGTGTCCTCACCTGTAGGATCATCGCACTGCTCTCACCTCACGGGATTGTTGGTGAGGATGACGCAAAGCTAATGTTTGTGAAGCGTTTGGAACAGGGCCTGGCATGTAGCAAGCGTCATGTAATTGAGAATCAACACTGAAAATATAAAAGTGATGGTTTGCTGAATGCTTAAGGAGGATGACCTCATGATACATCCCTGAGGAGGCTACCATTACATCCATTTTACAGGTGGGAAAGCTGACAGCTCAGAGCCACCTGGGGAAGAATGTTACGCCCCTCAGGAGGCAAGCTCTTAGAGCTTGAGGATGCTGGAGGCTTGGAAGGGGGGATTGCAACCCAGGGTCACCTGCCTTCCAATCCACTGGCTCCCGTCTCTCTCCTCCCCTTCCGCGGGTCCCCAGTGGGGAGGCAGGATGCTGCAGACTCTGGAGAAGGTATTTCAGGAGGGTGATCTGAGCCCTCAGCCAGGCGACGGTTATTAATAGCCAGGCCTTAGTGCCCCGCTAGGGGCGGGCAGGCTCTGGGGGGAAGGGAGCGGGAGGGAGGGCGGAGCTGAGCCCAGCTGAGCTGGGGGAGGAGAGTCCGGAGAGGCTGGCAGAACTTGGCCGCGAAGGCCCCTCCCAGTCCCCCCGGGAGCCCAGCTGTCCCCTCCGCAGATTCTCCGGGGCTGGTTCATCACCTCTGAATACTCCTGTGACAGGAGGTGCTTGCAGAGCCCGCCTCCAGCCCCAAGCAGGAATAAATAGAAGGCACCCAGCCCAGGAGAAGCAAGAAGTTTCTAGACCTGCGTTCCCGGTTTATTAAGCTCTCCGCTCCACTCAGCGGCTCTGGCTGAGAGCCTGGACGGCCTGGGCGGACGGTGGCTGGCTCATCTCCGGTGAGGCTGTGTGGAGAGGGGTCCTGGAGAATTCTGCTGCACCGGCCAAGGGTCGCCTTTGGTGGCTGGAGAGCCTTGCGGGGCTGGGACCCCAGCCTGGTGTGTGCCTCTGTCCTCGGCAGTGGCATTTTCCGAAGCTGAAGAATAACCTTGGAAGGCCAGTGCACCCACATCCCCTTGCTGTGTGACCTTGGGCAGGTGGCTCCCTCTCTCTGAGCCTCTGTTTCCCCTCCAGCTCAGCAGCCGCCATGGCTGATGGTCAGATGCCCTTCCCCTGCCATTACACGAGCCGCCGGCGCCGGGACCCCTTCCGGGACTCATCTCTGTCCTCTCGCCTGCTGGATGATGGCTTCGGAATGGACCCCTTCCCCGACGACTTGACTGCCCCTTGGCCCGACTGGGCCCTGCCTCGACTCTCCTCCGCCTGGCCGGGGACCCTGAGGTCGGGCATGGTGCCCCGGGGGCCCTCTGCTGTGGCCAGATTTGGGGTGCCTGCCGAGGGCAGGAGCCCACCCCCCTTCCCCGGGGAGCCCTGGAAAGTGTGTGTCAATGTGCACAGCTTTAAGCCGGAGGAGCTGATGGTAAAGACCAAGGACGGATACGTGGAGGTGTCTGGTGAGTGGGGGGCAGGAAGGAGAGAAGCCGGGGAGGGGGTGTAGACCTCAGACCTGGAAGAGCCAAGAGAACGCTCCTTTGGAGGGGACGCTGTGGCTGCATGACACAGGTGACTTCAGGGCTCAGGAATGCAGCCCATAAAAGTTCTCTTTACGGAAAAGCTCTCCTCTTCCAGCTCCTGGGGGGAATTTTAACCTGATTCAGCTGCTGGGGGCTTTGGGCGCTGCATCAGCCAGCCAACAGGCAGGGGAATAGAAACCACGTTGCATGTCCTAACAGAGAGAATTTAATATAAAGAATAAGTTGAGCAGATATAGGAGTGAAAAGCCAAAGAAGAAGTGGGGTTCACGTACCCAAGCATCACGACACAGTCCAGAAGGGGGTGTTTGATGCTGTGTAATGACAGTGTTAGTAACTAGCTCAGGTTTCAAGAGAAACACCTTCCCTTGTCCCAGATGAGGAAACTGAGGCATAATTGTCATTATAAGGCTACGACGTGGTAACCCTGGTCGAGCGCTTACGGTCTCCCAGGCACCGTACTCAGAGCTTTACCTGTGGCATCTCAATGAACACAAGCAGAAGGGGCGGGGCCTGTCTCCTCTTTTTTACAGATGAGGAAACTGAGGCACAGAGAGGTTAAAGTAACCCACCCAAGATCACCAAGGATTCCAACCCCGGCTGTCTGGGAATTGGGAGGCCAGAAGCAAGTTGACAATTTGTTGAGCACCTACCAGGTGCCAAGGGCTACAGCTCTTATATTCCTGCTCTCAAGTAATCTTCACTCCAGCCTTGAGAAGCAGAGGTGGCTAGTCCCATTTTGCAGCTGAGGAGGCTAAGGCCCAGGTGGGCACTCGTCCAAGGTCACGCCGTGAGTTAGCAGCAGGCAGAGTCTGGGCCTGCCCACGTCCCAGCCTGGGAGAGGGAATGTTTTGGGGAAGAGGAAAGAGGAGATGGACACTCAGTGCCTGCGAAGCAGGGCAGCAGGGGAAAAGCTTTCTGTCCCTTCCCTCCCAATTAATGTTCCATTAAAAAGCATGTTCCTGGCAGGCTCCACCAGCTGGAAAATCAATAAAAGCCATTGCAAACAGGCTGGGTAGGGACTAGCCCCAGCAGAGCAGTCTTCAGGGGGAGTTTCAAAGGCTCCCAGGGCAGAATTATAAACATCAGAGGCTCCGGAGGGTGTGGTGGGCCAGGCGGCATTCTGGGGCCTTATGTGGGTGGAGGGAGATGGCCAGGGTGCCAGCCGCCTGAAACCATTTCTCTGGGCTTTGTTTTCTTATCCGGAAATTGGGGTTCAAATGGTTACACGGCCTAAGGATTTTTGTCTTAGATGACGCATGTAAAGTGTGTACATAGTGCCTAGAACACAAGGGATCGGCATTGTTCTGGTGTTACTAGAATATTAAGGCCCCAAGACATACATACCTACATACATCCATAAATGCTAGATGTTCTTTGAGACCCAGGTTCAAATCCCACCACCACTGTTCAATCTCTGAATGGATATGGACAAGAAAGTCTTTTCACTGCTCTGAGCCTCGGCTTCCCCATCTGAAGAGTGGAGATCCTGATAATATCCATCTTGCAAGGCTGCAGGGAAGATTAAGTACGTGCAGACGATCCATGATAATAAATGCAGAGTGTCTGTAAAATGGAGCTAATACTAGTGTCTGCCTGGCACTCTGCAAACAAGGTGATTATTATCACCGCTCTTCCTGTCTTTGTTTGAATTAGGGTTCCAGAGGCTTCCGCCCCAGGGTGGAGGGTGTCCCATGCCCTGTGGCCCCTTCAGGAGAACTCTGTCCAGCCTGGAGAGCTTCTTCCTCTCCATCCTCCTTCCTAGGTGGGGTCTGGCAGCTCCAGGCTGAGATCCCAGCTGAGTACCGCACTAACCCAGAGGCTTCGAGTGGGTCACCTAGCCTCAGCTTCCACATCTGTAAAATGGGGTCATTGGGGGCTTAAATAAGACAAAGACAGACAAAGCCTTTTCAGGTTGAAAATGCCTCACAGCTGTGCACTTAGCAACATCGGCTTGACAGAATCCAAATCCCCCAAGAATACATACAGAGATTTTTATAACAGGGATTTAAAAAATCAAATCGATTATCAGGGGCTCCGTTTGAACAGCAACTTTCAAGGGACGTGGGAAGTCAGATCTGTCTCCCATCCTACCTCACTTAATGACACACCCATTCTTCCTCAAGCTGTTTGTGCAGGGCACTGTGCTAAACGCAGCCAGATGTTGGTTCACTGGTTCCTCACATGGACTTCCAAGGAAATATGCGTAGGTTTGTTGCACCCATTTTACAGATGAGGAAACTGAGGCCCAGAGAGACTAAGTCACCCGAGATCACTTGCTTCTCCATGGCAAGGTCTGAAATTCAAAGCCAGGCCTGCTTAGGTAGTTCCAAGTCAGGATGGCTGGATCTGCTTCTAATTGAGTGGCCTGGGACAAATGCTACGACCTCTTGGGCCTCAGCTTTACCCTTGGTCTTATGAGGAGTTGGACTAGATCAGTATTTGCCAAATGGTGTGTTTTAAGATATCACTGGGCATCTGATAAATGCTGGTCTCCTCACTGCAGGACTTATCAGAGCATTGAATTTGCTAATGGCGTTTATGAATCTCTGAGAGGTAGCCCTGTCTTATCTGACCACATATGAGTGTCTAGGCCCAGGGAAGTGTTTGGAAAATGCTAGACTAGATGGTTTCCATCATGCCTCACATATACCCCTCCCCCACCCTGCAGCCACCAGCCAAGAAATGTTCTCTTCATGGGCCGCTGGCCCAGGCCCTGGCCGAGGAAGGGACTGGAAAGCCAGAGGCTCTATTCCACCCCCTCTCCTGAATCCCAGGGCCTCTGCCTCCCCTGGAAACAGCCCCTTCTTTCTTCAGCTGGGCCGATGGCTTTCCCCGAAGTGCTGATGCTGCTTCTTGGCACCTAAATTTCTCGGTGGCTGTGAGGGACCTCTAGCTTCCCCTGGCCTCCAGATGGGTTCGTTCTTTTGTTTTTTTCATAATAATTGCTTTTTTGTTTACCAACATAAAATATTTCCATGGTAGAAAATGTAGACAGGAAAGCAAAATAAGAAATTAAAAATCAGTCGTAATCCTTAAGCTGCCCCAGTAAATAGATATCCAAATACCATGCAAATTAAGCTTCAGCAGGGGCCTCCTAGCAAAACCCTCTTTCACCCAGCTTAACACCCTCCCCCAAGCCCCCCTTTACGGAGCTGCCTTTGCTTAGAGATCCCCCCACAACCCCGGTACCCTATTTTCAGAGCATGGACAGAGAGGTTTAGCTTCTGTGGGTCAGTTTTTTCCCCCAGTATCAAAATAAACCACAAGCATTCACCTTCACATGGTATTTTTACAACTTTCAAAGCAATTCTGTGACTCATTGGCTCCTAGGAAGTTGTTGTCACCGCCATTGTAGAGAAGAAGAGAGATGTGCTGGGAAATGTCAGAGCAGGGACTCCAATCCCCAACCCACATCCCTGCCTTGGAGTCTTTGCTCCAGCACTTCCAAGCTGTGTGACCTGGGGCACATCACTTAACCTCTCTGAACTTCCATTTCCCCATCCACAAAATGGTAATAATAAAAGTACCTGCTTTCTAAGGTTTTTGTGAAAAATGAACAGTTGATATCGGTAAGGTGCTTAGAACAGTGGCGGACACCAAGGAAGCGCCGCAACATAAGAGCTGGCTGTTATTATTCTCACCATCACCATCATTATCATTTATTATTGCCAGGACAGCAAGTGTGCAAAAGGGCTGAGTCAGAGGCACTGGCCTGTCCCCAGGGGAAGCAGGTCTCCGGAGGCCCAGGCTTTGGGAAGGGGACCAGGGGACAGACAGTGTTCCTCTGGCCACAGGCCTGTATCAGAGCTGGTCAGCTGGTGGTCACGGACTTGGCAGGTCAGAATAAACTCTCTGAGCTTCAAGAGGCAGCACGTTGGCAGAATAGTATGTTCTGGTTAGCCAGACACTCCCGTTGAAAAATGAATTCCTGTAAATGTACCCCTTTCCGCCCAGCTGGTGGGAGACTACGTTAATGCAGCCTTTCCTAAGGGAAATTTACAACATACAGAGCAAGGCTTCGAAATTCTAGAACTTGGAACTTATCCTAGGAAGTCATGAGGCCAGGTGTGAAGATCTAGCTACAAGAATGTTCAGTACAGTGAGGTTCTTTCTGATGTCAGAAACCCTCTCAGTGCCCCAAAGCCGGGGATTGGCTAAATGAACTTATATCTCCCCGCAGCCATTAAAAGTCAGGTTGGCAGTGAATATTCGCTATAATATGGAAAAATAATTATAACTCATCAGTAAGAGAGAAAAACAATTTTCAGGTGTAACATACAGTATGATCTCATTTGATAAAACGGGTGATATACGTCTATACTATATAACATGTATGCATTTCTAAGTAACATAGAAAAGTCCGGAACTTATACAAAAATGTGGTTTCCTTGGGGTGATGGAATTATGGAGGGTTTTGATTTTTTTTCTTTCTTTTCTACATTTTCAAACATACACATGCGTTATCTTGTAATCAGAAAAAATGTTATTAATAAAGGCATAATGAATAATAAAAAGGTAATGGATAATGTAATCACCTATAAATTATCAGCTTAAAATCTTGACTGCAGTAAGACACTATATTACACAAGGTTATTTACAGTCTAGATTCCAAAGCCCCTCAGAAGGATGTCCGCGGGTAAGTGAGGGTTCTTGGCTCTGGAATGTGGTGTCACAAGTGAGGAACGAGTAATAATAGGAGCCTGATGGCTCTGCCAGGCGCTAATCCGATTTGTTTAACGAGAAATTAGAGATACTCTCTCCATTTAAAAAAAAAAAAGCGGGGATGGCCAACGGGCTCAGAATTTGTTACATAAATTGCAGACGGCAGCCAGTTTGCGCCTAAGCCGTCTTGTAATTTCATATTTTTCCTTCCTAAGGAAAGAAAAAAAGCCCTCGCCTGCCAGCCTGGAGGAGGAGGGGTGGGTGGAATTTTACATCCATGGCGACTAATGTGTCATTTCTCAGGAAAGCCCCCTTAGGGTGTTGTTTTCTTTTAGCAGGTTGAAGCATTATTTCCAGGCAGTTCTTTCAGGACTCAGTACAGATAATGGGGCCCAAATAACTAACTGGAAGCTGGAACAGGCGGAGGGACATCGGACCCCAGCCCTTGGCTTCGATTCCAAGAGTTGGTTCTGAGACTGGGGCTGCCATGCACTTGCTGGGTGCCCTTAGACCCATCCCTGGGCCTCAGTTTTCACATCGGTAACTGAGGGAGAAAGAGGCCCATCCTCAGAGCTGGGAAAGGGCTCTGTGCATTATAAAGCCAGCTGGGTGGCAAACTAGCCCCACTTTTTTCCTCTCACCCATTCTGGGATGTTGGCCTCAGGGGTCTCCTGGCTGGTTAGGAGAGAGGGGTGAGAGGCAAGGCTTCGAAGATGCCGTGCCACATCTTAGAAGACAGGAGACAGACTGTGATTTCCCACGTCTAACGCATAATCATCTACAAACCACGGTCAAGGCCTCCTGACCTGCCTGTTGTCTCACCGCATCTTCACAACAGCCTGGGAGGTAGTATCAAGTGGGTCCACTTAGCAGATGAGGGACCAGAGGCTCAGACAACCAGAGCCTCTAGACCAAGCCCCGAGCCACACAGCGAGGCCGGGGCAGGTTTTACCTCTGAGCCTGAGTCCTGAATGATGCCCGAGGGACATAGCTGCTGACACATGGCTTTCTTCTCCCTTCCAGGTAAACATGAAGAGAAGCAGCAAGAAGGTGGCATTGTTTCCAAGAACTTCACAAAGAAAATCCAGTAAGTAACCTGGCAGTTGGATTTCAGGGTAGGATTGGAGTGGAAGTGGGGATGCTGGGATCTGAGATCTGGGGTCTCTCCCTCTTGGGCATCTCTACTTCAAGATACACACCCCTGCCCCCAGGGCAGGGAATTGAACCCTTGCACCTCAAGGGGAGAAGGTATCACAGCAAACGTGCAATAGGTTCCCAGAAAGGGCGGCACGTAGGTTGTGCCAAGTCATCTGCTCAGTGCCCCGTGGGGTGGGATTAACAATCTCATTCTGTAGATGAAGAATCCGAGAATAGGAAAGGCGAGATGACTTGTCCACAATTCCATGTAAATTGGGGCGCTCACCCACCCATGTGATATGATGCCCCCAAATTCCCCAATAGAATCTTTCGAAGGCTGCTTGCTCTAAGTCTCCCATGGCCAAGGGAACGCGCGCCTTCCCTAAAGCATCCACGTGAATTAGGCTGGAAGGTGTCCTGCTGTCATCACTACTCACCACTTAGAGGGGTCTTCAGGCTGAGAGACTGGGACAAAGGAAAGGCCAGTTTTGCTGAGGGGAGTGAGAAGGGCTGAGGCGGGGCGGGGGGTGGGGGGGATTATGCGAGCAGCAGAAAGACCAGCAGACCGAGCCAATGAGTCAAAGCCACCCTGAGGCCCCGATGGCAACAACTGTAGGCACAAGAGACTCACCTTCCCCCTAATCAGCGTCCTTCCCCTATGTGCACTTCTCGGTCCGAAGTCTTTTCCCAGTCCCGTTTCACCTTTGCAGCAAAGGTATGCAGTGGGGAAAGGAGACATTACCTTCCTTGTATTATGGGGAAACGAAATCTCCCAGAAGGGAAGGGACATACCCAAGGTCCTTAAAATTAGCATCTAGAACAGCCCAAACAGACCTTTGAACTCTGAGTTCACTGTGTTCATTCCTTGAGCAAGGAATGCCCTTTCCTCACCTGTGAAAGGGATGGATGCTGAAAAGGACATGAGATCACGGCACTGTGATGGGCACACAGCAGGTCCCCATAAGTGGTGGTTTGTTGTTACTATTATTGTTGTTGTTACTGCATCTTAACTCCTCCCCTCGCCCTGGCAAAGATATCCTGTGTCTGGAGAGATTGCACAAACCGAATTCTGAGGCTGCTTTCAGCTTTAGGATTCTGTAGTCCTTTCTCTCCTGCCATGTGCCCATTCCTAACCCACCGGGTGCCTCTGGAGTACTTCAAAGGCTGTAGCCACTTCCTGATAAGGCAAACGCCAAACTGTTCTTCTCCGCCATCCCTGGCTCACCTGCCATCCCCAAGACCCACGCCTTTCCCTAGTACCGCAGCCAGCCGGAACAAATGTTGCTGATGGGGGAGAGATGAGGGAGAGAGGGAGGGAGGGGGCTGATGTTTCTTTCTTTCTTTCTTTCTTTTTAATAAATAATTTATTTATTATTTTTGGCTGCACGCGGGCTTTCTCTAGTTGCGGTGAGCAGGGGCTACTCTTCGTTGTGGTGCACGGGCTTCTCATTGCGGTGGCTTCTCTTGTTGCGGAGCACGGGCTCTAGGCGCGCGGGCTTCAGTAGTTGTGGCTTGCAGTCTTCCATAGTTGCGGCTCCTGGGCTCTAGAGCGCAGGCTCAGTAGTTGTGGCGCACGGGCTTCGTTGCTCCATGGCATGTGGGATCTTCCCGGACCAGGGCTTGAACCCCTGTCCCCTGCATTGGCAGGCGGATTCTTAACCACTGCGCCACGAGGGAAGCCCTGATGTTTCTTTTAAGAGACTGAAATAAGGTCTCAGGATGGAGTCACAGGCAGGGCAGAGCTGTGAAAGGGACTGAACCGGAAAGAAGTCAGCAAATTCATCATCTCTAAAAGACAGCCATTTCCATGGATCTCACCATCTCCGAGGCCTCCGGGAAGACAGCTTGCTGGGAGCTACTTGACCAGATAGGAGTTCCTAAAGCTGCTGGAGCCTTGGCAGCTGGGCTGGGCTGCTTGTTAGGACACTGGACTGACATGGCCAGGAGCCCCCCAGAGGCTCTCCTTAGTCAACCAGTCATCCCAACCCTGTCCCTGGACCCTCCAAGCCTCCCCGCATTCCAGCGACTAAAGGGCCCCCAGGACCCTCCTCCATCACTTCGGCATGGATCCATCCATTCTGGTTGGTCCAGCTGTGCCAGTTGTTAAATATTGTTGAACCTCGCCTCTGCGTGTAGGGAGTCCCAGCTCCATGACTGAGTGGGTGACTTGCAGCAAAATGCTGAACTGCTCTGAACTTCTGTTCCTGTATCCCTCCTTCCCTCAGGATGGGGAATGAGAGGATGTGTACAGACTCAGCGCCCAGCCCATGGGAATTAAAATTATTAAAGATTCCACAAGGCTGGAATCACACAAGAGCAGCTGGGACTTCTGGGACCTCCTGGCTCTGCCCAGACTACAGACACCAAGCAGTGGGACTGGGGTCTGGGATGGCTTTAGCCCCATCTCAGAGGTCTCATTGCCTCTCCCAGGAAAAGCTCCAGTCACTAGAGGCCAGGGAAGCTCCTTCAGCCAGGCTGAGATCCTTCCTTGGAGATATAGCCAGGCTGAGATCCTTCCTTAGAGATATCCTCCCAGACAGGATGCTGCAGCCGTTTGCCTCAGCCACGGCTAGGAATTCTTCTCAACACATCCATCCCCATGTGAAAGACCCTGTTTTGACTGGATGAGGGAGAGAGGGAGAGGTCTTGGAATTTGCCAGTCAGGTTGGGTGCAGGGCAAAGCCTGGAGATGGGGGCTTTTCCACACCCAGCTGGAGTGAGAGGCCAGGGGATGCCGGAAGTCATCAATGGAGGATGCCCAGAACCGAAGCAGACGTGAGTGTCTTTGCTCCACATCTTCCGCGGTGTCTGTCTGATCTGCCGTTTAGTGACCCCGGTGGTGTGTCAGGAGTCATGTTAAAAGATGGAGAGTTTTAATTTTGTCTCATCTTTAAAAGGATGCTATAACCATAAACAAGATGAAAAGATAACCCTCAGAATGGGAGAAAATATTTGCAAATGAAGCAACTGACAAAGGATTAATCTCCAAAGTTTACAAGCAGCTCATGCAGCTCAATATCAAAAAAACAAACAACCCAATCCAAAAATGGGCAGAAGACCTAGATAGGCATTTCTCCAAAGAAGATATACAGATTGCCAACAAATCCATGAAAGGATGCTCAACATCACTAATCATTAGAGAAATGCAAATCAAAGCTACAATGAGATATCATCTCACCTCAGTCAGAATGGCCATCATCAAAAAAATCTACAAACAATAAAAGCTGGAGAGGGTGTGGAGAAGAGGGAGCCCTCTTGCACTATTGGTGGGAATGTAAATTGATACAGCCACTGTGGAGAACAGTATGGAGGTTCCTTCAAAAACTAAAAACACAACTACCATATGACCCAGCAATCCCACTACTGGGCACATACCCTGAGAAAACCATAATTCAAAAAGAGTCATGTACCACAGTGTTCACTGCAGCTCTATTTACAATAGCCAGGACATGGAAGCAACCCAAGTGTCCATCGACAGATGAATGGATAAAGAAGATGTGGCACATCTATACAATGGAATATTACTCAGCCATAAAAAGAAGCGAAATTGAGTTATTTGTAGTGAGGTGGATGGACCTAGAGTCTGTTGTACAGAGTGAAGTAAGTCAGAAAGAGAAAAACAAATACTGTATGCTGACACATATATATGGAATCTAAGAAAAAAAAAGGTTCTGAAGAACCTAGGGACAGGACAGGAATAAAGACACAGATGTAGAGAATGGACCTGAGGACACGGGGAGGGGGAAGGGTAAGCTGTGACAAAGTGAGAGAGTGGCATGGACATATATACACCACCAAACGTAAAATAGATAGCTAGTGGGAAGCAGCCGCATAGCACAGGGAGATCAGCTCGGTGCTTTGTGACCACCTAGAGGGGTGGGATAGGGAGGGTGGGAGGGAGACGCAAGAGGGAGGAGATATGGGGATATATGTATACGTATAGCTGATTCACTTTGTTATACAGCAGAAACTAAGACACCACTGTAAAGCAATTGTACTCCAGTAAAGATGTTTAAAAAAAAGGATGCTATAGAGTAGGTATCATTAAGCTTACCTTGTGGATGAGGAAACTGAGGCTCAGAGGATGATGGGACTCAGCTAAGGTCACACAACCAATAATGAGCCGGTCTGGGACTTGAACACAGGTCTCTCCACCTTCCAGGCCCACGACCTTCCTGTTCGGTTAGGGGAAACCAAATGAGTGGTTCACGAACCATCTTCAACTAGTTTTTGCCTTCTGTGCTTACGTTCCCGTACTATTATTTGCTCACGGCTTTTTTTCTTTTCGATCAACTTGCTTTTGATAAGGTTCAATTCTCATCAGTCAAACGTTCACTGAAGAAGGCAATTGTAAAATAAATCCAACGGAAGCAAAATGTGGTTAAATTCTAACTAGGCCATGTTGCCTGCCTGAAGGTCTAAGTCATAGATTAGCTCTTTCTTTGTTAAAAGAGAGAAAATAGCAAGAGATAGAGGCCAAGGTGTTACAGGCATGTTAACACAGAGCTGAGACTTCCCCTTAGATGTGAATGAAAGATCTGCAAGAGGGTTGAGGAGGAATAGCTCTCCCACCACGTGTTTCAATATAGAGGTCACCCGGTGAGAGCCCTTGAACAAGTCTCTCCCCATCTCGGGGCCTCAGTTTCCTCGTGTGTAACACGGGAGCATCGTCCTGGACAGTCGAGATCCTTTCGGGCTCTGACAGTTCATGGGTCAGTGCTTGCGCTAAAATCGTCTCAGCTGTCAAGATGCTCACTTGTACAGCCAATAACTTCAATAACAATGCAGGAGGCGAGGCTGACTGAGCACTTCCTGTATGCCAGGCGCTGTGCTAAGCCCTTTGCTTCCATCGTCCTACATAATTCTCACACCACCCTAAGAGATAGATGCTATTTTTAACCCCCTTTTCCTATAAGGAAATAAGTTCAGAGAGGCAGGATCACTAGCCCAAGGTCGCACAGTCAGGAAGAACCAGGATCTGAACTCACGTCTGCCCGCCTGCAAAGTCCATGCTTGTGGACCACGGCTGCCCTGTCATATTGTCCCAGGTGTTCTGTGGGTTGGCGTGCAAAGGGTTAGACGGAGTCAGCTCATCCCCAGCCCAGAGAGGGAGGTCCAAGCTCTTGGCCTTGTCTCTACTTCAGAAGTGTGGCTTGGCAACTGCGCAAGTTCCCGTTCTCTTCCGTCCTTCCCTGCAGCCCCTTGGTAATCTCCGTGGCTCAATTTGGCAGGAGTCTCCCTGGTAGAGGAAGTTCACGTGGCTACAGGTGGCTGTTCACAGCAAAAAACTCCCCAACCCCTCCAGGAAGGGTCCTTCTGCCCATGACCAGAATGGGCTCACCTTACTTCCTGGGTCTTTCATCAAGACCCCTGCATTGACAATAGTCAGAGCCAGCCTGGACCGGCGATCTATGGGGATTGAACCTTCTGGCTTTCCCTACCGTGGACCTTTTTTCAAAATTCTGGTGCCTGGGGAGACAGGGGAGCATCATGATAAGCTACTCTGAGTTCGGAGACCGGGATTCCAATTCTATTCTCCTCTGCTGCTTGCCGGCTGTGTGACCTTGGGCAAATCAGTTCACCTCTCTGATCTCAGTCTCCTCATCTATAAATTGGGGATAGTAGTGGAACTTGCCTGCTGGGATTATTATCAAAATAATAATCCCACCAGGCAATATCGAAAATATTTTCTTTCAAATGAAATGAGAATGTTTGGCTATATTAAAGATAATAAATGAATCGTGTGTTTCTCCTAGGCTTCCTGCAGAGGTGGATCCTGTGACAGTATTCGCCTCGCTTTCCCCAGAAGGCCTGCTGATCATCGAAGCCCCCCAGATCCCCCCTTACTCACCATTTGGAGAGAGCAGTTTCAACAATGAGCTTCCCCAAGACAGCCAGGAAGTCACTTGTACCTGAGACCCCAGTCTTGGCCCTTCCTTGTTCCCTCCCCAACCCCTGGGCTTCTTTGATTCCAGGATACATTACTTTAGCTGAACTCGTAGATTTAGTGCGACTGAAATGTTGGGGGTCAGGGTGGATTGACCAGATTCCCTGGAGAGTGTAATAGTAGGTTTTTCCGCAAGATGGCGCAATTGGCAGGTCGTGTTCCGCTGCTTTAGGCCAAGATGCTGGGAGTTTTTCTTTCTTTACCTTTTCTATCGTGATGAAAATGTTGCACATTCTACAGCTGCAAAACAAATAAAAGGGGACATAACATTTCACATTGTAGCTTACCTTGCAGCTAATGCAAGAGTTGCTTTTCTCTGGGGACCTCCCCATCACCCAGGTTCCCATTCTGGGCTCCCAGTGTCCATGCCTGCCTCAGGGTTTGGTTGACGGAGCCCAGAAGCTCACCCCGCTGTGTTTCTGAAGACCTGGTTTACACAGGCTTATAGACAGGTCTTACATCCCCATATGGGATTTATCCAACAACCACATGAAAACGAACAGTGCCTTCTGCCCTCCACCCAGGCATTTATAGCATGTTCCCAAGCTGGCACTCCCCAAGGACTCTGGAAGCCCCTTAGTTTATTCTCTGGCTAAAGTCCCCCCTTTCTTGTGCCTCCTATGTCCAAGTCGGGATTTTTACAGAGGGGGCTGTCTCCAGACAGCTCCACCAGGAACCAAGCAAAGGCCAGACTGCCTGTCAGGCAGACTCGTGGTACTGTGTCTATGGGTGGGACATGTGTGTCATTGTTATTTGAATTGTGCTGTTTAGGGGAAAATAACAGTAAATAATAATAATAATAAAGGAGCTTGTTCTTAGCTTCGTGTGTTGTTTTGATGGGAACTAAATGCAGTACCACTTAGATATGCCACATCTATTCGGGATGCTTGTGGCAGCAAATAATAATGCCCAGTGCATAGGGGCTTAAATGACATAAATATCTGTCTAACTTTACAAGAAGTTTAGATATGAGTGATTTCGGAGTTACTTTTTCAGCTGTTATGCCACCAAGAACCCAGAGTCTTTCTATCGTTTTCCTCTGCCGTCTCTGACAAGTCTACAAGTTGTGTCTTCATGTTTGCAAGATGGCTGCAGCAGCTCCAAGCATCTCAACCTCATATGACAATGTATAGGAAGAGAAGGCAAGGGTAAAAAAGTCTTTTTGTCTGAATTTCTCTTTTATCGGTAACGTCTTTCCCAGAAGCTCTCAGCAGATTTCTTTCTTTTATTTCATTGACCAAAACTGGGTCACGTGTATGCTGCAGCCAATCCCTGGCAAAGGGAAAGGGAAGCCGCGTTGGGCTAAGATCAATATTGATTTGTCCTTTGAGGCCAGGAACATTGCTGCCTGAAAAAACAAGGTTCTGTCAGGAAGGAGAAAAGGGACAATCAACAATTGAGGGATGCCCCACACTGATGCTGCCAGGAGCCCAGAACCCTGAAAGTAGGGTGGTGGGGAGCAGGGAGGCTACCAGGGTGCATCAGTGAGAACTGTTTCTGTGCTGAGTGCTGGGAAACCCCACTCGAACCGATTTAAGCAAAAAGGGGTGTTTATTGGGCACAGCTGTGAAGTCCAGGTTAAACGCTGCTTTCAGATCTCTAATGATGTTAATAGAACTGTTTGTCTCTTGGTCCTGCGGTGTCGGCTCCATCCCCAGTCTCCCTGTTGCCTCCCACGTCCCCTGCCCCTTTTCTTCTGTGTCCCCATGTCCTCTCAAGTAGTCACAAGACAGCTGTGATCACTACTGCCCCACATCCCCACATTCCCACATTCCAGTCCCCAGCGAGAAAAGCCACTCTTTTCTCATCGCTTCTGCTGGGAGTCATTCTTATTGGACCAGCTTGGGTCACATGACCATCCCTGAGCTAAGCACAGCCCAGGAAATCAGTGCTTTGATTGGTAAGGCCTGGGTCACATGCTCTATCCCTGGAGCCAATCTCACTTAAGCTTCACGTTAGCCCAGGAAGTAGATGTCCAATTTTACGGTGGAGAAGCTGCGTCTCAGGTAAGTCCCATGGTGATGGTAGAACTTGAACCTAGACGTTTGCTTCCGGAAGAGTTAATGAGTTGCAGAGCTTCTTTTTAAGAGCACCTCCAAACCCCGAAATGACAGCAGGAGTCAGTGACCACTTCCTGAGCACCTACTTATTTTGGTCCCATGCTGGGAGCCAAGCATATAGCAAACAGCCACGATTCCTTCCCAGAGGAGCTCAGAGCAGCAACAGGCGTAGGCAGATGATAGAAAGCCCGGCCCTCACCAAATCCTCACTGTGTGCCGTCCTCACTGTGCCACCGTGCTGAGGGCTTTATATGTGTTCATAGATTTAATCACGCTACAATTCTATGAGTGTCACCGAACCAAACTTGGGTCCGCTGGCCCACAGGCAGTAAAGCCAATCTACTGACGCCAGGTGCGGTGAAGGAAAGTGCAGCGTGTACTGCAGGGCGCCAAGCATGGAGTCCAGGCAGCTGGCTTCAAAATGCCTGAACTCCCTGACAGCTTTCAGGGAGAGGTTTCTTTGTGGTACGCGGGCCTCTCACTGCTGCGGCCTCTCCCGTTGCGGAGCACAGGCTCCGGACGCGCAGGCTCTGCCCAGCCGCTCCACGGCATGTGGGATCCTCCTGGACCGGGGCACGAACCCGCGTCCCCTGCATGGGCAGGCGGACCCCCAACCACTGCGCCACCAGGGAAGCCCCAGGGGAAGGTTTTTGAAGACAGGGTGAGGAAGAGGGTTGCCGGGTGTTTGGTCAGCTCTTGGACGTTCTTCTGATTGGTTGGTGGTGAGTTAATTGGGAGTCGGAGTCATCAACCTTCTGGTTCCAACAGGCTGGGCGGGGGCGGGTGTGCCTGCTTATTCTCCGCATGTAGTTAACGTCTTCCACCTGGTGGGGGGGGGCGGGTTTCAGTATCTGCCGAATAGCTAAAGGATTTGCCTCAGAATAGTATCTATAGCCCTTGAGAAGGAGCTAAAGGTCCTTGATTTTGTTTAAAGGCTAAACTATTATAATTTTGTCTGCTTGACCGTTTTCCTTTGTCTCTGTCTTTTCTCGCTTCTCTGATGAAATTTATTCTTTGGAACTCGGGGAACGCCTAGGAAGCTAAAGTTTTACTACGAACAAGAGACAGGTGGAGGGCGGGGAGGGGGGGCGGTCTGTCCCCGTAAGGGTCCTGCTCGCTTACAGGAGGAAGGTTCGGTTCTTAGCTCCATTTTACAGATAAGGAAACTGATGCATGCGAGGATTAGTGCATGGCCCCAAATCACCCACCTGCTAAGCAACAGGCTTAGAGAGTCTGACTCTACTATTAACCCATTAATTACCCTGTTCTGCCTTTCTGTCAGCAAAGCAGAACGTAAGGGTGTCTTAAATGAGTCCGTCCACCTTGTGGGAAGAGAAGTGACCTTTCAAATCGGGGCATGGCAGGGGGGGTGGGGATAGGATTGGCTTATCAGAGGAGGGGTCACTCCAAGGTTGTCAGGCTTGAGCACACGAGGCTGGGGTGGGGAGGTGCCTCACAGGCCCAAGAAAACACAGGAGCCAAAGGGAAGGGTATGTCCCTTTTAAAACCTTTTGATGGTTCCCTGTTGTTCAAAGGATTGAGTCCAAGCTTCTTTGCAGACTTGCAAGGCATTATGGGATCTTCCCCTGGGTCACTGCTCTCCACCCTCCCATAACCTCCTCCCTTCGCCCTGCAGCCCCATCTGACTTCCCTCGGCTCCTCTAACCAGACAGGCCCTGTCTTGCTCCCAGAACTTTGAATACACTGCTGTCTTCTCCAGGGCTTACTCCTCCAGCGTCTTCCTTGACTAATCCTTTAGGATCTCAGCTCAGACTCCCAGCAAGCTGGCCAGAGCCCCTCACCATTACCCCCATCCCAACCCAGCACATCCTGTAACAGCTTGGGCATTTGCGTAGCAGAATAAATAATAACAATCACAAACACCAAAACTCATCCCAACTGCTCTGCTTTTAAGGATGAAAGGAGAAATCATTCAAGTAAAGGGGAAAATCCCTACTCATTTGATATTTGTTCCACAAATATTTACTGGGCACATACGGAGTGCAAGGCACCTTGCTGGGTGTCGTGTTACCCTTTCTTTTCACTTTGAGAGCCTGGTGAGGGAAAGAGAAAAGCAAAGCTTTCATTTCCACGCTCGTCAGTTCTGGGTCGCTGAATGGTGAGACGCTGAGCGGGTAGAGCTGAGAGCCCACCCGCTGAAAGTACATGTGTATCGAATGGATGAATGAAGGAAGGAATGGTGAGCGTGGGTCTCCCTGGGAAATTAGGCCAAACACATGATCTCAGACCCCAGAAAGCCAGCTCATTTCAGTTCTGAGAGCTTCCAGCTTACAGACACGAGCCTTGTCATCAAAACGGATGACTCGGCCCCTCCCCAGAGATCTCCAACGAAATGACCGAGGAACATTGTTCCGGAGCCCTCACTTTGATGATGGTGCTAGGACAGGGACCGCCCAGAACCTGCTTCCACGCTCTGCTCCCTTGACCCAGCTCCCTGGAAAGTTTTATCCTCAGCCCATCCCCACCCCCTCCTAACTGCCTGCCAGCCAGTCACTGCCAATGGTGATATATGGAGATGACTTGATTTGACCTTGAAGGAAAGAAACAAATTAATGTGTCTTGAAATAAATTCCCGGAATCAGTGGCTGGCTTCTCCTCCACCCCCTCCACTATGCACCTGCCAAGTTGTGCATCATAATGTGAAAATCAACACTGTTTCATCCATGAGTGAACACCTGGAGCTGGTGGGGTGGAGGGCCGCTGGGAGGCCCCCTCCCACCCAATGCCCTGGGCCCAGGAGTTGCCAGAAGGGGTGGGAGGCTCAAGGCTTATTGTGGGCTCTGCGCTCTGGTTGCTGAGAGCTGGCTGAGTCACCCTGTCTGCAGTGAGAGCAGCCCACCCGACTACCAGCTCCAAGTCCTGCAAGTACGAGCAGATGGGGGCTCCCTGGTGGCTCCCAAGGAAAAGGGAAGGGCAGCCGTGTGGAATGGCACTGCCGTGGTCATTCTCCAAGGAGAACTGAGATGTGGGGAGGCGAGGAGACTGCAGGCCCCGCCCACACAATTCAGCCACAGGCTCAGCACCGATTCAACTGTATGCCCAGGTACAATGGAGCCAGGTGTCCAAATATTGAAATACTTCAGCACCACTTGACAAATAGCACTGCCTCTAAGCTGCCCCCAGTGTCTCAGCCTTTATTAAGCATGTCTTTTTATGCTGGTGCTTTGACTACTGGGCGCCTTGCCGACCTTGGAGGGACTTCCCCTCGCAGAGATAGCCAGCAAGCACCCCTCTCTTAGGAAGACCAATCCGGAGACCCCACCCAACCTTTGTCACACTCTTTCCCTCTGAGCCACCGCCCACCTGCCCAGATCATTCAAGGTGAGGTACCAAACAACTAGGGACAGCCCTGTGCCCCAGAGCTAACTGAAGTTATTTGAACTAGCCTATTCTAAGTCTGTTTCCGCCACCTCCCCTGTTCCTTCCCGCAGAGACCACAATAAAGGCTCTTGTCCACATTCCCTCTGCCTTCTGACCGAACCTGGTGCCTCCCCGTGTGGCCCCCATGACGTGGCGAGCCCCCTCCTCTTGGCATCTGTGAATGTATTGAGCTGTTTTTTCTATGGCACTCGTCTCCCGATCTTTTAGCCATGCCTGAATAATGATGAAATCGACATTTTAAAATCTAGACACCTTCCTCCCTCTACCTTCTCCCACTTTTTCTAGGAATCAGCAGCTCCCTTTGGACCAGTGGCCATTCTGAATAGCCAGTGCCCTGGTCCTGCAAGTTGTTAAAGATTCTGAATACTTCCTCCTTTCCCCAGGCCCATTCTGTATGAGGGACCATGCTGCGCCCTGGAGAAAAAGACAGACATGAGTCTCTGCCCTTGAGGGTATAATGGGGATCTCGGGCCATACGTAAATAAGCAAAGAGAATAGCAGGGTCCAGGGCAGAACTAAGTGTGCGCCCTGAGATCAGGGAGCTGCAAGGCTACTGGGGATCTGAGCTGTGATCACAGCTCTGCGGCTCACCCTATATGTGACCTTGTCACTTGACCTCTGTGGGCAGGCATTTGTTTTCTTATCCACAGAAGTGGGCGATGGCAATGCAGGGCTGCTGTGGGGATTACACAAGTGTGTGCCAAGTGCTTGGCCCACAGGTACTAATGCAGAGTAAGTCCACAGTAAATGGGGGGCACTGGCTGGTCTCAGCCTGGAAGGCGGAACCTAGGGTCTGCCAGGGAGCCGTGGCAGGTTACTGAACCGGTGGACTGAGTCTGCACCTGGAGCTGATGCTCTCCCAGCGCCTGCCTCCTAATTCTCGAGGTCTCCATTAGGGACAAGAAGAGTGGGAATTAGGGGCATCGAGGGGACTTCAGTCTCCACTGTCAGAGGTCTAGAGGTAACCCTGATAACACAGCTCTATCATCTTAGTTGCCAATCCCCACCCCCTGCCCAAGAATGAACCTATTTTTGTTTTAATTTTTATTTTATGTTGGAGTATAGTTGATTTACCGTGTTGTGTTAGTTTCAGGTGTACAGCAAAGTGATTCAGTTATACATATACATGTATCCATTCTTTTTCAGATTCTTTTCCCATATAGGTTATTACAGACTATTGAGTAGAGTTCCCTGTGCTATACAGTAGGTCCTTGTTGATTATCTATGTTATATATAGTCGTGTGTATCTGCTAACCCCAACCTCCTAATTTATCCCCCCCATCTTTCCCCTTTAGTCACCATAAGTTTGTTTTCGAAGTCTGTGAGTCTATTTCTGTTTTGTAAATAAGTTCATTTGTATCTTTTTTTTTAGATTTCACATATAAGTAATATCACATGATATTTGTCTTTCTCTGTCTTACTTAGTTTGATAATCTCCACGTTCATCCATGTTGCTGTCAATGGCATTATTTCATTCTTTTTAATGGCTAATATTCAATTGTATGTATGTACCACATCTTCTTTATCTACTCCTCTGTCGATGGACATTTAGATTGCTTCCATGTCTTGGCTATTGTATCGATAAACAGTGCTGCAGTGAGTATTGTGGTGCACGTATCTTTTCGAATTATGATTTTCTCCAGATATATGCCCAGGAGTAGGATTGCTAGATCACATGGTAGTTCTACTTTTAGCTTTTTAAGGAACTTCCGTATTGTTCTCCACAGTGGTTGTACCATGAACCTATTATTTTTTTAAATTTATTTATTTTTGGCTGTTTTGGGTCTTCGTTGCTGCGCGCGGGCTTTCTCTATTTGTGGTGAGCGGGGGCTACTCTTCGTTGCAGTGCACGGGCTTCTCACTGCGGTGGCTTCTCTTTGTTGCAAAGCACGGGCTCTAGGCACGCGGGCTTCAGTAGTTGTGGCACGCGGGCTCAGTAGTTGTGGCACGCGGGCTCTAGCGCGCAGGCTCAGTAGTTGTGGTACGTGGGCTTAGTTGCTCCACGGCATGTGGGATCTTCCTGGACCAGGGCTTGAACCCATGTCCCCTGCGTTGGCAGGCGGATTCTTAACCACTGCGCCACCAGGGAAGTCCTGAACCTATTATTTTAAATCAGGAGAAACTTGCAGATATAACTTTGGAATCTGAATGATGTATTTTTTTATGGAAGAGGAGGATGACTTTAGCCCCTTAGCCTTCAGCACAGTCCCCAGAACATAGGAAGGGTTCACAATATCAGCTATTACCATCACTGTTGTTTTTGTTGGTTATCCTACAAAACTACCATGGTGGAGAGGGTTAATTTTTTATTTTTTCATAGCATTTAAGTGCCTTTTTTTCTAATTAATTAATTAATTAATTTTTGCTGTGTTGGGTCTTCGTTTCTGTGCGAGGGCTTTCTCTCGTTGCGGCGAGCGGGGGCCACTCTTCATTGCGGTGCGTGGGCCTCTCACTATCGCGGCCTCTCTTGTTGCGGAGCACAGGCTCCAGACGCGCAGGCTCAGTAGTTGTGGCTCACAGGCCCAGTTGCTCTGCGACACGTGGGATCCTCCCAGACCAGGTCTCGAACCCGTGTCCCCTGCATTAGCAGGCAGATTCTCAACCACCGCACCACCAGGGAAGCCCCGGAGAGGGTTAATTTTAAAAGACAACATGGCGGAAGGGAGAGGGCCAGACAGCAGGCTGGCAGTAGACTGCAGCATTCTCCTCCTTGGAAGACTTGGAAATTGAGGAGAGACGCAGGTGGGCAATGCTGCTTGGCTAGCCTCACGCCTCCCTCCATCATGTCCCAAATGGAGGTGTCAGGATGCTCTCCCAGGCTGGAGCCCAGGCACCCAGTCTCCAGCATCTCTCAGTGGCTGAGGGGAAGGTCAGGTGGGGAAATACTTAGCTCATGCTCTAGAAATCCTTCAAGGGATTCTGATGTTATTGGTCTCAGGTGGGGCCTGGGCGTGGTTATTTTTATAAAGCTCCCCAAGGATTTCAGTGTGCAGCCAGGGTTAGGAACCACTGGAGGATTGTGGGGGGCGGGACGGCTGTGCAGGAGGATCCCGGGTTGGACTCAGCCTGGGTGAGGGGAGAGTAGCTCCTGGGGGCTTCTAGGAAGAAATGTTGTCCAAGCTGAAAGGATGAGAGTTAATAATAATAACGTTATTAAATGTTTCTTACCTGTAAGGCTCTGTCCATGCTCTGCACATCCATTTTTCCATTTAATCCGTAGCCAAACTACAGTGATGCAGAAATGTGCCCAAGTTCCCACAGCTGGGAAGTGGCAGCATGGCTGAGCCTGTTTTAAACTCAGGCAGACTGGTTTCAGACCAGTGTTAGCCAGGCTGGGGGGCATGTGTGGTGGAAAGAAGGATTAAGGGTTTCTGGAAGAGGGAATCATGCCAGAAGAAAACAAAGCTCTTAATCCTCACTCAGAGCCTCAGTCCCTTCGCCTATAAAATGGGGCTCATTTGTCGCTGCCCTGAATATCCCCCAGAGGGTGGCTGGGAAGATGAGTGAGTTTGTAAATCAAACAGGACCATTGCTTAGTTATTATCACCATCCCAGCAGCTCAGTAAAGCAGGGAGGGCAGAGGAGAGTCATGGACCACTTGTCTCGGACGTGTTGCCTAGTGACCTGGTATCATGGGACAGTGTCCATTTTCCTCTGCCTGTTTGTGCTCCATCAGAGCTGCGTGACAGCTGTGTGAATTTTGTTCTGATTCTGACAGTGAAAGCTTACAAAATCTACAGCAGACAGGATGACGGAGCTGACTGCCAGTGGCTCCTCAGATCTAAGCCAGCAAAGACACAGTTGTCAGAAGACAAGGTCTCACAGAAGGGCCGGAAATTGAGCATCTCTGGTGCATCCAAGATTTCACACTTGGGCAGCAGTTCCTAAAGTGAGTTCCGCCAGAAGAAAAGGGAATGGGTTGGGTTCTGCAGTCAGATAGTTTTGGGAAGTCCTGGGTTAAACGATACTCAAACCTTCTTCTTTAGCTTGGCGATGTGCACTGTGAACCTTTAAGAAGAAGGTTCAGCTGGTAGCTCTTGTTGCCTCACAGATTAGCCTAAAATCAAGCAGCCTAAGACAATCAACATTTAATAGTTCACAGTTTCTAAGGTTCAGCAATTCAGCTAAGGCTGAGCTGGTCGTTCTGATTTGGGGTCTCATGAGGTTGAATCGTGATGGTGGCCAGGTCTGCAGTCATCTGAAGGTTTCACTGGAGTCGAGGGTCTACTTTTCTTTTTCATATTAGGGTAGAGTTGATTTACAATGTGTTAGTTTCATCCAAGTGATTCAGTTTTATATATAGTCAGTCCCCTACATAGGAACTTTCAAGTGGTGAACTTTCAAAGATGTGAACGTGTGTTTGCATGTCCAGCCACGTAAGTTCGTTCCTGTGTCTGGTGTACATGGTCATGTGCGTGCCTCCTCTCCAAGTGATTGTGCTTTTGTTACTTTACTGCACGGTACTCTATAAAGCACAGTATCTTTATTTCAAGACCAGGATGTCTGGAAGCAAGTGTCAGAGCAGCGGTGATGTAGCTGGTATTACTGTACTTTTCAAGGTACTGTACTCTAAGATTAAAAATGTTTTCTTTTTTGTGTGTTTGTTTTTTATGTATTATTTGTGTGGAGAGTATTATAAACCTATTACAGTACAGTACTATATAGCCGATTGTGTTAGGTGGGCACCTAGGCTAACTTTGTTGGACTTAGAACAAATTGTACTTAGGTGCTCTCGGAAAGGAACTCGTTTGTATGTAGGGGACCTACTGTGTGTGTATATATACACAGACACACACCACGTGGGCCTCTCCATAGAGCTGCTTGAGTGTCCTCATGGCATGGCAGCTGGCTTCCCTGGGAGCAAGCGATCCAGGAGAGAGCGTGAGACAAAAGCCTGACAGGTCTTTTGTGATCTATCCGTGAAAATGGCATGACAGCGCTTCTGCTCTACGCTGTCGAACAGTGCCGCCAGAGAGGGACCAAGTGGGTCAGAATTTGTTCTGACCTGAGGCAAGAGGTCTGGGCTTTAGTAGTCCAACATCGGCACTCACAGGCCGAGGTCTACCTTAGGGACGGAAGTGGGGGAGGCAGATTCCCCCACAAGGAAGTAAACGGCAGGCTTTTGGACGCTGTGGCTTCAGTAACCCCCAGGGTAGTTCTGCAGAGAAAAGTCACAGATGCAGACCCATGTCAACAAGAGTGCCCAGCAGCCAGGGTGGGTGTGCTCAGAAACAGTAAAAAGCACATGAGGAGATCTGAGCCGATCCCCAGCGGCGTCTGCTGCATTTATGCTCAGGGATAATTGGAAATGACAAAACGGCTCAACTAGAGGGGTTTAGTTGCACAGGTGACGGCGCTTCCACACAGTGAGAGAAAGTATGCAGCCGTTAACTGCCACACTCTTGAAGATGATTTATTGTCACGGCGCATGGGGAAAGCCGGCCTCAAGCAGGCAGTCTGTATAATACTCCATTTAAAAGAAATATAAATTTGCATTTATATTTTAGTTGCTTTAAAGTGACACTATTTTTTTTTTTTTTTTGCGGTACGCGGGCCTCTCACTGTTGTGGCCTCTCCCGTTGCGGAGCACAGGCTCCGGACGCGCAGGCCAAGCGGCCACGGCTCACGGGCCCAGCCGCTCCGCCGCGGCATGTGGGATCCTCCCGGACCGTCTTAACTTCCTTGTGCCTCAGGCTCCCTGACAATAACGTAGAGGTGATGATAGACTGCTTTGTAGAGTTGTGAACCAATGAGTCAGGATACGTAAAACGCTTGGAGCAATCCTGGCACCGAGAGAGCACTTTGGCGGTGTAGCCCTACCTTCCCCTGCCCCACTCTCATCCCTAACGCGTCCGAGTGGCTAAGGTCTTGTTTGCTCTTCCTCTTCTCGTTAAAGCTATCCTGTTCCACCTTCTGTTGCATCCCTTTGGGATCCTGCCGGGTATAAGAGGGTAGTGATGAATTAATCAGGTTGCCTAATCACAGGCACCCGTGCTCAAGTCTCGCCTCCTCCAGGGAATGCCCTTTAACCCTTCTTCGGAGGCTCCAGAGAGCCCTGCGCCCGGCAGAGTCACACCTGTGGCTTCTGCCTGGCAGCTTCCATGTCCCCTTCCTCTGGTCCCAGTCCCTTAATATCTCTTTGGGGTATCCTCACCCTTGTGTGTGGTTTCATTGGGAATTGCCATCCCAGGGCCCTGTCCTTCCTTCACCAAGGGTGGGCACATGGCCCACGCTAAGCCAATCAGGGTCTCTCATGGGAGTGTGAACCGTTAGCAGAGAGATGGGAGGATGGGAAAGAACTGAAGCTGATTCATCCCAGTGACGATGCCCTGAAGAGATGCTCCTTTTTCTTACTCCCTAGGTCTTCAGCCCGACTCCCTTCCTGTCCTTCTGTTGCAGGAAGGGGCACCCTCTCCAGGGCCCAAGAATGGGCTCTTGTTTAACATTAGGAGATAAATTGTCCAAGGAGACACATGTGCTGACAAAGCAGGAGACTTTATTGGGAAGGGGCGCCCGGGTGGAGAGCAGCAGGGTGAGGGAGCCCAGGAGAACTGCTCTGCCACGTGGCTCGCAGTCTCGGGTTTTATGGTGATGGGGTTAGTTTCCGGGTTGTCTCTGGCCATTCATCTTGCTTGGCCCATATTTGGTCTGACTCAGGGTCCTTCCTGGTGGCGCACGCATCTCTCAGCTAAGTTCCAGCACGAAGGTTCCAGCGCGTGAGGTTGGCAGGACAACATTATGGGCTGGCGTCTCCTCCCTCCTTGGGGCCCCTCCCGAATCCTCCTTGTTAGTTTTCGGCAGCAGCACACTGTGTTCCTTATCGGGACCTCCTGTTGTGAGACAACACATGCAAGTGGTTATGGTCGTGCCTGGCCAAGGTGGGCAGTGTAGGTCAGTGGTTCCCACACTTCCTGGGGGCCAGTGCTGAGCTTTCCTTTCAACTGTATGTGCTCTACCAAATCCTTCTCCCCCTGAACTAGATAGAGTCCATTTCTTTCCCTTGAAAACAATGAACACCAGCGGCTATAGCGAGACAGGAAGAGAGAGAGAGACAAGGAGAGGTGCTGGGCTGAGTGGCATCTGCACGCCACCTACAAAGGGGCACCTGAGTTCCGATCCAGCTCAAAAACAAATTCCTTCTGTGACCCTGGGCAAGTCCTCCTACCTCTCCCTTTGTTCCTCCATCTCCTGGAAACATCCCATCAATGCAGTGGTGCTCGGGATCCTGTCCTAAGTCCCTTCTGCTTCTCCCCGGGATCGGCACACACGTTCCGTAGCTCCAATGGCCATCTCTATGTTAACACACCCAGTTCCTCCTTGCAGTCCAGATCGGCTCTCCAGAGCTCCAAGTACCCCCTAAGCATTTCCACCCGAGGCCTTCTCAGACTCCTTACGAGCAAAACAGAATTCAATATCTCTTCGTGCACACTGCTCCCCTCCCTCCCTTTCCCCACTTCCGCTCACGGCATCAACACGCACTCCTCCCCCAGAAAACCCAGGACTCTCCTCGACTGCCCTCTCTCCTTGTCCACCTGTCACTAGGCGTCGTCCGTACTCTCTGGGGTCCTCTGTCAAAGGAATCCTCCTGTTTGTCTAGCACTTGTCACTTTACAACATCCATTCACCTGTTTGTCCCTTAACCCTCACAAGTCCAGGAGCTGGGTGGCATACTCCCCACAGGAGGAAATAAGGAATCAGAGAAGGGAAGCAACCTGCCCAAGGTCACATAGGAAGTAGAATTTGAGCTCAGGGATTTGAGCTCAGGACTGTCAGAGTCCATAGCCCGCGGGAGGGGTTTAGTTGCACAGGTGACGGCGCTTCCACACAATGGGAGAAAGTATGCAGCCGTTAACTGCCACACTCCTGAAGATGATTTATTGTCACGGCGCATGGGGAAAGCCGGCCTCAAGCAGGCAGTCTGTATAATACTCCATTTAAAAGAAATATAAATTTGCATTTATATTTTAGTTGTTTTAAAGTGACACTAATTTTTTAAAAAATAAAGTGGATGTTCAAGTTATTTTTTTAACTTGAGCCGGTATCCCCTCTGTCCATGGTGCCCGAATTAAGCAGAAGCAGGATTTGGGCCAGTGTCTCTCTGGCCGGTTACTAAGGTCCATGGTGTGCAAACAGCAACAGTGTTGTTCGTGAGCTCATGGGCTCCCCCCAGTTTCTAATCTGGGCTCGTGACCTTGGAACTCATCTCCCAGACAACCAGAGCGATACAGCAAACAGAGGTGTAGCTGCCAGCTTGGAGCTGAGCTGCCTGGGCAGGGCTGGCGGTGCAAACCCTGGATGTGTGCGTGCATGTGTGTGGGGCGTGGTGCCAACGTCCACAAGGGCCTCAGCCCCCAACCTCCCCTCTGTGTACCTACACCATATCCTCCCAATGAACCGGAGGGATCCGGCACCCGTCCTGGCTGCGCCACCAGGATCTGGAAGCATCAGGAGACCGGGAGGGTGGGGACCTGCGGTGAGCACAGAACGCTCGCTGTGTGGTTCCAGGGCCCTGAGGTCCTGGGGAAGGTTCGGGAGACCAGGTTCCACACCTGGTCTTAATTCACACGTGTATCCAGCGTCTGAGCCCTCTCGCCTCCTCGCCTTGGTCTGAGCCTCTGTTACAGCCTATAGGCTATTTCTATCCTTGTCCCCGCGGTCAATTTTTGTTTTTTTGGTAAAATCTATAACGAAATTTGCCATTTTAACCATGTTTTACCGGAGCACAATTCAACTGCATTAATTACGTTCACCGTTCGTGTAACCATCACCACTGTCTCTTTCCAAAACTTTCATTATTTCAAATAGAACTCTAGGCATGAAGCGATAACTACCCCCATTCCTTTCTCTCCCCCGTCCCTGGTAACCGCTAACCTACTTTCCATCTCTATGAATTTGCCTACTCTAGGGATCTCATAGAATTCGAGTCATACAAGATCCCTTTGTGTCTGGCTTCTTTCACTTAGCGTGTTTTCAGGGTTCACCCATGCTGTAGCCCGTGTCAGAACTTCACTCCTGTTTATGGCTGAATGATGTGCCATTGTATGGAGCGATCACATTTTGTTTACACATTCATCTGCTGATGAATACCCTGCATTCAATTTGTCTGCGACAGCTAGAGCAGTCCTGGGAAAATACTACTCAGACCATGGCACGACTTTATTTAAACCCTCCTATGGCTCCTTAATTCACTGAGCTATGGTCCTTATTATGGCTACAAAGCCCTAAAGGAGTCTCTCTCTGAATACACACGCACCCCCCCATTACCTCTGTGTCCCTCCAACCTCATCCCTTCCCTCTCTCTCCACTCCACTCCCTGCTGTTCTGTGAAGACCTCAGGCTCACTGTCACCTCAGGGCCTTTGCATGCGCTGTTCCTTCTGCCTGGAATGCTTTTCCCCACCAGACATCTGCATTGCTAACACCCTCGGCTCCCTCAAGTTTTTGTTCTGCTGTCACCTTCTCAATAAGACTCATCCTGAACACCCTCCTTAAAACTATGACCTGTTGGGCTTCCCTGGTGGCGCAGTGGTTGAGAGTCCGCCTGCCAATGCGGTGGACGCGGGTTCGTGTCCCGGTCCGGGAAGATCCCACATGCCGCGGAGCGGCTGGGCCCGTGAGCCATGGCCGCTGAGCCTGCGCGTCCGGAGCCTGTGCTCCGCAATGGGAGAGGCCACAACAGTGAGAGGCCCGCGTACCTCAAAAAACCAAACAAACAAACAAAAAAAACTACGACCTGTCTCTCCTCCATCCATCATTCGTGATCCCCCCCGTCATGATCTAGTTTCCAGAGCACTTGTCACTTCCTAACATATAATTTGTCTTTTTGTTATCTCCATTGTTTATTATCTGCACCCCATCTCTAGAATGTAAGCTCTATGAGGACAGGGATTTTTTTTTTTCTGTTTGCCTGTTGTGTTCATCACTATATCCGAAGCACCTGGCGTGCAGTAGGCGTGCAGCTGGCGTGCAGTAGGCACTCAGTAAATACTTGTTACATGAATGAATATGAGTTGGGACAAGTTGCTGCGCTTCTCTGAGCCCCTGTTTCCCCATCTGTGAACCAGGGATTGTGATCTGTCCCTGGGCTGGGGGTGTCGCGGGGGGATTGCATCAGATAATGTCTGTAACCTCCCTTTGCAAATTGTAAAGCATCGCGCAAGTGAGGGAGGGGTGGAAGAAACTGATCTTCAGTGAGTCCCCTCGAGGCCTGATGCTTCTCGTGATGTATCTCATTTTGTTGCCTCCATTTGACAGATGAGGAAACTAAGGTTCAGGGAGGTGAAGTAACTTGCCGCTCGATCACACAGTGTGACAGTGTTACGGAGTGAAAGCTTCAGTCCAGCTGTCTGGCATTTTCTGTAGGTTGCTTCCAGCTCTGGTATTTCATCAGCCTAGGAGAAAACCCCACCCTCTCCGGGGACCAGCTCGGAGCCCAGGGGAATGGTAATGAGGATGAAGATGTGAACAATAGCTGCCTTTTATTAAGAGCTTCCTACGTGTGTCAGGCTCACTTTACTAGTGCCAGGTGATTTACATATGCTCTCCTCACAAGAAAGCGGGAAATGCGTGTCTTTATTCCCTCATAACTGCCGTTTGCTTGGGGCGCACAACTAAGAAAGAGCAGAGCCAGCATTTGAGCCTGGAGCAATTCCACTCCCAAGGCATCTTGAAAAGGGCCTTGATCTTGGAGGTGTGGTTTCTTTAATGCCACGTGAGCTGCCCCCCCCCCTCCAAGCCAGCCCTGGAGGGCACCTTTGTAGGTGGGGAGGCAAGCACACCGCCAGCCCCTGGGCCTGCCCTCAGTGTGAGCTGCAGGATGCAGGAGGAATAAGGCATCAGTGGGAACCAGGATGGGGACCCCACAAGCCTGCATTGCCAGCAGAGACAAATGAATAGACCACTCAGCAAACCAGGGCACTTCCATGCCAGAGCAGAACTGTCCCCGATAAATAGATCATCGAAGCTCCACGCCGGACGTGCCAATTTCAGCGGGAAAAGATGAGCGCATTTACCTGCCTGGTGACACCCTGGCTGTCTTCAGGAGGTGATGGGGTATGAAAATACTGCCAGCATGCACTCTGCCCGGGGCTGTTTCCAGGGTCGAGGAGGAGGGTCTCATTACAGGAATGGTGTTTGTCTCAGACTTCCCGTGGGTGCCCAGATGCAAGGTCTAAATGCTTTCTATGCTTCCTTCCTCCCTTCCTCCCTTCCTCCCTTCCTCCCTTCCTCCCTTCCTCCTTTCCTCCCTTCCTCCCTTCCTCCCTTCCTCCCTTCCCTCCTTCCCTCCTTCCCTCCTTCCTTCCTTCCTTCTTGTGTTGGGTCTTCGTTGCTGCGCCTGAGCTTTCTCTAGTTGTGGCGAGCGGGGGCTGCTCTTCATTGCGGTGTGCAGGCTTCTCGTTGTGGTGGCTTCTCTTGTTGCGGAGCACAGGCTTTAGGCGCACGGGCTTCAGTAGTTGCAGCGCGTGGGCTCATTAGTTGTAGCTCACGGGCTTAGTTGCTCCGCGGCATGTGGGATCTTCCCGGACCAGGCCTCGAACCCTTGTCCCCTGCATTGGCAGGTGGATTCTTCACCACTGCGCCACCAGGGAAGCCCCTCTATGCATTTTTTTTTTTTTTTTTTTGCGGTACGTGGGCCTCTCACTGTGTGGCCTCTCCCCTTGCGGAGCACAGGCTCCGGACGCGCAGGGTCAGCGGCCATGGCTCACGGGCCCAGCCGCTCCGCGGCATGTGGGATCTTCCCAGACCGGGGCACGAACCCGTATCCCCTGCATCAGCAGGCGGACTCTCAACCACTGGGCCCCCAGGGAAGCCCCCCTCTATGCATTTTTAAGGGATCACAATCATAGTACTAGCTAGCATCTATTGAGTGCTTACTATGTACCAGGCACTGGGTTTTTTTAAGTATACATTATCTCACTAAAAATAAAATATTGTTGAGGAGTCTCTGTTGCACAGGGGAATGACTGCTTTGAGGGTGTCTATTAATTCTTTTTTTTTATTGAAGTGTAGTTGATTTCCAATGCTGTGCCAATCTCTGCTGTACAGCACAGTGACTCAGTCATACACATAGAGACATTCTTTTTCATATTCTTTTCCATTATGGTTTATCACAGGATATTGAATATAGTTCCCTGGGCTATACAGGAGGACCTTGCTGTTTATCCATCCTGTATATACTAGTTTGCATCTGCTAATCCCAAACTCCAAGTCCTTCCCTCCCCCACCCCCCTCCCCCTCGGCAACCACAAGTCTGTTCTCTATGTCTGTGAGTCTGTTTCTGCATTGTAGATAGGTTCATTTGTGTCATATTTCAGATTCCACATGTAAGTGATATCCTATGGTATTCGTCTGTCTCTTTCTGACTTACTTCACTTAGTATGATCATCGCTAGTTGCATCCGTGTTGCTGCAAACGGCATTATTTCATTCCTTTTTATGGCTGAGTAATAATATTCCATTGTATATATATACCACATCTTCTTTATCCATTCATCTGTTGATGGACATGTAGGTTGTTTCTATGTCTTGGCTATTGTGGATAGTGCTGCTATGAACAGAGGGGATGCATGTATCTTTTTGAATTATAGTTTTGTCTGGGTATATGCCCAGGAGTGGGATTGCTGGAGCATATGGTAGTTCTATTTTTAGTTTTCTGAGGAACATCCACACTGTTTTCCATAGTGGCTGCACCAACTTATATTCCCACCAACGGTGTAGGAGGGTTCCCTTTTCTCCAAGGGTGTCTATTCTTTATATTTATTCTCAAGCAGCAAATAACAATACAAGGTGGTCCAGCCCCAGTTCACCTCCCAAGGGTTTCATTAGCTCCCCACCCCTGGCAGTAACATCCACCACATCAAGCTTCTCTCTATGTGTTTAGACTCTGGGAAAAAAAAAAAAAAAAAGACAACTGGGAATAAGAAAGGGAGACCAAGCAGGAAGCAGAAGAGGAGGATGTGGAAAAGCCAGCCGGTGGTGAGGGGAAGGATGCTGAGGTCCAGGAAACCGTGACCTCAGAGCTAAGTTCCTGCCATTCAGAGGAGCCTGGTCACGCCGTCCAGACAAGTTCTGCTGTGCCCTGCCAACACACTACTGTCTTGGTGGAACGAAAGCTGCTAAAATCCATCATCCTTGGGAGGGATTTCCAGAACCCTGCTGTGTCTGTGGAGGTGTCTGTGTTAGATCAGTGGAGTAGAGAGGGTCAAGGGAGAGGCGCTGGGCAGGCACTTTGCAGGCTGATGTAACACAATTCTCAAAGCTACCCCACTTGACAGAGGTGGGGTTCTGTCACTTGTGGAAGATCATTGTAACATCTCCCCACACGTTTGCCATCGGAAGTTCCTGAGCCCTGACTGGCTGGAGGGAGCCATAGGTGGCCCCTCCTCAGAGACCCACCCACCAAAACCCTCCTAAGTCCTGTCGGAGGACACCTTGTCCCACAGCCAACACCCCAAGTAGCCCCCAAAGCCTTCTCCATCTCTTACCTCAGGGAATAAATCATCAACAATCAGAAATCTGCAATAATAAAAACGATGTGAAGTTGTCTTCATTAATAAGATCATAATAAATTAAAGGAATTAAGTTACAAAATAGCATGTGTAATATGATCCCATTTAAAAATTGCATAAAAACAAAAGCCCTGGGGAATAATACACACCCGCTGTTAACAAGGAGTTTTTGAAGTAGGGGAAGGAAGATTTATGGGTGATTTTTGTCTTAGTTTAGCTTATGCATACTTTTTGATTTATCAACAATGCACACACGGTGTGCATCTCACTTGGAAAATAAAGAAGAAAATAAGAACATTATTTTCTCCTCAAAAGGAAGAATGAAGCGAATACTTTGGAAAACTTCTCTAAGGTTGCTGCTGGGAAACAGTGCAAGCACCTCCGTCAATGGCTAGCCTTGTTCTCCCCTGTGCTTTGCGCTTAGGTTTTTTGTTTTTTTTAAGGTTTCAGGGAACATAATATAGCCAGATCTGGGCTCTAAGCAGTCACAAGACTGTGAAACAAGTGAAAAACACAGGTAGGTCATCAGAATATCCGTTAGTCTCGTTGCTGCGTGGCATAGAGAAAGGAAAAGGGGCCTGTCCTTGTGACCCACTATCTCCTTCTCCTGCTTTGCCTGCAGCTTCTAATCTCCAAGTGGATATGCCAGCAAATTCCCTGATAACTCCTGGCTTCCTTCCTTCTTCAAAGCCCCATCTACTCAGTCCCCACTAGCAGGTCCCCACCTTGACTATAGTTTCTTTGTTCATTGATCCAGTGAAGCTCATAGAAGGTCATCTTTGTGTGAGGATGTACAGTCCACCAGCCAAGACCCCGGGCTCTGAAATTCAGCCACTAGAGTTCAGATTCTCTCTCTGCCTGCGTTCAAATCCCCACTCTGCCCTTGACTAACTAGGTGATCTTGCGCAACTTCACCTGTCTAAGCCTCAGCATCTTCATCAGTAAAAAGGGATCATTTTTATAACCAAGTCCTCCGGGTGACTGAGGGAAATCACGCGTACAGAGCCCTTGGAAACGTGTCTTCTGTTTCTCCCTCTCATGAAGATGACCAAAGGGTCAAGGTGGTGCTTGGGGACACAGCAATGTTGTCTTCTCCAAGACAGCTGTGAGCTGTCTTCTCCAAGACAAGCTGTGAGCTGTCCAAATGCAGCTCACAGCTTTCTAGAAGGACTGGCCTGTCCCATGTCTGCCACAGAACTGAGAGGCGTGTGTCCCCATGCTGGCGCAAGAGGCCTCAGACCAACACCTGGCTGAGCTGGGCCATCAACTCACCAATTTTCTGAATTTGCCAAAAATATCTTGAAGACTGCTAGCTTTCTTGAATATTCTCAATGAATATGAAAATGGTCTTCTTGCTAACAAATGAGTCTTGAATGTTTTCAGCGAATATATTCTCAGCAGCATTTTAAGCTCAATTTGTCTGAAGGGAAATATCATGGGAGCTCTTTAGCTTTCTTATGACGATCTTCTAATGAAGAATATATTCTTGAATATCTTAAGTGAAGTTCTGAATATAATTAAAACATCCTGAATAAATTTGGGGATAAGAGTATTCAAGAAGTATAAATTCAGTGAATATCATCATTGAGCGTATTAAACTAGCGCATGTCTAAGAGTGTAAGTCATTGACTGTCTTCAGGAGGAATGTATTCATATTTGTTAACTATATTTGATAAGAATTTTCCTTAAATAAGGTTTTGGAAAATTGGCAGTGTTGGCTAATTTGAGCAATTGGTCGTTGGCAACTTGATTTTTCAGAGATCTTCACATCATAGAATTGACTTTCGGTGCATTGGCCAAAGCTCCTCAAAGACCACTGGGGAAGATGTCCGGAGCACCTCCTGGAGGTCGGAGGTAAGTCCACCAAGATTCGCCTCCAGCTTTGGCTGGAGCCCTGATCTTCCAGTTCTGCCCTTGACCCTCTGGGGCACCCCCATCCTCAGGGCTCTGAGGGCAGCCCACGTTTTGAGAGGAGCCTGTCCACTTCATTCTTTTAACCCAGAAGCATTTATTTATGCTCCCGGAATGTGGCTAAGGGGCTGAGAGCCAAAACTCAAACACATAACTCTAGCTTTTTTTTTTTTTTTTTTTTCCTGGTACGCGAGCCTCTCATTGTTGTGGCCTCTCCCGTTGCGGAGCACAGGCTCTGGACGCGCAGGCTCAGCGGCCATGGCTCACGGGCCCAGCTGCTCCGCGGGATGTGGGATCTCCCCGGACCGGGGCACGAACCCGTGTCCCCTGCGTCGGCAGGTGGACTCTCAACCACTGCGCCACCAGGGAAGCCCCATAACTCTAGCTTTGAATCCAGCTGTGTGGCCTTGGGCAACTAACAACCTCTCTGAGCTTTAGTTTCCTCTTGTGTAAACAAGGGTCAAACTCAGTCCAACTCTAGAGAGTTACATGGAGGATTCCACGAGAGAATCCCATAAAGTGCTGAGCTTAGCGCCTGGCACATGGTAAGAGCTTAATACGTGACAGCTTTTATGATCATTATTGTTTCTCTGAAAAATTCACTTCTAGTTTTGGACAAGTGTCTTCATGTTTCTAGCCCTTACTTTCCTCATCTGTAAAATATAAAATGGTAGAGGCAGATTAGATGGAAGAATCTGGGTGTGTTATGTGCCAAGCACTTAATATATGTTGCCCGTTCACCTTCCTTCCTTCATTCATTCTCCAACACATATTTAATGAGTGCTTCCTATGTGCCAGGCACTTTGCTGGACACTGGGGCTATAATGAGGAACAGGACACAGTTCCTGGTAGGGAAGAGACTGATGGGAGTATTCTCTGGGTGAAACAGACAAGATCTCTTAGGATGGTCCTTATGAGGCAAGAGGAGGGAGCCTCATGTGGGCGGGGAGCAGGGCAGCAGGAAGACAGCCCAGGCAAGGAAGCCAGTGAGAGCAAAGCAAGGCAGTGAGGGTGCTCAGTTCGGTTTGCCAGAGCACACTGGGCACCAAGAGAGACTCAAGCAAAGAATCCACGTGAGGATACTGTGGGTGCACAGGGGATGAAGGTCCAAGCATGTCATATAGTGATTCAAGAATGAGGATCTCGGGCTTCCCTGGTGGCGCAGTGGTTGAGAGTCCGCCTGCCGATGCAGGGGACACGAGTTCGTGCCCTGGTCCGGGAAGATCCCACATGCCGCGGAGCGGCTGGGCCCGTGAGCCATGGCCGCTGAGCCTGCGCGTCCGGAGCCTGTGCTCCGCAACGGGAGAGGCCACAATAGTGAGAGGCCCACGTACCACAAAAGAACAAAAAAAAAAAAAAGAAGGAGGATCTCTGCCTGGATCAGTGCCTCAGGGAGAGGCAACCAGAATGGACATGGGGTTACCTAGAAGACATCTCAGGCTCTCTCTCCAGATCTTAAAACGTGTTCTTCCTTCCAGCTGAAACAAACTGACCTGCCCTCACTTTTGGCTTCATCTGCCTGACTCTCCTCACCCACCAGCGCTCTGCTCCCTCTGGCATGTTGTCTAATGTCCATGGTCCCCAAGGAAGAGGTGATAAATGTCAACGCATCTGTCATTGGATCATTCGCACCTGTTTTTGTCCCCAACTAGACAGTGAGCTTCTTAAGGATTAGAATGGTGTTTTGTCCCCCATAATATCCCCAGGGCATAGCTCAGAGCCTTCTATACCATAAGCATCCTCATCACCATCATCTTTATAACTGTCATCAGAGCCATCATTTGGGTTCATATTTTTTTTCACGATCATTTTACACGTTTTAACTCTCTTTTAAATCTTTACCACAGACCCAGGAGGTATTGGGTGGCACCCTATGAAATTGCCATAGGTCCCAAACAATCAAATATTATCAGTTTCATGTGGTTCAACCAAATAGTTATTTTATGTATCCTCCTTTGACAGGTGAGAAAACTGAGGCCCCAAAAGATAATTTATTCTCATAAATAAATGAATTCATGAAGAATCCTTAGAAATGAGGGAGCTGATCTTTGTTGAGCCTCTACTGTGTGCCAGGCATTTTGCAGGCATTATCTCATCTATGTCATGTGGTCTCACCCAAAGAGATTTTTAAGCAGGAGCATGATTTGGTCAAGTTGGGTGCAGATGCATTCCCTCAATTTAATTCTCACAGCATCCCAATAAGGGAAATAGGCAGCTTTCACCACTGTTGAACAAATGAGAAAATTGAAGTTTAGAGATGTAAAGGGACTTGCCCAAGTTCACTGCCAGGCAGTGGCAGGAGGATTTGTACCCAGGTCCATCTGACTCCCTTCCCTCAGTCAGACAACCTATAAGGGAGGCCTCTAATTGTTTGTGTAGCAGATGGGAAACTTGGAGCCCCTCACCATGGAGGAAGCCTGTATTAGCAGGCTCAGGCTACTGTAACAAAACAGTACAGACTGGGTGGTTTAAGCAACAGGTATTTATTCCTCAAAATTCTGGAGGCTGGAAATCCAAGATCAAGGTGCCCCAGATTTGGTTTCTGGTGTAACTCTTCCTGGCTTGCAGAGGGCTGCCTTCTGGCTGCATCCTCACCTGGGCTTTCCTTGGTGCAGGCACTGGGGGTGACTGGGGAAGGAGCTTGTAAGGACACTAATCCTATCAGATTAGGGCCCCATCCTTATGACCTCATTTAACCTCCATTACTTCCTTTGAAGCCCCATCTCCAAATGCAGCCACCCTGGAGGTTAGTGCTGCTTCAACATATGAATTTGGGGGGACACAAACCTTCAGTCTGTAACAGAGCCATTTCCAGTTGTAACTACCTCCCTGCTCTGAATTCTACGATTCACACCCCTACTGAGAAAAAGTCATTCCTGGAGCAGAAGCCTGTGGACATCTACAGAAACACCACAGAGGAAGCCTAAGTGGGCGGCTTTTCCTCATTTTTCTCACAGGAGCTACATCAATTCCTTTTTTTCCCCTCTTATTATTTTTTAAATTTTATTATTTATTTATTTTTGGTTGCTTTGGGTCTTCATTGCTGCACACAGGCTTTCTTTAGTTGCGGCGAGCAGTGGCTACTCTTCGTTGTGCTGCGTGGGCTTCTCACTGTGGTGGCTTCTCTCGTTGCAGGGCACGGGCTCTAGGTGCGCGGGCTTCAGTAGCTGTGGCTCATGGGCTCAGTAGTTGTGGCTCGCGGGCTCTAGAGCGCAGGCTCAGTAGTTGTGGCGCATGGGCTTAGTTGCTCTGCGGCATGTGGGATCTTCCTGGACCAGGTCTCGAACCCGTGTCCCCTGCACTGGCAGGCGGATTCTTAACCACTGCGCCACCAGGGAAATCCCTCTCTTATTATTTTTTAACTACATAAAAATATTTTATGAAAGGAGAATCAGAAAAGTCAGAAGAAAATAAAAATCATCCACATTTCCTCTATTCAGAAAAGGAGATAACTGCTTTTACATTTCATTTGTTTCTTTCCCTTCAACATTCATGTTAAATATATAGACATTTATTATTATTATTATTATTATTTTACAGAAAGGTTCTCAAGCTTGGCTTGTATCCTCTTTGTTATCATATGAGTATCCTTCCATGCTGATAAACATTGACTCTGCTTTTGATGTCCGCTTGTTCTAGTATTCCATTATCTGGATGTATTATCATTTATTTAAGCACCGTCCTACTGATGCTCGTCTAAATTGTTTCTAATCTTTCACTCTTATAAACAAAGCTGAGATAAGCATCCTGGTAACTAAATATTTGTACTCAGTCACTCTTCTGTGGGTAAATTCCTAGAACCAGTATTTCTGAATTAATGGGTAAGCATTGTTTTACTGGTATTGTTACATGTTCCTAAAATACATGCATATATATTTCACTATCAAAATGAAGGCATTTCTTTTCTCCCTTTCCTTACCCCTTGTTGGGAGAGATCTTTGGAAAGACAGGGGGAGTAGTCAAGAGGTTTTAAAAATATAATAACACGTCAGTGTTGTACTGGGAGAGTTCATTGATCATTAAATTCGCATCACACCCCATATATTTAACTACCTTGAATTCAACTGGCTTTTATTAAATGTAAAACATCATCGAGTTTAAGGTACATCATTATTTTATGTAAAATTAAGAAATAAATTTTAAAAAGCTCTTCCAATTAAGTTACTACCCAGTGCCCTCATAGTCTTTTTAAACACCTTAACCGGTCACACCATCCTTTGTTTGAAATTCCCTTCATCTGTTTCGAGGGAGTTGGCCATTTCTCGTACCTCTGTTGCCTGGCTTGGTATATGACAAGGAACCCTTTTGCACGTATCTCAGTGACAAAATGCAGTATAGCGTCATCTACTGTGGTTTCTTCCCTTTTGGGGGTTCCATCAAGATTTGGTTGCTACTTTGCAAGAAGATATGAAAGTGGAATCATTCCCTCAAAGACAGGAATTTGCTTCACAATTACCGAATCTCCAGCCCATTGCTCTGCTTGGGGGTCTTTCTGTGCACACAGAAACTTTCCATTCCACGCCAGCTCGGATCATGGCATCATCTCTCTGAAGACGTGTTAAGCGGAGAATGAAATCAACATGTGGAGGCTCGGCAGTGTACGCCACGCAGTTGAAGTAACAACAATCTGAAGAGCTACGACCAAGTTTGCTTGGGGTAAAACTACATCACACCTGCTGGTTGGCCAATAGCAAACTGTAAAATGCATCTTGGTCTCAGGGATGTTAAAATCAGAAAAAGCGTGCATCTTAGAATGGATGCAGTAGGAGTGGTGGGAGCCTCAAAAAGTTAAGATTAAAGAAAGAGAAGTATTAGCACAAGCGCGCTCGTAGTTATGCTCCCTGATTCCATTCAGTGAGTATGTGCCCCAGGACAGGCATGAGATGGGAAGCGTGGACCTCATGAATTCCCTGTGGGGTCATTTCCTACTTTTCTTCTCAGGGTTGAGGACAGCTTTGCCACACTGAGGGTGGTTCTAGAATTTAAAGATACATAGATACGTATATTTCGATAGATAGATATAGATACAGATATTGATCAAGATCAACATGAAACCTAAACAGAAACCGAAGAAACAGCCTTCTACTCCAATTTTGGAGGAAAACTTAGTGAAAGACAACGTGTAGGGGACTTCCCTCGTGGCACAGTGGTTAAGAATCCGCCTGCCAATGCAGGGGACACGGGTTCAAGCCCTGGTCTGGGAAGATCCCACATGCCGTGGAGCAACTAAGCCCACATGCCACAACGACTGAGCCTGCGCTCTAGAGCCCGCAAGTCACCACTACTGAGGCCTCGGGCCTAGAGCCCGTGCTCCGCAACAGGAGAAGCCACTGCAATGAGAAGCCCGTGCAGTGTGCAACAAAGAGTAGCCCCCGCTCGCAGCAATGAAGACCCAACACAGCCAAAAATTAATTAATTAATTTTTAAAAAGACAATGTGTAGTTCTCCAATATAACACCTCCTAAGGGATTTTCAAGGGCAATTTTGAATTTTGAGATTGTCACTTTTTGTGCTGATCCAGGATAGAGCTGGGACATGGAAGGAAAGGAGAAGAAAGAGGCAAGGGAATGTGAACACAGGGAGAGAAGATGGAGAAAAACTGGGGAGAAAAGACCACACCCCACTGGACCACATCTGAGTGGAATTCTAGAGGGACTGAAAGGAATTCAAGGGGAAAAATGTCATTTTTGCCTCAGTCTTCAGACTCCCCATTTGTTTGAGACCAGCCACGTGTATGATTGCTTTTTGTTTTGTTTTTTTTTGACACCTATGTGCGCTTCCAGATGCTCTGACATTCATTAGCAAGATAATTTTCTTGAATGGCCACCAGATCTTACCAAGATGCAGGCACTGTGCTAAGAGCTTCCTCTGACCTCCTCACTCATTCAACCTTATGAATTAGGAATTATCGTGATTTCCATGTTATAGATGCAGAAACTGAGACTTTGGGCGACCAGGAAACTAGCCCAAGGCCACATAGCTGGGAAATAGAGAGGCAGCAAGGTGAGGAGACATGAATGGGGTCTGGAGCCAGGATGCCTGTTTCAATCATGTCTTAGTTATTATTGCTGCATCACACAGTACCACACACTTAGAGGCTTATGGGAACTCTGTACTTTCCACTCAGTTTTTCAGTAAATCTAAAACTGCTCCCAAATTATCTATTAATTTAAAAACATATATCCTTGAAACCCCACCATGCAAAAACAACCACCATTCAGTGGTTAGACTTGCAGTCTCATTTCCATGCAAATACATTTATATATGCAGTGAGCCCTTTCTCAACAAGGGCATGCCCATTTTTTTTTAAAAGGAAAAAGCTTTCTATTTCAGCATCTTTAACAGAATTTTTATCTTGAACTGGACTCCACAAATTACAGACAAGGATCCCTGCATTTTTATTTGCACTGCAACCTGCAAATTATGTAGCCATTTCTGACCCTAGGGTCCCTCCAAGGCACCCCATTGGGTTAGGAGGGGCATGAGTACTGGTATTTGGGGGACAGACTGGCATGCCAGGGCACTCTGAGCTGGGGTCAGAGAGGGCATGCCCATTTTTCAGAGTTTCAATACAAGTGGTCAAACCCCAGAAAGCATGAGTGCCCTTCCCCCTGCATCCTGACCAACACTGGAACTCTGCCCAGGTTCACAGGGAACCACCTGCTTCTTATATTTGTTTTATTCCCTTTATTCCCACAGCAACTGGCAGGTGCTGACGGATGCCTGGCCGGCCGCCCGCTGTACCTGGCTGTGCAGAGAGGGAACAGGAGATGGAGCTCCCCTTGGCTACAGCCTCTGAGCCCAGGGCCTGGCTGTCTCCCACGGACTTCAGCTGCAGAGAATCAGAGTGGAGGCCGAGAGGAGCCAGAGGCAGGTGAGCTTTGGTTTTTCGCCAGGATAACATTTGTCAATAAAGCACCTGCAAAGTCTAATCAGGATAATGTCCCATGTCCCGCCATGTCTGCCCCAAACCCTGGCCCTCTTGAGACTGTACCAATCAAAGTCAATTCGACAGAGTCCCACAAATGATTCCAGCCCAAGGGCAAGACAGCCCAGGGGTGGAGAGAGCAAGCTGGCCATCGAACTGACATTTCAAAATGCAGAGCTAATGGTAAGTGACCCTGAATAAATAATCTTCCCCTAAACTGTAAGGTTAAAAATAGTCGAGACCCTTAAGAGCATTGGTAAGAAACCTAAAACGGAGTGATTGAGATGGTGAGTTCCATGGCTGACCTTCAAATTCCGACCCAATGCTTAGTTGTGTCACCTGGAACAAGTTACTTAACCTCTCTGAGCTTCAGTTTCCTCCTTTGTAAAATATCATAACAGTGCTCACCTCATGGGATTCTTGTGGGGAGTAAATGAGATAATCTATGTAAAGTGCTTAGCCCATCATAAGCCCTCCATTTAAAAAGCTGTTATGAATATTCAAGAGCCATTAGGGACCAGTGAATGTTCCCCCTTCCCTACTGGTTTGCAAATTAGGTGACTGGGGCCCAAAGAAGGAAATGTCTTGCCCAAAGTCACACAGTGAGTTGCTGATCCTGGCCGGAAGTTTGGCTTTTGGAGCTCCAGTCCAATGCCCTTTCTGCTGGACCCCAATGGCCCCTCTTGCAGGATGCAGAGCGCTCAGATCCTGACCTTTTCCCACTTCCTTGGCTCTGTTTCGCGTCTGGGGGCCCTAATGAAACACAGGGCAGGTGCAGGCAGCATCTCAGACAGTTGCTGTCTATTTGGAACATTATTTAGGACTCGAGTCTCTTCAGCACGAAATTTAATCACTCCATCAATATTGTGACAAGATTGTCAGAAAGCCGGGGACTGGCTGGGAGGCACCCGGTTGCCAAGGATGCTTTTGTTTGGTTGGTTTCTCCTTTGGACCTTAAGGAGCCCATCCTAAAGTGGGAGGGAACCAGGAAGTTTCCATTCCCTGGGTGGGGCATCTGGTCTCCAACATACAGCAAAACTTCCCCAGACTTTCATTTGCATTCCTCTCTCACTGCTCCCTGAAAGGAAGCCTAGCTCTTCGTAGTCTCTGACGACCCCTTGTGCCGTCCCACCTCTGCAGCTTTGGTCACTAGGGTCCCCCCACCTGGAGAGTCATCCCTTGCCAGATCTTTCCAGCTTGTCTCTCTACTTACACTCCGACTCCCGACTCCCCTGACCCACAGAATGATCCCAGCAGTGGGTGCTGTGCTGCACGGACCAGCTCCCCCTTCGAGCACGGAGGGCTGAGCTTCAGTGAGAGCTACCTCGTCCCTTTCCGGGACAGCTGCTATAGAGACTGGGCATTATAAGAGGATGAAGACCCAGCCTCGTGGCCCAGTCTGGAATAACTCTGAAGCCCTGTCCCTCGTTCAGAGCTCCCCGTGGGGTCAGCTGAGCCCTTTGGTGGGATGCAGCCCAGCTCATCTTCCCCCTCCTACCCATCCTGCTTCCTTCCCTTCCCTCCCCCAAGTGTGGATCCCAGGAACACTCCCTAATCAATTCCCTACACATTGCTCTGTCTCAGAGTCTGCTCCTCGGGAACCCGATAGCCAGAGTGATCCTTTTAAACAGATCCAGTCGTGTTGCTTCTCTATTTAAAACGCCCCTATGGCTTTCTGCTGCACTTAGAATAATATTCAAACTTCTCACAAGGCTTGCAAGTCTCTGTTACTGCCCGATAGAACTATAATGCAAGCTGGGTATGTATACGGTGCATTAAAAAATTAAAAAATCAAGTGTTATTAGCTTCAATAATTTATTTAACCTAATATCAAAAAGATTACCATTTCAACGTATAATTAATATGAAAATGAACAGTTTACATTCTTTTTTGAATACGAGAGCTCTGAAATCTGGTGTGTGGTTTGCCATTATGACACGTCTCAATTGGGAATTGCCATATTGCGAGCACTGGTTGGCTACTGGCTACTGGCCGCCTCCCTCCCACCCTCATCTCTGCTATGATCCCTGGTGCTTCCGTTGCTCAAACGTCCTGCTTTTCTTTCCATTGAATACACCAGTCCCATTCATGGACTTCGCACCTGCTGTTTCCTCTGCCTGAAATACTGTTCCCAGCACTTTGCACAGCTGGTTCCTTTTCTTTTCTTTTTTTTTTTTTGGCCACACCTCGCGGCAGTAGAAGATTAGCTCCCCGACCAGGGATCGAACCCGGGCCCCCTGCAGTGGAAGTGCAGAGTCTTAACCCAACCGCTGGACCAGCAGGGAAGCCCCAGCTGGCTCCTTCGTATCACTCAGGTCTCAACTCAAATGTCACCTCCTCAGAAAGACCTTTCCTGATGATTTTAGCTAGAGAAGTTTCCCTCCTCCCCCATCACTCATCAACAACTCACCCCAGGTTATTTTCCATAACAATTATCACCTTCAGAAATGATCATATTTAATATTTGTTCCTGCAGTATGTTGTCTGTCTTCCTCCACCAAAAGATAAGCTCCAGGAGGCTAGAGACTGGGGGCTCTTTCATTCACTGTCACCTCCCTGCCTGGGCCCAGGACAGTCTGTCATTAGTAGGAAGGAGGTTAACAGCTTTTGCAGATATGCATGTGTGTCACATACATATGAACACCCACACATGTGAAATCCCCATCCCTGGAGCTTACACTTCCAGTGGGTGAAAAGGACAATAAAAAACCATACGCTTACACATGTATACACACACACACACACACACACACACACACACACACACACACACACACACACATATCATTCATGTGTATCAGGAGGTAAAATTGCTATTTTAAACGGGGTGGAGTCAGGGAAGGCCTGGATGAGAAAGTAGCAGGATGAGCCACGTGTATGTCTTGCGAAAGAGTGGTTCAGGCAGAGGATTCGGCAAGTGCAAAGGCCTTGAAGTGAGAGCGCGCCTGGCATGTTAGAGGAGGACAGAGACTAGTGTAGCTGGAGGTAGTAAGCAAGGGGGGCTGTGAGAGGAGGTGAGGTCGGAAGTGGTTGGGGATTGGAAATCATACAGGGCTTGGTAAACAGTTCCAAAGACTCTGGCTTTTACTCAGAGCGTAGGGGAGGCCCCTGGAGCATTTTGAGCAGTGAATAACTTTTTGCAGCACTTCCCGATGTTGCTTTCAGAACAGACTGAAAGTCAAAAACTAAGATACAATTTTTTGTGTGATAATACAAATTCAAAGCTGGCTGAGCATAGTAGTCAAAAAATGTGTTTAATAGGTTAAGAAATCTATGGAGGGGGAAAAAACAATAGAATGAAGGGACCAAGGGTGCAGTTGGGAGACTATTACAATAATCCAGTAAGAAACTATGGTGGCTTAGCCCAGGTTCAAGACTGCAGTAGATAACGGCCAGTTTTCTTACAATTTTCATCCTCCCCTTCTTCCATAGTAATAGCTGAGCACATGGCTGCTTAGCTGGGGACTACATTTCCCAGCCTCCCCTGGGGCAAGATGGAATTAACCAATGGAATGTGAGCAGAAGCAATGGGTTTACTAGTGCCACGGGTTTTTTTGTTTTGTTTTGTTTTGTTTTTTGGCTGTGTTGTGTCTTCGCTGTTGCACGTGGGCTTTCTCTAGTTGCAGTGAGCGGGGGCTACTCTTCCTTGCGGTGCGTGGGCTTCTCATTGCTGTGGCTTCTCTTCTTGCAAAACACAGGCTCTAGGCTCACAGGCTCAGTAGTTGTGGCTCGCAGGCTCTAGAGCACAGGCTCAGTAGCTGTGGCGCACGGGCTTAGTTGCTCCCCAGCATGTGGGATCTTCCCGGACCAGGGCTCGAACCTGTGTCCTCTGCATTGGCAGGCAGATTCTTAACCACTGCGCCACCAGGGAAGCCCTAATGCCACATTTGCTTAAAAGAAAATTGTGCACGGCGTTCTTTTTCTCCCTTCCCTTGTATACAAAAGCACAGAGATGTGCTTGCATGCAGCCTAACCATGCAGACAGAGACAAAGCCGGGGAAAGAACCTGGGTCCCCGAATGAGGATGTGAGCAAAGTCTGGCGTATTCCAGACCACACACCGTCAGGACTCCTTCACAAATAAGAAATAAACTTCTGTCTTCTTTAATCCACTGCATTTTGGGGTTCTTTGTTACAGCAGCTTAACCTTTACCTCAACTGATACACGGAAGATTTAGGGCTATCAGGAGTGAATTACAACGCAGTGTGGAATAGGAAACAACCTAAAATATAATACTCACCATCTCCATCCTTAAAGCTCCTTAACTAAGACCTTGCAGGGAACTGTTCACCGATTGGCTTTCCCCTTAGGTCCCTTGCCTGATACCTTTTCTGTTTATGTATTCTCACGCCCCTTGATCTACATACTTTGTGCCAACTTCCCCAGTACCAGAGAATACCTGCAAACTTTGATTTTATTTTCTTAAGCAAATGAATCTTTTCTCAATCTTTAACGCAGACAAGCTCCTGGACCTTCCTCGGCGTCATTCAAAATTCTTGGTGGTACATCCTCACCAAAGGAAGACACATCTAGCCCAGGCCTCCATCTTAACACTAAGACTTAGCAGAAATGTTGAAACCATGGTGGTCCTTTCATTTGTCTCATAGTAAATTTGTTGGTGCTTCTCCCTTCCCTAAAAAAATACCCTCAGTAAGGAGATCGCAGGGGGCACGGTGGTGCAGGAGAAAATATATCTCCCTCTAGCCTGAGAAAACCTTAGCATTTGCTTCTGGGGTTTTAGATCCCCTCTCCCGTTTACTTGGACGCAAATATTTATACAACAGGCACCCCTAGGTCTGCATCCACGTGGCTCTTTCTCGCAGGCAGACACTGAGTCATGCAGCGTGGTCCCTGGTTGTCCATCCTGTTCTGTGTGGCTTTCCAGCGCCAGCTCTCCCAGCCACGCTTCCCTGGCTCCAGCTCTGTGTCCCTCCTGCTCACTGATTCTCTGGGTGCCTGATCAGAATTCACAGCGGGGACTTTATGCTGCCTCATTTCCTCCCGATTTTCTGGTCTGTTTTATTCATTAATAACACTGTGAAGCGAGTTGAAAAATGCATCAGAAGCAAGGCCTCCTCTTAAAGCCCCTGGAAGCCAAGCCCACGCTTCCAGGCTTTGATGTCCTGTCAGAAAGGACCATCTTTTCCCCTGACTAGAGCTACTGACCGCAGGATGGCCGTGGTCTGCTGAGCGTCCGCACCACCCACCAGCTCAGCCAATGGGGGAAACACCACACACGGGATCTTGGAGAACGTCCCTGCCCAGGATGTGACCAGAATTAACCCCTGTTGCCTCCTGGGGTGTGAGGGGATGGACAGTATTCGTTGGGGAATTGTATGTGTTTGTGTGCATGTGTCTGTAGGAACGGGTGTGGATGCCTGTTATGTGTTGACCGGGTGCTTACAGTGTAGATTATCTACGGAGGTGTGTGGATCTCTCTCTCCCTCTCTGTTTGTGTGTATTTATATGTTATTGGTCCCTGATTATTTCTCCAGCCCACCTCACACCATTCTTCCATTCCACATTCTAAACACATGCTCTTATTATACTCCTAATTCTCTCCAGTCTCTCTCCCTCTCTCTGATACCTTCTTTGCAGCTTTCTTTCACTGTCTCTTACTGTTTGTTCCTTTCTCTCTCTTTTTTTTTTTTTTTTTTTTGCGGTACGCGGGCCTCTCACTGTTGTGGCCTCTCCTGTTGCGGAGCACAGGCTCCGGACGCGCAGGCCCAATGGCCATGGCTCACGGGCCCAGCTGCTCCGCGGCATGTGGGATCTTCCCGGACCGGGCACGAACCCATGTCCCCTGCATCAGCAGGCGGACTCTCAACCACTGCGCCACCAGGGAAGCCCTGTCCCTTTCTCTCTTAACCTGCTTCTCTCTCCTTCCCTTCTCCCTTCCCCTTCCTCCTCCCCCTTCTTCTGCTTCTGCTTCTCCTTCTCTCTCTCCCCCGCTTTCCCTCCCTCCTCCCCCCTCTCTCTTCTCCATACACCAGTTTCTTCCACCACACCCTTCTCACCTGGCTAACTGCTTCTCCTTCGCTCCTCACCTTATCCATCACTTCCTTCTGCCTGAGCCCCTAGACAACACTGGTCCCTACTGGGGGAGCGCCCGCAGGCCGCCCCACTTTCCCTTCCGTAAGGCTCACCGCCTGTGATGCCACTTCCCGTTTCCCTCTGCCTTTCCTTCCCATGATCACCTTACATCATGTCATCTTAGTTGAATGGAAACCTTTGCCCCAGATTCCCTTCCCTGTAGGGCTCTGTGTTCGAATGGGCCACGAGAGGAGCTGGGCTGCGCTCTGGAAAGTGGGCATGAAGCAGCAAACAGCCATGTCTATGCTCAGAGCGTCAACGTCAGTTCAGGCCCGGCTGCAACGCACACCTGCTGTCACGGATCTGGTGGTTCCCCTTGCTGGGACCTCGTGGGCAGCAGACAGGCCAGATCTCCTCTTTTTCCTCCTCCAACTCCCAGGCCCAGTTGGCTGCAGCTTTGTGGTCCTTCTGCAGGACCTAGGTACACGTGATTGCAGGAGAAATCTAGCCCAAATCCCCATCTTTGGCTCTGCTTTTCAGGTCCCTGATCTAGATATTATTATTATTTATTTAATTTATTTATTTTGGGCTGCCTTTTGTCTTCGCTGCTGCGCACGGGCTTTCTCTAGTTGTGGCAAGCGGGGGCTACTCTTCGTTGCGGTGCGCGGGCTTCTCATTGCAGTGGCTTCTCTTGTTGTGGAACACCGGCTCTAGGCGCACGGGCTTCAGTAGCTGTGACTCGGGGGCTCTAGAGCGCAGGCTCAGTAGTTGTGGTGCACAGGCTTAGTTGCTCCGCGGCATGTGAGATCTCCCCGGACCAGGGCTCGAACCCGTGTCCCCTGCATTGGCAGGTGGATTCTTAACCACTACGCCACCAGGGAAGCCCCCCTGATCTAGATGTTATTGAACAAGACTGGCACTTCGGTTCTGTCTTCCTACGAAGCCTGGAGGGTGCCTCTGCGCCCCACTGCATCCTCCCTTGGCATTTGTGTTACAATTCATGCTCATCTGCGTGGATTTTCCTATACCTTCCTCCAGAGTTAGCAATGAATAGGAATTGTTTGTTTGTCTACAAGCAGAGTGGAAGCTAACTGCTTTAGACTGTGAAGCAGTGTAATGGACACTGCGCCTGTTACATTACATTTTATGGTTCTATAGCAATTACACTGAATTTTATGGTGTCATAACATATTACATTTTATGGCTTAATATCGGCTTTAATACAAGACACCATGGCCCAGAATTTTAACGAGGGGAGGCTTCTGGTGCGACGGCAGTGGGCTTTCCGCATGACTACGTGCCTTCCAGCAGGAGGCCCGGGGAAGGTGAAGCTGGACCACATTCCCCTCCAGTCTCTGTAGCACCCCGCATCGTGTGTCCCCTCCGTCAAGCCTGGCTTTCTTGCTAGGGGTCCTTGTGCAGACTAGTTGAATAGATGCCGCTCTGGGCTTCTCTCCTTCGTCCCCATTTTCTTCTCTGCATGACAGACAGGATGATCTTGAGCTGGCTGGAGAGTACAAGACTTAACTGAGCCGCTCACCTGGACTGGAAGATAAAGAGAGGAGAAGGGGAAAGAGGCTTTGCCCAGGGCTCCTGCCTGCCTGTGCTCAGGAAATCGGTTGCAGATGTTGACAAATACATTGAGTAAAAAGGCTTGGAAATCTTAGCACTGATAGAGAAGTGTTATAGGGGGATGAAAACCTCTCTGGGTTAGGCGTTAGGTTCCAGGTCTGACTCTGCCACTGACTTGCTATGCCACCTTCTCTGGGCCTCGGTTTCATGAACTGTAAAACTAGGAGGCTGGGAAAGATGTCCTCAGATACGGTCAGGAGTTAGCAGAGTTCAGTGCTGGCCAATGAGCCGTGAGGGGAAATCTGCAGGAGACTTTGGGAAAAGCTTCCCCGCTCTTCAGAAGAAGGCCAGTTCCTCTGGATGTGACCATTTCTAAACAGAACACCAGGAACTGCTGCATTTATGCAACACGTGTGGTGGGCCAGGCCCTGTGCTAAATGCATTGTCACGTGATCCTAACAGCGCACCTTGGAAGTACTGATTATCACGATGCCCATTTTACAGATAAGGAAACTGAGATTCAGAGCAGCGAATGTCCTTTCCCAGCGTCACAGGGGTAGCAAAGCAAAAAGAGCAGAGATGGGATTGGAAGCCAGGCCTCTCTGACTGCAAAACTAGTGTCCTTAAAGTCCTCCTCTATACGGTCTCTGTGTTAAAAACAAGCTAATCCAGATGAGCCCCCTTCCTCTCACTGATCCACATTCATGCTGCTCAGAACCAAGTAATTGGGGCTGCCACAGTGTGCCGAGAAGCCACCCTAATGAGCTTGCTCAGCTACTTCTTTGAAACCGCATCCCCTGCTGGGCTGTGGGGCCTCTTCTGTCAATATTGACGCCTGTCTGAGACTCTTGGAACCTGCCATGAAGGGGGGAGGAGCTGCTGCTGAAAGTTAAAGAGAGAAAGGAAAAGAAAAGAATACAGATCCCCTTAACAGCACTCCCGCTTGGCATCGCAGACCCAGCAGACCCCTGTGCATCTGGAGAAACTGGGGAAGAAGAGTCTAGATCAGATGCCAGCTGACCTGCAAGGTACGTGCCAGGGCTCCTCACCCGGTCTGTTCGCCTGCCTGTTCGGCAGCACTGAGACCCTCTGGGGAAATCTGCTCCGGGCAGCGGATAATGCTCCCTGGGGAGCTGAGATGTTAAGTTCTGCTGAGCCCGCAGCCTCTGCAGGGGCGAAGTCATGGGTTTGGAAGAGGGCTTTTCAAGAAGGATGGTGTGGCCGTGGAGTCCGTCCCAGGTTTGAACCCTATAATAAGCGAGTGATCCTCTCTGGCAAATGGGATTGATTCACTCAACCAATATCCATGCATCTGGAGACCAGGACAGTCCAAGGCCATGAGGATATAAGTAAAATGCCAAGCACAGAGCCTGAGCCTGGCATTTAGTATGTCCTCAAGAAATGCAGAAGCTCCAGATGGATCAGGCAGGGGGTCACCACCCTGTGGTTGCCTTATCCATGGGGATAGCGACATGGCTGTGTAAGAAGGGCTTTGGAGGGACTTCCCTGGCAGACCAGCGGTTAAGACTCTGCACTCCCGATGTGGGGGGCACAGGTTCAATCCCTGGTCAGGGAACTAAGATCCCACGTATCACACCGCTTGGCCAAAAAAAAAAAAAGAAGAGCTTTGGAGACGACTTGTTCTCCAGCCCTGCCACCGACGCTGTCACACAACCTTGGACAGTTATTCCATGTGATGGTTCCTTTTACGTGTCAACTTGACTGGGCCACTGGGTGGCCAGACATTTTGCCAGATGCCATTCCAGGTGTGTCTGTGAGGGTATGTCTGGATGAGATTCGCCTCGCATCAGTAGACTGCATTTCAGGAGATCGCCCTCCCTGGCGCGGGTGGGCCTCTGGGTGGTCAGGCTGTTCAAGACGGCCGTCCTCTTGCTTCCCGGCCATCCCCTGCTTGACCAGCCCCTGCTTCACTCGCATGACTACCCAATCCTCTTCATTGTAGGGCTTAGTCAGTAATTGCCTACATGCTTGCCCCCTGCCCCAGCCGCTGGTTTCCCTGGGAACTGACGAGCCAACCTGACGCCAATTCCCCATATAAATGGTAGCCTCCTCCCCCGCCTAGCAAACGTTGTTCCCACATCCTGCTTGCTGTCTGCTGTACATGGAGGGGATGTCGTTCCCGGACCCTTCGTTTCGGATGCGTAAGATCCCCTGTCATTAAGTATTGATGTCTCTGTCGCTGTCTCCAGGCTCTCTCTGCGGTCTCGAAGCTGGGCTTGCAGGCCTGCGGGGTGCAGTCCAATAGTTGGCCAGCCAGGAGGCCAAGGAAACCCCCGTGAACACCCAAGAGGTCAGGAAATAAGGATGGGGAATGGAAAGTTGCAGGGCGACCCCAAGGTGGCCGTCCGCTAGCACGTGCATGGAGCCTTGTGGCAGCTGACCACCATGGGAAGTGTCTTTTTCTTCCATTATATTGAGGGTATCCTGTTCACCTTGGAGTCTCCTTCTAGTTTAAAAGGAGCAGCCCCACGCTCGTGGCTCATCTGACTGCCTGGGGATGGCTGGTGAACACTGACAGGACGCAAGGACCTGGATCGTCTATTACATACTTGCATATTTTCTGGTCCGGGAAGCCAAGCTTACCCCTGACCCACCACCGCTACACCATGAGAGACACAGGCTTTAGGGATATTAACTCGGGGAAAGGCTTGTGAATTGGAAGTGGCCCATTATCCAAAACGTGGTAATGGCCAAATAACAAGAGAACCCTTGGGCTTCTGGTCCGGCTGTGGAAGGGCACAGAGCAGCAGTATAACGGGATGGGACCACAGCTCCATGCCGTCCACAGTGCGTTACAACAGGTGGGAGACGTTACAAAAGGCCAACCTGAGTCATCAAGCACCACAGAAAGACCACTACTGGGGGGGGCCGTCTAGAGCAGCTGTGCACAAAATAAGGACCCCCATGGACGTCAACATCGACCAAGGACCATGAAGTCCAGGAGTGGGCTGATAAAAATGACATCCACTGGCATCTCCACCAGCCTTACAACCTCACCGCTGCCGGGCTTACGGAAAAGATAAACGGAGTACTTAACGATTGAGGCAAGAAACCCGTGCTCGCAACATGTGGGCCAGGAGGCTGACTCAAGCCCTATGAACTGTGACTGAACATCTCAGGAGCATCGTCCCAGTGTCTATGCCATATTAACCCAGAGGCAACTAGTCAACACAATCTGAGTTCAACTCTTGACCACCAAGGGACCCAAAGGTTGCCAACTGTCAGGACAATAACCCACTTTTGCCTACAGGACCTACCCGCAGAGGGACGCATTATAAATGGCGTAGGACTGGCAGGTAAGACCCTGCTGGTTTGGGTTTGCTGCCTGGTGGGGAATAAGCTTAGAAAGGGACTTACAGATCTCACCTGTTGTCTACCTGGCCCCACCTAAGACTACTTAGGTAATTAATCCGGCCCCTACTGGGGAAAGGCACCATTATGCCTCCCCTCCAGTATTCGGCACCAGCTCTGGGGACTGCCAGTGGACAGGTGACACGACACTGCAGGCCAGTACAGAAATCGCAGGCGGGGGCGGTGTGATCTCAGAGCGCTGTTACTGCTGTATTCTGCCTAACGGTCATGACCTCCCCTGTATCGTGCCTGTTAAACATGTTACATTTCCTCCGAGTCTGAGTGGAGGGAGTCTGCTCTCAGACGGCGGGGGGGGCAGTGGTGGCCTCACTATGAAATGAATCTGATTTGCTGTGTCTGCAGCGAGATGCTGTCGTTATCCTCTGGATGTGCGTGAAAAATTGACCCGATAACACCTGGCTCCAAAGTTCACCCACCTCTAGGCGAATTTTACTCTTTAGCACGCTAGGTATGTTTACTCTTTTTTTAAAAAAATAAATTTATTTTTGCGCTGGGTCTTCATGGCTGCGCACGGGCTTTTCTCCAGTTGCGGCGAGCGGGGGCTATGCTTCATTGCAGTGCACGTGCTTCTCACTGCGGTGGCTTCTCTTGTTGAGGAGCACGGGCTTTAGGTGCACAGGCTTCAGTAGTTGCGGCTCTCAGGCTTTAGGCGCGTGGGCTTCAGTAGTTGTGGCATGTGGGCTCAGTAGTTGCGGCTCGCGGGCCCTAGAGCGCAGGCTCAGTAGTTGTGGCGCACGGGCTTAATTGCTCCGCGGCATGTGGGATCTTCCCAGACCAGGGCTCGAACCCGTGTCCCCTGCATTGGCAGGTGGGTCTTAACCACTGCGCCACCAGGGAAGTCCCGGTACCTTTACTCTTGATGCTCGTTAGCTGCTGTTACTTGTTATCGCATGTGTGATGTTCGGTTGCAGTGCACCTCTATCTACCTGACCTCAGGGCAGCCGTGGAAGAGAGGTGGACCTAGACTGTACGGGTCGTGCAGGGTGTGTGGAGGTGAAGTGTGAGGTCAGGCCACTCAAGACGGCTGTTCTCTTGCCCTCTTGAGGCCCACGTACCGCAAAAAAAAAAAAGAATACAAAGGTTCTTACCTATTACACTATGAAATGGGTAAGAACAGGGATCTGGGGCCTCAAAGGAATACATGACCCAGTCTTTAAGAGCAGATTTTCAATAGGAAGAGAGTAGTAGTAGTATGGGTGCATAGTTGATACCAGAGGAGGGTATGGAAAGTGTTTGAAGGAGAAGGAACAGAATATGCAGAGGCCAAGAGGCCAAATAGCCTGTGGCTTTATTGGAGCCTTGAACGTGGCTCTAGCGCCAGGTCACAGGGCCCTTGTGCGCCACATGACTACCTTGGTCTTTATCTTGAAGGCAATGAGGAACCACTGAAGATTCTTTTCTGTTGTTGTTTTTTTTGCGGTACGCGGGCCTCTCACTGTTGTGGCCTCTCTCGTTGCGGAGCACAGGCTCCAGATGTGCAGACTCAGCGGCCATGGCTCACGGGCCCAGCCGCTCCGCAGCATGTGGGATCTTCCCGGACTGGGACACGAACCCGCGTCCCCTGCATCGGCAGGCGGACTCTCAACCACTGCGCCACCAGGGAAGCCCCCACTGAAGATTCTTCAGCACAGCAGGGACTTGGATCTATGGGACTTTTAACAATTCACTTTGACCTCCCTATCAACCTCCTTATGACTAATATCAAATAGCTCCACCCACCTCACTGCTCTTTTGTGAAGATCAGATCAAGTTTTGTATCTTAAAGAGCTTTGTGAATCACTGGGTGCTTGCAATGGATGGCAGGGTCACCACCCATAAGTCAGTCCTATTATGTCCACTTCAAGGCTTTTGTGTTCCTAGCAGTTTCTCCAACCAAGGCTGCAAGTCAAATAAGATACAGGATAAGAACTGATTTGGCAAACCCTGGAACTTTTGACTAAAGGTAGAGATGTGTTAGGTGTCTTCCTGGTATCTGTGTTAATTGGGGTCTTACAAGAAACAGATGCTAAAATGGGGTTAAACGTGCAAGAGATTTATTAGGGGAAATGCTTTTGAGGAGGGTGGAGAGGGAGCTGGCACAGGTGAAGGGTAGAGAGGAGGAAAGAAGGGCGAATGGATGCGTGTTAGACTTAATGCATAAGCCATTCAGCAAGACCACTAGGGAGTCCTTGAGCCATCATGACTTGTCAGGAGAGCCTTGTGTCTCCCAGGAAAGGCTCTGCCTTGGGATTCCTTCTGCACTCACCTGCTGGCTGGGAGCAGCCCGAGGGAAGTGTGGCCTCTGCACAAACACGGTGATGGATTTCAGAGCATGGCAGTTGAGGCCCTCGACTCATCACGCTACCTGCACACAGAGATCCAAGAGGCGCGTTCTTGCGGTCACCACAATATCCACTACGCTTCTTGTGACTGCAACCCTGAATTGTTTTAAGAAATGGGATCCTTTCCTGCTCTCACTGCTCGTGACTCAGGCGTGGGACAATCGGAGCATCATGGTTCACTGGCTCTAGTGATTGGTTGCCCACATGCATTCATGGGCACGTGAACTGGGCTGGTCCAGTTAGAGTACACTTCAGAGTTTTGTGAGGACCTCTAGGGAAGAGGTGATGCTTTCTTGGCTCTGGATCTGAATATAGAAGGATGGAGTCCCGGAGTCATGGCAGCCCTGTTGACCAAGTGAGGCAGGCCTCTCTCTGGGAGAGACGAGTTGCACAAAGAAGATACCATTTAAGTTTTTTTTTTTCAGACATGCTTGGAGCCAGAATTATTTTCTTGACAGTTCAATTTTTAAAAATCTGTGTATTCACTTTTCTTAACAGCTTTACTGAGGTATGATATGCAACAGACAGCACATATTTAAAGAGTACAAGTTGATGCTTTGATATATTTATACCAGTGAAATCATTCCCGTAGTCAAGAACATACCCATCACCCCCCAAGTTTCTTCCTGTCTCACTTAATCTTTCCCTCCCACCTCATGCCTTGGGCAATCACTGACTTGCTTTCTAAGTTTTCTTTTTCTAGATTTTTATACAATTCTTGTGTCCCTGGTTCTTCTCGGCAGTTATTTTGAGATTCATCTCCATTAGGTGCATGAGCAGTTCATTCCTTTCTATTGAGTAGTGTTTCACCATATGTATATACCAGTTTGTTTACCCATTCACCTGTCAATGGACATCTGGGTTGTTTCCAGTTTGGGTCTATTACAAATAAGGCTGTTATGAGCATTGGGTGCAAATCTTTACATGGACATGAGCTTTCATTTCTCTTAGATAAATAGCTAGGTGTGTAATAGCTGAATCATATCATAGGTATAATTTACTTTTTAAGAAAAGTACAAGTATTTTGGAAGTCAGTTTGTCAATATTACATTCCCAACAGCAGCATTTAGGAGTTGCAGTTTCTCCAGTCTTTGCCAACACGCGTCAAGGTCTGCCCTTTGAATTTTAGCCATTCTGATAGGTGTTCGGTGGTATCCTATTGTTTTTTTAGTTTGCATTTTTCTAATGAGTAATGACTCAATAAGCCGAGCTTTTTTTGATGTGCTGATTTGCCACCTCTATAGGTTCTTTGGTGAATTGTCTATTCAAACAGTTCGCCCATTTTTAAATTGGATTTTTTCCCTTACTGTAGAGTTTTGAGAGTTTTTATATATTCTGAATACAAATCCTTTATTAAATACATGACTTGGAAATAATGTCTTCCGGTCTATTAGTGGCACCTCTATTTTTTTATTGTATTTCATTGCAGTAGAGTTGATTTACAATGTTGTGTTAATTTCTACTGTACAGCAAAGTGATTCAGTTACACATATAAATACATTCTTTTTCATATTCTTTTCCATTATGGTTTATCACAGGATGTTGACTATAATTCCCTGTGCTATACAGCAGGACCTTGTTGCTTTATCCATTCTCTGTATAATAGTTTGCATTGGCTAATCGCAAACTCCCTCTCCCCCGCACCTGCCCCCTTGGCAACCACAAGTCTGTTCTCTATGTCTGTGAGTCTTTCTGTTTTGTAGATAACACAAATGAGAGACTCATTTGTGTCATATTTTAGATTCCACATGTGATATTGTGATATTTGTCTTCTCTGTCTGACTTACTTCACTTAGTATGATGATCTCTAGGTCCATCCATGTTGCCGCAAATGGCATTATTTCATTCTTTTTTATGGCTAAGTAGTATTCTATTATATATACGTTGTTTCCATGTCTTAGTTATTGAGAATAGTGCTGCAATGAACATCGGGGTGCATGTATCTTTTCGAATTACAGTTTTCTCCAGATATGTGTGGCATCTCTTTTCATTCTCTTAAAAGTGCCTTTTGGACCCACCAAGGTCATGTGACTTTTCTGTTCTGTTAAACTTCATTGTAATAAAATGAGAGAGAAAAAAAGTGCCTTTGAAGAACATGTAACGGACTGGGTGTTTTCCTCCCCAACCCCAAAGTTCATATGTTGAAACTCTAACTCCCAGAGTGATGGTATTTGGAGGTGGGGCCTTTAGCAGTAATTGGGTCATGAGGGCAGAGCCCTCATAAGTGGAATCAGTGCCCTTAAAAAGAGACCCCATAGAGCTCCCCGTCCCTTCCGTTCTGTGAGAATACAGCGAGAAGTTGTGGGCTATGAACCAGAAAGCTTGTCCTCAACAGACAGCAAATCTGTTGGCGTCTTGATCTCGTACGGCTCAGCCTCTAGAACTGTAAGAAGTTTCTGCGTTTTATAAGCCACCCAGTCCGTGGTATTTAGTCTGTTGGGGCTGCTTTAACTAAGAGCAGAAGATCTTAATTTTGATGAAGTCTGATTTGTCTTTATATAGATTGTACTTCTGGTGTCATATCTAAGAAATTTTTGCTTAAAGCAGGGTCACAAAAGTGTTCTCTTCTGTTTTCGTCTAGAACCGTTTCTCCACCTTTGTACTAATATGTTGGTCCAGACACCCAGCACCGTCATCTCTACTCCTTGCAGAAGGTTCCCCAGCCTTGGGTCGTTTGCTCACATGCATGGGCTGATTAGAACTCCACGGTTTCTGAAGTTCTCTCTGAATAGCACCCTTCTGCAGATTCTGACTTGGGAACTCTAGCCACCACGGGTTCCCCAGACTCTCAGCAATGTCTTCTCATTTCAGGGAGTCCACCAGGCCCCCTCCCTATGCTGCACCCTGGAAATCCTCTCATGGAGGAATGCAAACCTAGGGCTGACTTTTTGTTTCTTGCCCCTCAGGGATCACTGTCCTTTGTTTCCTGAGTGCCGGTAGTTTGAAAATCATTGTAGCATATATTACACCAATTTTTTGGTTGTTTCAGGCAGGAGGATATTCCCATTCCCACTACTCCATCCTCGCCTACAGCTAAAGGTTGTCCAATTATTGAACTAATTCCTGGTTTCTGTCGGAGTTCCATCATTTGTTAACTAAACAATTACAGTGCTTTTTCTTATGTGGCTTGTCAGATCTGGGAAAAATTGAGCCAGAGCACCTTATATAGGTCTGGATAAAAGGCCAGGGAATGGTGAGAGGTGGTAGTCATTCTGGTTAATTATATATTACTATATATATATCATATATAGTAATGCATCAACTCTTACTACTACAGGGTAGTAATAGGAACCCAGGGCTGAGAGTAAAGGTCTTAAACCTGCTTTAATTCCCAGATATTCCCACTCCATTTCCTGCTATAATTCACAGGTATTCCTTTTGGAAACAACTTTTGTTTTCTGAACAGAAAAATTAATGCACTATCACTGGAGAACAAATTTGGAACAGAAGAAGCTCAGCAAGTATAAAAATGACCGATTCTCATTTTCTCAGAGGACCATATAATCTTCCAGTCTTTTTTTTTTTTTCATGAAGTCGTAGCCATATACTTTTTTCCCATAAAACTTGGATCATACCATTTGGTATTCTATTTGGTTTCTTTAACAATATGGTATCATTTTTCCTCATTCAATATATATTCTTCTCTAATATACTTTTAAATGACTTCAGAATATTACTGCATTCTTAGGATATGCCATTAGTTGATATAATTCTTTGTCATTGGACAATTAGATTTTTCAAATATTTATTTATTTTTGGCTGCATCGGGTCTTAGTTGCAGCACATGGGCTCTTTTGTTGTGGTGTGGGCTCCAGAGTGCACAGGCTCAGTAGTTGCAGCACATGGGCTCTCTAGTTGTGGCACGCAGGCTCAGTAGTTATGGCACACGGGCTTAGTTGCCCCCTGGCATGTGAGATCTTAGTTCCCCGACCAGGGGTTGAACGTGCGCCCCCTGCATTGGAAGGCGGATTCTTCACTGGACTACCAGGGAAGTCCCAGGGAAAACCATTTCTAATTTCGTCACGGGAACGCAGAACCCCCCAGGCAACAGATCCAAGCCAGAGACCCTCCCATCTTTCAGTCTATAACCTCCCAAGAGTGGATCTGTCCTTTCCTCTCTCTGAAACCCACTCCTGAGTAGAGAAAGACAGAAGAAAATGAGACAGATGGAGAACTCATTAAAACAATCAATTATTTCAATGCATTTGGACATGACTGAAGTACACCAGGGCTTGTGGGTTTTTAATAAGGCCCGTGCCGGGCGAGCAGCCTCGGGACCGACTGGCAAAGAATGAGACGTTGCTTTCTAGAAGGCACCTACTGTGATAATGTTACCTGCCGTTTGCGCTGTGGCAGAAAATAGACACGGAATCAGAGAATGTTAAAACTGAGATAATGGGTTTTTTAATGGTTTTCAAATTTTGGATGAGCATTTTAATTGAAGTGGTTGGTAGGTTAATATAACTTTTATATTTGATTATCTGGTAAGGAGAGGGGAAAATGAAAAGTGGGGGAAATTGAGGTAGTCTTTTAAAGAAGAAAACAACACTCAGAGTACATATCATGATCAATTCCATTTCTGTACCGTCGTTTTCATTAGACGGCAGAGGCAAGATGATTTCTGTACATAATTAGTGCCAAGATCAGAGAAGTGCTGACAGCCTGAGGTTCTAAGTTAACCCTCTGCATGCTGAGGAGGGGAAATCTTCATTCTTTCACTGAACTGTTCGCCCATTGACATTGAAGCTGAAGAGCCCGTCTGTGACGTTGGGCTTACTTATCCAGCCTCTTTGAGCCTCAGTGTTATCGTCTATAAAATGGTAATTATAGTAAATGGTAATAATAGCATGCACCATCTGGGTTTTTTTATTGTTTGTTTTGAACGTTTACGGTGATTAAGCCCTTAGCATGGTTCCTGGAATGAGCAAGTACTCAGTAGACGTTGGCTGTTGGTATTAACAGGAACCTGCCTGTCTCTGCATAAAGTTTCTAACTATTTTCAAGGTCCTATGGGGAAAAGAAGTTTTCAAAGGCGTGGTTCTCCCCTCGGGGAACTTACAGTCTGTAGAGATAATAGATCAGGATCCCCAAATTGCCAGGTAGCTCCAGTCTGGTCAGTGGACAGATGGTTGGTGACCTTTCCCCTAGTTTGCCAGGATTTCAAATATTCTATTGTATCATCAAAACTTGCCCACCTCTTCCCTACCCCATCGTGAATCTCGATTTTCTTTTTCTTTTGTCTTGAGAAAAACAATCCATTTCATCACCTAGAAAGGTATGAAACGTGTCGGACTTCACCCCCAGGCATTGAAGTTGAAGAGCCGGTTTTGCCCTTGTTTGGAAAAGTGAAGTTGCCAAGTCTATAGCCACCATGGAAGGTTTTAGGTTCCTGCATTTGGGGAAACTTTCTCTGGCAGGGCTTAAGGGTGCAGGTGATTTGAGGAGCTCTGTCTGCTACCCTTTTGGGGGCAGAGTGTCCTGATCCAGATACTTACGAGCTTCCTGCCTCCCCTAAAACTGATGCTGCCAACAAAGGGGCCTTGGGGCAGAATTCTCCAGTTTGTTTCTGTCCTCAAATTCCTTTGCCAACCCAGCAACAGTAAGGGTCATTTATGGAGTGTTTACCCTGTGTCAGACACCGGTGTGTCGGTGCTAAAGGGACCTGAGGGAATGTGGGTCACCCAGCTGGTCACTGGTGAGAGTGGGATTCAAACCCTGGTTTGCCTGACGCGACAGCACTGCTTTTCTGGTGTTGCTTCCACCCCTGACACCAGTGAGGTGGGGAGTCAACCCCATTTGTGGTCCCATCCCTTCCTCTTAAGGAGTAAGTAGCCCAGAATTCTCTCCCAATACCCAGGATGAAATGAACTGACCTCTGACTGCTCCGTCTCCCACAAGAGACAGCGCGCTTCTGGGCTTGATTTTTATTAGGTGCTCAGTCAAGGTCTATTGAGTGACTGAACAAAGGGCTACTGCATATGCAGACGCAGTATGTCCAGGATTTTAAATACAAAGATTCAGTTTTGAAGACTCTGCTCCATTATCCAATCATACTGTGCCATTTTGGATTTGGGGGGGAACATGGGCAGTATGGGGCAGGGGTCTTGATATTGCAAAAGAAGAGGAAATACTAGGAGACTTGAATGCAAGCGATGGCCTTGGGCAAATCGCTTAACCTCCCTGAGCCTCCAGTGATTCATCTGGAAAACGGGACAGTAACATCTACATTGAGCTGGCACACACCGCTTTCTTCAACATGTACACATTCCCTCCCCCTCCCCCTCCCCTCTCCCTCCCCTCCCCCTCTCCTTCCCTCTCTCTCTCTCTCTCTCTCTCTCTCTCTCTCTCTCTCTCTCAGGGCTATCCTCTGGAATCTGTTATGTTTGCACCCAAGGAAGCAGGGGGAGGTTCACTGGGGATACAGAGGGAGAACAGGGCCAGGGATCTGGTCCCCAACTGAGCCCAAGTCCTCTGGCAAGAGGAACTGAGGGCCAGAAGCTGACGGAAGCATCGATGAAGTCTTCATGCCCGGGGGCACACAAGCAAACCGGTGTGAGGCCTTGGCCTGTCTCCTCACCACTGCAAGGCCCATGGTCCCATCCTGCATCCCCAAGACCGGAAGGTCTGGGGACACAGGGAGGTGACTCCCTGGCATGGACATTGTGTCCTAATGAGCACAGTGGTGATGGTATCACCACTCCCAGGGGTGCAGTGACTGAGGACATGTGAAACCCGAACAGGAGAACAGCCTGACGCCAGGTGGTGAGTGCATCTGTCTTGGGGGCTTCTGGGCACAGGTGAGAGGACACGTGGGTGGGACGAGACAGGGTGTTGGAAGTATCCTACAGAAGTAGGCTTGGCCTCGGGACAACCAAGTTGGTTATAGAGTCCCAGCCCTTCTCACCAGCCCCGCTGCTACTGTCTGGTCCGAACCACCATCATCTGTCACCCAGATCCTTACGGCAGCCTTCTAACTGGTCCCCTGCTTCCTCCCCTGCCTCCCACAGACTGTTCTCAACACAGCAGCCAGAGTTGTTGTTGAAACCCGTCAGATGAAGTTACTTCCCTGCTTGATACTCTGTAATGGATCACCGTTTCACTCGGATGAAAAGCCAAAATCCTTACAGTGCCATGAGGCTCACGTGATCCAACACCTGTGCCTGTTCCGCCCCACCTCCCACCACTGTCTGCCTAACTCCCTATGCTCCTGGATGCTGGCTTCCTTTCTACTCCCCAAAAATGCCACACACGCTCCCACCTCAGGGCCTTTGCACTTGCTGCTCTCTTTCTGTTATACTCTATCCAAAATATGCACTTGGCTCACTTTTCACCTGTGATACTGTGGTTTATAATAAAAAATACATATTTGGTCTTTCTATTTCCAACACAGCTAAAAACCCTCAGAATTTAAGTGATGAAATCAACAAAGGTGTCTTTTGTTACGTTAAGAAGGTGGCTTGAACCCCACCTACGGATGGGAGCTGGTTGCCGGGAAAAACCAATCCTGTAATTAGAGGGTTGAAACTTTCAGTCCTGCCACTCAGCGTCCGGGAGAGTTGCTGGAGGTTGAATCAATTGCCAACAGCCAGTGAGTCCTGCAGTTATTCCTAGGTAATGAAGCCTCCAGAAGAACCCAAAAGGATGGGGTTCAGAGAGCTTCCAGGTTGGAGAACACACGGGGATGCCGGGAGGGCGGTGCAGCCGGAGAGGGCGTGGATACTCCGCGCCCCGAGTGTCTCTTCCACCTGGCGGTTCCTGAGTTACGTCCTTTCATAATAAACCAGTGATCTAGTAAGTAACATGCTTCTGAGTTCTGTGAGCCGCTCTAGCAAATATGTCGAACCGGAGGAGGAAGGTGTGGGAACCTTTGATTAACAGTCCGCGGGTCACAGGCGCAGGCAGCAGCCCAGGCTTTTGGCTGGCATCTGAAGTGGGGTTGGGGGTCTTGTAGGCCTGAACCCTGCAATTGCAACCCTGTGGAATCTGATGCTATTTCCCAGGCCTTGAGTCAGCAGACGCCCTGCTGACGTCTGAGAACCGCTCAGTGTGGTGTGGGAAGCCCCTCCACTCACCCACCCACCTCTGCTGGAATCAACACAGGAACTTTTAACCAGTGACCTTTTTCAGGTCATCGCTTAAATGTCTCCTTTTCAGAAAGGCTTTTCCTGACCACTCTTCTTAAAATTCAACCTCACCCTACCCCTACACGCGCCACCTCCACCCCAGGCTCTATTTCCCTCACAGCATCCCTCACCACCTGACTACTAGATGTAATTGCCTGTCATTGTTGGCCGACCCTCAGCCCAGGAGAACGACAGCTCCACGAGGGTGGGGAGTGTGGTCTGCTGGTCTGTCTGCTTTTCTGCCGTATCCCCGGTGCCTGGAACAGTGCCTGCCATACGCTAGGTGCTCGGTGAATGTTTGTTGAGTGAATGAGTGAATGTATGCGTGAATACAGAAAGCGTGACCTTTTCATCACCCACAGGTGGATGAGGCCTGACACACATGAGCTAATGGCATCATGAGCATTAACTGAGCTCGGGTGTGTAAAGTGCCCACAGCATACAGTAGGCACTCAATTCACAGTAGCTATTATTATTGTTGCCGTTGTTGTTGCTGTCAGTCTTCTCAGCTCTAAACCTCTCTTCCTCCCTCTCTGATCGCTCGCAGTTTTTGCCCCGTATTCCCAGCCTCCCCTTAGCCGCTGGGTTGGTTCCCACTGGGTCTCCTCTCCTTGTTTATCATTTCCTATCTGCCCCTCGATTGTCCTGTCTTCCTGCTTGTCAGGGGAGCAGTGAAATCCGGCAGGCGTCTGGGACCTCATTCTGTCTCCCCACGGAGTCAGTCTCACTTCCTGGAAAAGCAAATCATCATGAACTGCTTCCTCCCTGGACCAAAAACCAAAAGCATCCTTGACAACAATGTACCAGTTCTGGCTGCCGACAGACCTTTTCAGGTGGGACGAGCTTCCAATCAATTCTCATTTCTTCCAGGTGAGAGAGAGAAGCTGTTGGGTGACCCAGCGGCCCGTGAACCTCCCACCAGAAATCACTTCGGCTTCTACTTTTCTGCTTAGCTGAGCTGCCAGCTTCTCTGCAAATTCAGCTCTTTCTCCAAATGATTCGCAGAAACAAACGCTCCTCAAAGGCAGAGGAAGGTCTACCCCTGTGAGCTGGCATCCGGTGCCAGAGTGGCACTCACTAAAGTAAAAACAAGATAGTAATGATGGTAATAATAATAATAATAAATTCTTATAAGCACTAACCAGGTGCCAGGCCCTAGACAGATATGGTAGCTTATTTAACCCTTACCACAACTCTGTCTGGTAGATACTTGCCCACTTTACGGAGGAGGAAAATGAGGCACAGAAAGGTTAAGTAACTTGCCCAAGTTCACACCACTGGTGAGTGGAAAAGCCAGGATTTCAACTCAGGCCATCGGGCTCCAATTATTGAATAGCTACCACCTGGCCAGACACTGCTGGGTGCTGGGAATATAGAAAAGGAACAACAGAAAACACAGCCCCTGCCTTGATGGAGCTGACGGTCGATCAGGGGATGGGGGCATTGAACCATTAAATGTACAAATCAGTGTCTAGCTACAGGTTACAATAATACCAGGAAGGGAAAAGAGCATGACAATCCCTTTGGGCTTCCCCTTGATATATTTGCAATTTCACCAGGACCCACTGGTACCTTTTAGACCCTGGAAGCCAAGTGGCTGTTGTTTCTTGGGTACCTTCTCTGTGCCAGGTACTAAACAGTATGATTTATGCCCAGACTCCCTTCAGTCATTACTGAGAGGGGACTATTTTCATTCCCTCTGACAGGTGGAACACCGAGACTCAAAGAGGTCAAGGGACTTGGTCAAGAGACTCACTTGAGGTCCTCTGACAGCGACAGGCAGAGCCGGGACTGAACGCAGTGAGTCCTATTCTATCTTCCATATGAAAGATCCGATTTCTCAACCTCAGCACCACTGACGTTTTCGGTCGGATAATTGTTATGGGCTGTCCTGTGCATTCTAGGATGTGGGACAGCATCCCTGGCCTCCACCCACTAGGTGCTGGTAGCGCCCCCTCCCTCCCCAGTCCTGACAACCAAAAATGCCTCTGGGCATTTCCCAGTGTCCCCTTTGGGAAGGTGGGAACCATTCCTATTTAAAAACCGCTGCTATAAACCTCCATCCCCACCCCGCAGACTGCGCCTTACTCACCTCTGACAACTAACACCAGGGGCTCAACTAAAGTTTGTTAAATGAGAGGATGGAATAAAGGAAGGGAGGAAGAAAGGGAAGGGAGGAGGAAGGAAGTCTGTAGATAAATCAACCCGAATTGATTTTGTGACTCAAATTCTATTTAAAGTACCTGGGGTGAGGGGAATTAGGGTTTCAAAGAAACTTGTGATAAGTTCTATGTGAAATGAACAGTCTTTCTGTGATATGATTCAATGTTACACATACAACCACACACAGCCACAAGCACTCATGAGCACACACACACACACACACACACACACACACAAAGTAAAGATGTCCTGCGGGTTTGGCTTTTCTACCTTAAGTTGACCTAGAGACCGCCACCCAAAACGGGGTTAGCCAAGCAGCGCTTGTTTCCTCCCAGAGGGAATTCAATTACCCATCTGGCAAAACACCCCAGAGGCTCCTCCAAGCTTCTTCACGGCACAATATTTATCAGCGATTGATTATTATTAGGACCAAGAGGGTCCCAGTTGGCCTGGGATAAGCTTCTGGCTGCCCACGTCCTCCCATCTCTAGTTCTGCCGGAAGTAGCTGGTAATACCGTAATCCCCTCAGCTCACAATGTCCCCAGACTCGGGAACAGCCTTTCCGTTTGTCCATTTCAATCAACAGAAGCACCGGTGTTTCCAGAGCAGATGTTTCCTGTCAGTACTTTCTGTGTCCTGAGCAGGTGGTCCTGTTAAAGCCTCTCGCTCAAGGCTTTCATTCCTGGATATGAGTGACGGGCGACAGGGAAGGGGGCTCTGACATCAGATCCAGGCAGGACAGACTTTTCCAACCTAGCAGCTTCCACGTGCTTCCAGAGGAGCCCGGGATGTGTCCTTGTATCGGGTGCCTGGTAAAGAGTGTAGCATGTGAGAGTCGCACATGGAAGGGCCTCCAGCACTTATTGGTTGAGTGACTGTGAGATGATGGAAAACAGATGTATTGGTCTCTGCTCCATGGTTCCTGGCACAGAGCTCCTGAAACCCTCATAATGTCCTAAGTGATAACACTGGGAACATCTTCTGTTCTAATGAGGCAACTCTGGGTGGGCACTGCTCACCCAAAAGACCAAGCCGTAATTAGAAGCTTGGAATTTTCGGCCCCCAGCCCCTTCTCCAGAGGAGGGGGGCTGGCAGTGGGGTTAATGATTGATCATGCCTACGTGATGAAGCCAATACTATGGAATTTCGGGGAGCTTCAGGTTGGTGAACACATCCACGTAATGGAGCGACACACCCAGCTCTGCGGGGTCAGAAGCTCCCGTGCTCAGGGCCCTCCAGACCTCGTCAACCTATGTGTCTGTTCATCTCTGTCCTTTATCATATCCTTTAATAAGCTGGTAAATGTGTTTTCCTGAGTTCTGTGAGGTGCTCTAGCAAATTAGGGTCATGGGAACCTCCGGTTAGTAGCCACGTCTGACAGAGGTTGTGAGGAATCTGGGGACCTACTACTTGGGATGCGAACAGTGGGTGGGACCGAGCCCTTAACCCATGGGATCGACTCTACTCCAGGTAGGTAGGGTTAGAATTGAGTTCAGTTGTAGGACACCCAGTGGGTGTCATGGAGAATTGCTTGGTGTGGGGAAAAAACCCACAGACATTTGGTGACCGGAAGTGTCAGAAGTGAAGCGTCCTGTGTGAGTAGTTAAGAATACACCCAGGAGGGAAAGAATAGTTTATTCTAATACAGTCGCTTTAGCTCTTGGAGTCACAGTGCCTTCCTTTGTAAAAAAGAAATGCTACTCCACCTGCCTCATAGGGAGCTACATGTATTGTTGGCTAGTTTCAGGCTCTGTAGTAGTAGGTGAGTCATACATAAATGAATTGAAATCCTAGAAAAAGCAGTGTGACTGGGGAGGCAATAGTCACAGTGATTTGATATGTGACATAAAGAATTGAGTTGCTGACCTTAAACTGAGGTCAACTTGTTATATACAAGGGTGTGAGGCCAGGAATAAAAATAATGTGAACTTGCTTCTGTCTGGCTACTTCCTGTGAAATTGAAGGGAATTCGTATTTATCAGGACAATGCCAAGTTCAGTCTCATTTCCTTTATTATCTGATGTTTGGGCTCTTTGTTTTGACTGGGCACGGACAGGAAGTCACTGGCTCAGCATAACGGTCACGAGTTTTCTGGTGTTTTGCTAAGAACAGAGCTGGTAGATACGTACGAATGGTAGTAGGAAAATTCTTCAGGTTTCTAGACAATGGTGTTGATGGTATAAGGTTTGAAACAAAAACCCTGAATTTATGTCTCATCCCACATGTCAGAATCCGTGTGTCATTTGGGCATGGCTCTTAACCTCTCCAGTCCACGATGTAACGGACACCGTAGTTTGTTTTTCCAGACCACCTCCCTCTTTCCCACCAAGAACACTCACTCACATTTTCCTGTGGGTACCTTCCCCCCACCGCCACCATCTTTAGCTCTGTTGTTTTTGGTGGAATTGATCCCGCCCTCTGCTCTAGAATGGGCCCTGATTGGCTCAAACCAGTAAGTGCTTGTATCCATCGTCCATTGTGATTGGTTGAGGGATGGGCACCTGATCTAAGTCACACCAATAAGATATGAGGAGAGGTTTTCTGACATTTCTGAGACAGACAAGTGCTCTGCCCTCCATGAGACCTGCCACAAGAACTCCTCTGTTTCCCTTTTGGGCTTTGTAATGTGAGGATATGGGAATAGGAGGGCACTATGGGTCAACCTGAGGATGAAGCGAACAAAGCAGCAGAGAGAATCATCCAGAAACAAAGCCAGAAACTTAATGACAGCAGGGACCCCTGGATCAAACCATTCCTGAATCAGAACATTCCGGGGCAATTCAGTTATGTGAGCCAGTAATCTCACCACCCCCCATTTTCTTTTTTCCTAAAGCTAGTGTAGGTTGGATGTTCATTCTGTTGCTTGCAACCCAGATATTCCCAACCAGTACACTCTGTTTTCTCTGCCCTACTCCCTCTCCACGTTTCTAGAAGAATGAAACAAGGTAATAAGGCATGTGAAAATGATATGTAACGTGTAAAGCACTGTACCAAGTAGATGTGGTGAAAATCAGAACAATTATTATCGCTGCCTCAAGGACTTCCTAGCTTAGAATAATCCAGTTGGTGCCAAGTGTAGACTATTTCCTTCTATTCCTCTGAAATATATTAGTTTCATTATGTTGAAATTATTAGATTATGCATTGATAATGGTGTTTAATGGGGCTAACAGTATTATTCTCCTGTAAACAGAAATGTATATAATTAATAACTCTGTTAAAGTTCCTGTTATTCACGGGTACAAATTACAGCCTCATCAATGTGAATCCAGTCTGTGTAGTCTGAGTGAGAACGGGCACTCAGTCCTCAAGGAGAGGAGTATGAGGCCTCAGCATCTTCACTGGCTTCCAGTTGGTAACACTTGCTTGGAGAAAACAGGAGGTTATGTTCCAGCTCTGCCACTGAACTTCTGTGTGACCATGGACATGTCACTTAACCTCTCTGGGCCTCAGTTTTCCTGAATATAAAATGAGGAGGTTAGGGCTTCCCTGGTGGCGCAGTGGTTGAGAGTCCACCTGCTGATGCAGGGGACACGGGTTAGTGCCCTGGTCCGGGAGGATCCCACATGCCGCTGAGCGACTGGGCCCGTGAGCCATGGCTGCTGAGCCTGCGCGTCCGGAGCCTGTGCTCCGCAATGGGAGAGGCCATAACAGTGAGAGGCCCGCGTACCACAAAAAAAAATAAATAAATAAATAAATAATGAGGAGGTTAGACTTACTAGAGATTTTTAACTTTTGGTGAACACCTGTGAGAAACTGCTGACATTTGTGGGTCTTCTCCAGAGAAGTTCGCTTCTACATTTTATATATGGAATAGTTTATATATTATAGCAAAAGGCACATGGAAAACTCCATTTGCTTTTCCTTTTTCAGCAAGCAAAACAAACCTTAAAAATCCAGATTAAATGACCTCTTAAACTCTGTATTTTGAGTGTCCGTGATTCCATGATTTTTCAGAAGTAACACAGCCATTTTGAGTTTTAGAAAGATTGCTTAATTAAAATGTGGAAATCTGTTGGGCATGCATGTCAGTGGGGAGAGGTTAAAAGCAGGGAGTCAGCGAGGAAGCTATTGCAGTCATACTGGTAAGAGATGATGTGCTTCAAACAGGAATAATAAAATGAGATGGATTGGAGCCAGGATAGCTGGGAGACGGGGCTTGGTATAAATTAGATGTAGGAAAGGAATCCCAGGATTCTGGCTGTCACTTAGAATTAGATACAGCTGTGAGTAACAGGAAACCCAAAACTACAGTGGCTTACACAAGAAAGAAGAATCTTTGTCAGGTGAAAGGCATCTGGAGATAGGCAGTCCAGGGCTGTTTGGAGGCTCTTCAATATTTAGAGAACCTGGTTCTTTCCGTTTGTTCTACCATCCTGTCACATTTGTTCTAGCCTCAGGGTCCAAAATGGCTGCAGGAGTTCCAGCCATCACACCTGCATTTTGGAGTATAAGAAGGAGAACAAGTGAAAGTACAAAATGGAGCCCCTTTAAAGAGATTTACTGGTAGCAAAGCTTCCACTTGTATCTTATCAGCTGGAACTCAGTCATGTAGCCACAGCTAGCTGTGAGGAGGCTGGGAAATGTAATGTAGTGTTTTCCTAGGCAGATTGCTCAAGATTCTGTTACTGAGAAGGGAGAGTGATTATTCGGAGGCAACTAGCAGTTTCTGTCACAGCTTCCACTTACAAAGAGACAAAGGAAGGTAGAGGGGTGGTGGAGGAGAGTCAGATTTAGGGAGGAAGGTAATGAATTCAGTTTGGGACATGCTGAGTTTGAGTGCCTGGGGGAACAGCTATGAGAGTTGTCTAACAGGTAGTTGAGTTTACAAGTATGAAACTCAGGGAAAAGGCTTGGGCCAGAGCTAAAGATTTGAGAGCCACTGTGATATGAAGGACATGTGGAACGAATCATCTCAAAACACAAATCTAATCATCTCAAACTCCCTTGCCATCTTTGAAATCGTTCTTTTCATAGCTTTCAAGATAAAGATGAAAATCCTTAATGTCATCTACACTGATTGTCATATTCTAGCCCTGACCCCCCAGCTTCCTGTAATACCACTCGCCCCTTTGCTCTCCCAACCCAGGACATGCACCTCCCTCTTCAAGGTCCTTGTGGGTGCTGGTCACTCTCTCCTCTCCATCTCTGCCTCTGGCACTCTACTATATTTCTTCTGTCGACCTTTACAAGCCTTATAATTTGGGGAGACTGGAATACTTACCCCATTTTACAGATGAGCATAACATTGGCTCAAAGAGGGAAGGAATATCTCTAAGGTCACACAACTAGTAAGTGGCAGAATCAGACATTAGAGCTGAAATTTTATGAGCAGCTGGTACGCTGTTCTCTCCACTGAGCACACCAGACTGCTACTATTGTGTGGCTCTCAACTGTCTAACAAGAAAGCACGGAGGAGGGGGTGGGGGGAAGCCCCAGACGCTCGAAGAGCTGACTCCAGTGGAAGGCTTATTAAATCAGTCTGGACGAAAGCCTGCCCCATCACTCCCTCTTCCCTCCCTCCCACCTTTTCTTCCCACTTCCCAGAGGAACTTGATTAATCCATTAGGTTTAACCTCTCTTTAACTTCCTGATTAGTTACATTTATAAACTCCATTTGTTTTTGCTTTCTCATCAAGCCAAACCAACACCCCCAGAAAAAAATAGGGCAATTTTCAGTGCCACTGATCTACTGCAATTTCTGAAAATCAGACCTAACTGAGGAGAGACATGACTAGAATTTCAATTCTTCCTGTTCCCGTTGTAGTCATCTTTGCTGAAATGGGAGAGAAGTGTAACAGAGAAGAAAACTCAGTAATGGCAGGACCCCAGATTTGACCAAGGTGGCAAAATACCAAGCCTGTTAATAAAGCAGATTAATAAATTCTGTAGTTTCCATCTCCTGGTTGAGCAATAAAGCTGCAAAGTGAAATAACAAAACCCAAGAGCTTATACCTTTTCATCGGCGAGGTAAAATACTCAACGATGATACTGGCTCCCCTCCTTCTATTCCCTACCCCCCCCCCCCACAGTCTCTGGTCCAAACAACAGCTGGAGGGGATGCTTTAAAATTAAATTACTTTTTTATTTTGACAAAAATGAGACATGTGTATCGTTAGAAGCCAAACTTTATTATAAAAGTTATAACAAAATTTCAGCAGTCCCCTCTGCCTCATTCTAAAATATCACTCCCCAGGCCTGCTCTGCCAAGGCAAATCCATTCGCTATTTGGGGATGTCTTTTCTGGTACTTACCTCCATATTTTAAGTAATGTACTAATACTGTTTTTTATTGGATTGTCAATTGTAAGCATTATTTATTATGGAAGATAATTAATTCTCTTAATGACACCCCCCCAGTTTCTTTCTTTTTCTACCTCTCTGCCCCCCACGTTTCATAAAATATCTTCTATACAATATCTCAATTTTTGTTTAAACCACTGTTCAGTGTTAACATTATTAGAACCATGTAAATTCAGTCCTTAGCTAAGTATTGCACTATGATTACACGTTCTTTATTTTCTAACCTTTTATTTTTCCTGGAGATAGTAATTGCCTCTTGTTTTTATTTGCTAAGTTCCCACCACTAGTTCTTCCTAAAACCTACAGCTATGATACAGAAATCTTAATACCATTTTTCCACATGCTCAAATGCAACATGTAATCTTCCACTTCCTCCCTCCCTTCCTTTCTCCCTTTCCTCCTCCTTTCTCTTTTGCTTTCTTTCCTTCCTTCCTCGCTTTACTTTCTTCTACTCTTCTTCCTCCTCTTCCTTCTCTTTCCCTGGACTCTCCATTCTCATCCTTCCAAAGGAACTGGTTTCTTTTCAAGCCCCTGCTGCATGGCTGTTGACTTGGTATTATCTTTTGTAATTATCCTGGGGCTTTAACTTCTCTCCTGAGTTGAATACCTAGATCCCCGCCACTTTTTTTGGAAAACTCATTTGCTTTGCTGTAACCTTTAGGAGCTTTTTGAGAAAGGTACTTAGGAAATATTGAATACTTTGAAGGTATGAAAATGTCTTTCTTCCTTGATTGGCAATTTTCCTAGGTATACAATTCAAGATTGAAAATAGCATTGACTGTTAATTTTGAAGGCATTGATACTTTACTTCAATCTTCCAATATTCCTGTTAGATGATTGATACCACTCAGATTCCTTGGTATGTGACCTGTGCACATCCCGTAAAAGGTAGCAAAGACATTGTCAGAATAGACGAAAGGAGCAAGCCTGAAAGTGTGGACTTCATTCTCAATCATCTTCATTTCCTTGACGTTTTCTTCTTGTAGGTTCTTGGCATCTTGTGATCCATAAAACCTACCTGTTGGTGTCTGGAAACAGCTCCAGATAAATCAGGATGCTTATAATATCTTGGTGTCAGGCTGATTTACACACAAACTTCTCAATTTCCTGTACCCAGTCATATTGCATGAATCTTAGGAATTTCAGCTCAGACTTTCCAACCTGCTAACAGTGGCCAACCCACGAGGCACAGCTTCTAAATTAGTGCTTCTCAAATTGTCTATCGTGAAAGACATTCTTTTTCCCAATCCTTCCTAAGTCAGTACTTAGGGTCTACACTCTATTCGACAAGATCAGTCTTCTTATCACACACATGGATGCTGTAGAAATGTTCAGTTGCTCTGTAAGTTTCTAAATGCTTCCCCTTCATTTGTATTCTTGTCATGGCAAATAGCAAATAGTTCATGAACCAGAGTAGTCTCTCTCAGTGTTTTCTGCCATTCATGGATGGAGTGGACATCCATCATGTGTCCATGCTGTCCCAGCATCTGTTTCCTCCCCTTACTCCTTACCCATGGCTCTTAATTCTTATCTGGGGGCCCATATTGCTCTGGGAAAGATGATACCATCTCTAGGTGCAGGTGTGGGATATGTTACCTAGGAGAAGCCAGTCAGAGCATTCCATCACTCTGGCCTTAGTGATTGATTCTAAGGTTGGCATGTGACCCCAAATGGTCATTGGCTAATTGGAGTGAATCTCAGAACATTTCCTTGGGATGCTGGGGAAAAGATACTCTCTTCCCCTGGCTTTGGGGTATGTGGGTTCTCAGGCAGCTAATTTTGCTACATGAGGCAAAGCCCTCCTGAGGACAAAGACAGGAAGGATGGCAGATCTGAGGACATCGTAGAGAGGAGAAGTCACAGCCCAGATTACAGCACGAACCTTTGGACTAGGACGTGCCACAGCCCCCCTCATTTCTGAGTAAGACTTTTTTTGTTAAGCCAGTTTGAGATGGATTTTCTGTCCCTAATAACTGGGAAGTGGAGCCTTCCTTTCTGATTCCTTGGTTGTGTGCATTTTTTCCAACAGTCACCTATTAAGCACCTACTGTGTACCAAGCACTGTAGGGCTAGGAAGACTCCTCACAAAGGAGATTGTAAAATGAGTCCAGTGAGGGATGGGTGGCTAATATAGCTGGAAGCATCCATTGATAGCGTCTGGCTCACTTCAAGAGTCTTGTGTAACTCTAAGATAATAGGTAAAGCACAGATGTTTGCTATTTATTTGCAACTTATTAACTTTGCAATTTTAAAAGAAATAGAGCAATTTTAAGGTTACTGCTAGCAGGATAGCTTCGCTCCCTGAGCTGTATTACAACATCTTCTAATTTCACAATCTTTTCCATTTTCACATACCCTCTATTCATTTTTATTTTAATATATTTTTAATTGATTCACTGCATAACTTAAGTGTATTTCAAGAGTAAAGTAATAAATCCCACTAGTACTACTTGACATGAATAGAAGGTAGTTGTAGATTAAATACAGTGAAATTATACAGTGTTACAGAACTGAGTATGGTGACTTGATCAAGGCCCTGACCCAATGGACCCCTCTTTTGTGAAAGGGGAAATTAGGAAGTGTTCTAAAAGTGTTAAAGACGGGTTAGCACCAAAACTGAGACTTTCTCCTCGCTGTGTTTAAAAGGATTGAAAAGAAATTGAAAAAAAAAAATCAATTTCCCACCAAGCAATTCATTGTTATCTGATGCTGCCTCTGTGGACAACTGCAAATCATTCCCTTTGCACAAAATGTGGTATCCTTACCACTCTATGAGAAACACTATTCTGGCTAGATCCCATTCTATAGCTGAGAAAACTGCAGCCCAGAGAGGCAGTGGGACTTTCCCAAGGCTTCCTGATTCCCAGCCTGTTCAGCTCCCCAATACTGAATGATATTTGATTACTTTCATTGGATTCGTATTGTGATAACTTCTAATAATGGCAAGTGACTCTGGTTTTTAATTTCTGGTAATGATATCAGATTTCCTTTTTAACCTTTAGTTGCTGTTAGACCTTCTCATTGTTGAAACCAACTTGAATCAAGGGCCTTGGCAGTGCCGATGGCTCTTTGCCCACCTCTACCACCATTGCCATCTTACCCTCTCAAGCGAAGGCAACCACAGAATTTCCACCAACCTCTACTGCCCCATGCTGATGCCCCCAGAAGTGCCCCATGATTTGATTCTTCCCTCCCCAAGCCTGGAGGGGAAAATAGAAGTTGGGATGCAGAGATTCCTCTAAGGCAGGGTCTCTCAGTACTGACATTTGGGCTTGGATAATCCTTTATGGTGAGGGCTGTCCTGTACACTGTAGAATGCCGCGCAGCATCCCTGGTCTCTCCCCACCTCTCTCCCCACCAGACACTGGAAGCACTCTTCCTCTAGCTGTGACAACAAAAATACTCCAGGCATTGCCAAATGTGCCCTGGAAGCAAAGTCATCCTTGGTCAAGAGCCATAGGGTTCCTCTGCATGGCTCCAGAATCTCCCCATAAACTTGAAATACGGAGCATTTCTTTGCCATTGAAGTGGGGGTCATTGAAGGTCACTTTTTTTTTTAAGACCAACATATTTTTCTAGGGCAAAAAAAAAAAAAAAAAAAGGCAGTAATATCAACTCTCTACCAGTCATAAAGTTCTCTCCCTTTAGACAATTTATCTGCACTCTCCCAGGCAAAGGAAGCTTAAATGATAGCACCTTTGAGGGTTCCTCACCCCTGCCCACCAGCAGCTCCTGTCCCCACGCCCCTGACCAGGGCTGATAGGTGGGGCCTGCTGGAGGTGATATTTCATTTTCTCGGAACCCTTTGCGTCTTGACTTTGGAAATTGAAAACTAGTGGAATTTTCATGCCTCCTCCTGGCATTTGGGGTCTGTTCATGGCAATAGTGTCAATGACTAAATGCTGTACCTGAGAAAGCTTGAGTAGGACTTAGGGTCCCAGAGAGCTGTCTACCCTTCTTAAGGGAATCGATATTAAAAATAGAGGTACCAGCAAAGTGTACCAAGGTATATCATGACTGATGAACAAATGAATGAGCATGTATATTTATCTATTCATTATACTATAAAATTATAATAAAATGCCAGTCTTACCTTGGGTTCCTCTAAAAATAAAGAGAATTTGAGGGTAAGGAGCTTATTTGGGAATGGTCCCAGGAAGCCTGGTGAGGGAGTGGGAAAATGAGCCAGAAAGGGAAGTCGGCAAATACAGGTACATTATTGAGCCAGTTACTTCGAGGCAATGGTGTAGAACATGTTTTAATTTTGTCCCACTGAAGGGCAAGGCAGCTGGTGTCTTTGTACACCTCTTCCTGTCCCTCACTGGTTGAGGGACACTCCTGAGATGTCACTCCCCGGGCACCTCCTGCCTCTTTGGAGGGGTACCAAGCACACTGCCATGGCCGGAGGCTATCCTCTGGCTGAGAGACACAGGAAGTCGTCAGAGTGTACAGGAAGTCGTCAGAGTGTACAGGAAGTCACCCAAGCAGACAAGAAGTCATCAGAGCACAGAGGAACAGTCTGCAGACTGTTCTAAATCTAAGAGGTCAGCCCAGGGGATAGGGACAGTCCCCAAAGCATCTCCCAATGGCATCTACCTGGGTCCAGCACAGGAGGCTCAGAAGCCTGGAGGTTTTTACACCCGGACCATCACCCCAGTCCAGGCTGCGGTCTCTGGTGTTATTGTAACAGCTTCCTCGTCTTCCTGTCTCCATTCATCCATTCTCTACCTGAGCAACCAGAGTGATCTTCCTAAAGCACAAACCTAGTTATTTCATTCCTCCTCTTAGGACCCTGCAGGACCTTTAACACAAAGCCCACACTTCCAGCAATCCAATCTCACACACCTCTGTGGACTTGCTTTTCACCACTCCCACACCTTCTCCGTGGAGCTACCTGAAGTCCCCTAGCAGAGCATCTGTTAATTCCCAGGACTGTGCCAAGCACTGAAATGGAGGAGACAACATCGTATACTCCATGCCGCCAATGATATCACGGAGGTCTTTGGGGCAGTCTGTCAGGGTGGAAGTGAAGCCAAACAGCGTCTGTGCCCTGACGCCCAATTAAATCTCGGAGACAGAGTTTTGGGTGAAGTAGAAAAGAATAGCTTTATTGCTTTGCCAGGCAAAGGGGGCCACAGCAGGCTAGTGCCCTCAAAACTGTATATCCCGACCTGGAGGGGGTAGTGAGGAGTTTTATAGTTAATGGTTCAAAGAGGGCGTGATCAGCTCATGGACATTTTTCTGATTGGTTGGTGATGAGGTAATTGGGAGTCAGCATCATTAACCTTCTGGTTCTAGCTGGTCTGGGGTCCAGTGCTTGTGGGCAGCGTGCAGTTAACTTCTTCCATCAGGTGAGGGTTTCAGTACCTGTAAAATAGCTCAAAGATACTGTTGTATCCCTTGATGGGGAACCAGGACCCTGCCCCAAGGCTGCACTATAGTTTCTTTTGACTGTTTATCTCTCCCATGTCTTGCATCCCCTCCCTTCCGTAGTTAACAACTGTTTGAACCTGCCGATTGGAACTCAAGGAAGGTCCTGGAGGCTGAATGAAGCCTATTTCCTGTAATCAAAGAAATGGGGGACACAGAAAGGATTTTGTGCCCAAGAGCCCCACAGAGTCCTGCTTGGTATCAGCAGGGGGCCAGGGAGACCAAGATGGAAACCAGGAATTCCAATGCTGGGTATGTCCAAGGAGCTACCATGGAAGGAACACATTACTCAAATGTAATCTACAAACAGAGCATTCAGTTTAGGATTAATCCCTTCTATCTGGAGTTACCTAACAAAGTCAGGGATGGGGCACAAGACTGCTATGTTTAAAAAGAGAGTCTCTCCTGATGGGTGCAATGGTTAGCAAGTGGCACGTGGACGGTGGCTGCATTTTGGGAAACCAAGAGGGAAAAACGGAAGGTGCAGCGTTTTGCCTCCCTCTCCGCAGCCTCCGTGGCCCCAGGCAGCAGCATCTCCAGGGTCTCCTGCCCCAGCCCAGCCATCTTGGGCTCCTGGGAGCTCAGCAGAGGCATAGACCTTCAGCTGATTAACCTCAGAGATGGCAGGGCAACTTCAGGAGGCTGGAAGCAGAGGAAAAGCGGGGAGCGGGGAGGTGGATGGGTCTAATTATGCAGGAACCATTTTCTGTTTACATAAAAATATCTTGAGTAATCAGCAGTGATGAGCAAGTGGAGGAAAGATCCTGCCTGAGAGTCTGAGGATGTTATGATCAATCAAATACCATCGTTCAAAGCATTTGCAGAGGGGAATTTTAAGGTGGAACTGACTTTAATTTGGCAAAGAAGACTTGAAGTGCTTTTCCCTGGGACTCCAAAATACATACAGATCTGCCTAGCCTGTCACTAGCTCCATGTTCTCTGAGTGTTAGCACCTCTACGTTTTTAGGAGTAAAAAACCACTTCTTTAAGCGATGAGAGTGCAAGGTGCTTTGCAAATATTACTTCCAACCTCATGAAACCCCCATAAAGATGGGCATTATAAACTCCACTTCACAGGTAAGGAAACTGAGGCTTCAAGAGCTGAAGCAGTCTCCCTAAGGTGACCAAGCGAGATGGAGACGTGGGGTCTGTTTTCACGGCTTTGCAAAGTTGGTGTGATTCTCGTGTCTTGTTTCCAAAGTCAAAGGCAGGGTTGGGGAGCTGCAAAGGCACCACTCCTCGGGAGGACAGAAGCTGAGATTGGTACAAGGATATTAAGGTTCCCAGCCAGACTCCTTTTCCACCTTCGCTGCAAAGCCAGGCTGGACGCAGCGATCCACAGGCCCTTCCAATCTCCTGCAGCCTCAGTGGGTTTGGCCACGACCTTGTTGTTAAGGAGAAGCAGACTTTCCGAGCAATGGATCCCGGTGCATTTTGGAGCCACTTGCAAGCTGGGTGACCTTGAGAAGTTATTCAGCCTCACTGAGCTACAGTTTTCACGCATGTGAGTTGGAGGTGACATTTCCTCTGCAGAGTCAGTGCAGGATTCAGCGTGATGATGTGTATTGAGTGTTCGGTACAGAGGGGATGCTTATCAAAGTTAGACATCTTCCTGTCCTTTCTCTGTCATCCTTCCCAGGTCAGCCCCAGGCTTGGGGTCCCTATCTCTTTCATGCAGTAACATCTGCCTCATGCAGCTGTGCTGTGTTCAGAATGGGTTCGGGTCTGTAAGCTGAGCACAGACACACACACACACGGCTCGTAGTAAGAACACAATGATAAGAATTATTATCATATATCAGCATCTATAAGAAGAATTATTCTAATTATTATTGTTTAAAAATATACCCCTATCATCCAAAGATAACCCCTATTAACATGTTTGCATATATCCTTACAGATATATAGAGTAAAAGAGAGAGACCACGTTGCATATAATCTTTTTTCCTGTATTGTCCACTTCTATATTAGGAATCTCTTTTTGTGTCCGCAAATATCCATCTGCTTCTTTACTTTAAAAAATGATATAGGATTCCAGTGCATTGAAAAAACCCAAACCCTTGTTGGACATTTAAATTTACATTCTTTTTGCTCCTTTAAAATCGGCATAAACACCGCTGTAGCTAAGCCGCCATACACGTTCTTACTTTCATTCATTCAATACAGTTTTGAAACTCAATTTATTTATCTATTTACCTGGCGTGCCACAATTTATTTATTTGTTTATTGAAACCAGTGTCCTACTGTTGGATATTTAGGTTAGATGTAACGTTTTGGCTCCTAGAGATAATATTGATATGAGTGTCTGGATATTACATTTTCATATCTTATCTATTTCCTTGGGATAAATTCTAAAGAAGGGGAATGAAGGGGGCCAGAAAGAATTTATATTTTTAAGGCTTTTGACACACTCAGCAAAATTGTCCCTGGAAAGGCTTACAGGGGTTTATTCAACCACCGTCTCCCTCAGTCACTTGCATCCCTTCAGCAGACATTGACTCAGGTAGGAGGGGCTCCTTTCCTTCTGAGCACAGCGGTGCAGTGATGCAGCTGGGACCCAGCCAGAAGTGCATTGGCGACTTGGCTCTGCCCCATTTTAGGCTGTGTGACCTTGGAAAACTCACGTCACATTCCTGGGCTTCCGTGTCCACCACCTGTTCCCACCATCTCGCCAGCGTCCAAGTTTATTGCAACGATCACATGGGAAGTGAGATTTGAAAGAGCTTTGAGGCCTGAACAAATAGATGGGACTTATTGCCAACACGAAGGGTATTTCTCATGCAGCATTCTCATTATTTTGTTTTTGCACAGAACTTTATTTGCCAGGAGACTCCTTATTAGGTTTTCTTAACTCTCCCCTGCTGTGGTTACCAAGACACAGATCGAATATAATTTCTCACAGAGAAAACAGGCCCAGAGAGACTCCGTGGTTTTCTCTAGACTAGGTCAGCCTCGGGACTTCTACCCAGCCCTTCATCAGGTTGCCCTCTGAGCCATATTTCCTTTTTCTAGATCAGCAGCATAAAAATGGCTATTACCCCCAAAAGGTGCACTTGTATTCAGAGTGAATCTGATGGCGCCAGCAATTTAAAATGTAAGCAGGCAATTTACCATCTAGTGCTTCGTAGCTAAACAAAATGCAGTGACCCTTTCTCGTACCAGAAGCTTTGGAATTCTCTCTGAGGGTTGGAAGGGAGGAGAAAGGGACTAATACTGCAGGCTTCTTGAGCTACTTGTTTCCGTATTCCCCATGGCATTGTCAACTGCAAAAAAAAAATGCACAACCTAAAAGTTAAGAATTATGTTTTATTCGGCGGATTTTCTGAGGACGTAAGCCCTGAAGAGAGCCTCTCAGATCACTCAGAGGGACTCCTCAAAGAAGCAAGGGAGAAGCCAGGATATATAGGAGTTTTTGCAACAAAATCCAGGTAGTGGGAACATCAAATATTACTGTTAATTAAGGAGAACCAGACATCTCAAGTTAATGAATTTAGTGCTTTTCTATGGATGGGACGATGCAAGAGTCTGGGCTCATTGAAATTATTCCTTTGATCTTCACCTTTGCTGCCGAAGGCCAGTATCCTGGGTTTTTTCCATCCTGGATTCCCTCAGGGTGCACAGTCTGGGCGGCTGCAGTGGCTCCTGGCTTGATGGCTGCAGCATCCTTTGTTTACTGACATGGCAGGTGACATTCTTCATCCACAGCATCTAGCGGCTCTAGATCCTCATCTACTGTGACAAGGAATAAGCATTAGTCTCAAAGCCTAAAACCTACAGCTTAAATGGCTTTGCTACTTACTAGCTGATCAATCAACATATAACTCATCAGTTGCCTACTAGACGTCACACACTGCACTAGGTGCTGTGCAGCCTTGGCCAAGTTAGTTCACCTCTCTGAACCTTTGTTTCCTCTTCTAGATAATGGAAATCATAATTCCTACCCAATAGGAGAATAAAAACAAAAGATCTAGAGGGAGGCTTGGTCACATGGTGGAGGTTCAATGACAAATCTGAATATGTGTAAGACTCATATGATGACCTTTCAGATGACACAGCAACGTCTTTCTGTGCAAACGTGTAATTGTGCATGTTGTGCATGGTATGTGGAGGCACTCGTGAGGTGCACCCCAAAAACTTTGGCAAAGGGCAGTATGCTTGCCCTCCTAGAGTACCACTTCAGAGCATGTCAATAACCAAGTTTGGTAACACGTGGCACACATGCCTATATCAGCTTTCTTTTACCCCTGGCAGACATTGCTAATCAAGCACATTGATTTTTGCTGAAATTCTCCTCCAGAAGGAGTTCCAGCCAGTTACCACCAACAGAACAGGGTTGACTAGTGTGGTGAAACCTAGCCAACCTCAGATTAAATTGATCAGAGCACAATTATTTTAAACACTCCTCCGTGGAGGGTTTTCTTCCTGTAGTTGCTAGAACACAATGCGGCTTTAAAGATGATGTTGGAGAAGTGCCCTTTTCTCTGCACTGAAGATCAACAAAGCAAGCCTTTCAAGAGGGGTCAGACCTTGTAAACTGGCCATAGGAGTAGCTGCTTGCCAATGCCGGGAAATGCCGGGAAATGCTTGCCAATGCTGGGAAATGCCCATGCTCAGCCTGAGGTTTGGTCCCAGCCCAGTCAAAGTGGTCCTTGTTCTCCCCTCACAACCTTCCTCCACAGAGTGTGTCCAGTCCAAAGAGAAACTAGCCTTTCTACTAGATATTTGACCTCGGGCACATTGCTGAACCTCACTGCCCCTCAGTTTCCTCAACTGTAAAGTGGAACACTTAACAGTATCTACCGTACAGACTTGATGAGAACATTAAATGAGATGGTGCGTGCAGAGCCCGGGCACACGGTATGTGCTCAGCAAGCTTCAATTATCATGAGCTCTTATTATTAAGTGCTTACCAAGTGCCAGGCATTATTGAACTTTACCTTAATCGTGTCTTGAAAACAATCGTATGAGGCAGGTTTCGTGGTGTTAAAGTTTTTTGAAGCTAACTGTTGTGGATTGATTTGTACAAGCCCATGGTGTTTGTTGATATAAAGCATTTAACTGTGAGTTTGTTTAGTTCCTGTGCCCACACTTTCTTTCCTGGAAGTCCTAGCCCAGTGCTGCAAGAACAGCATTGCGGGGGATATGACACCCTGAATTTCACATGGCTTCAAACAAGCGAGGCACCAGTGTTGAGGTGCAGCAAAGATTTGAGCCCAGGTTGTTTTCGGTTCTGTGATGCCTAACATTTGGGTTCCTGTTATGCATGAGGTAATTTCCTATGTGTTCATCTTCTCTGCTTTACGTCATTGTCACAACAGCAACCCTTGAAGATGGCTTTCCTGGTTTAAGCCCCTCCCACCGCTTACTAGCTGTAGTAACTTGGGTCACTTGTCCATCCCCCATTTCTTTATCTAAATGATGGGAATAATTACGTCTACTGCACAAGACTGTCATTCATTCATTTGCTCACTAAACGTTTATGGAGCATCTGATGCCAAGAATTGTGCTACGAGCCGGATATATACCAGAAAACAACGAGCACCGCTTCGGACTTCAAGGAGTTTCCTGCCCAGGCTTAAATGAGGTGATTTATATAAAACTCTTAGCACAAAGCCTGGCAGATAAAACATACTCAATGAAAGTTCACATCATGATTACTATTACTATTGTGGCAGAATGCTTTCCATAAAACAGGTTTTTGTAGGGGGCCAGAATGAGATAAGAATAGAAGGAAACATGGTGACATCCAGAGAAGACTTCAAATGCTAGTTTTTTTTAATATGTGCAGTAGCAACCCGTATGATTCCTTATACGTTCAAAGCATTTTTCGGTCTTCTTGCTGTCTTTTTCTTTAAATTTCCGTGAACATACCCCTCTCCGTGGGAAGAAATGTCTTTTCCCTTAAATGCAGACCCCGTGTGTTTGATTCGCCCGGAAAGGTGTGGAAAGCACCCAGACACAGCGCTAATGGGATGTGACAGAGCTCACAGCTTCTCCGGGCCTGGAAGGAAGAATGTTGAAGAAGGGAGCTTAATGAGCTTCCGCCCACATTTCAATTACGCTAACAAGCTGCCAGTGGAAGCCCTGTTTGCGGTACTGAATTCTGGAAAGTTTTGACAAGCCCAGGAGGAATCTCTCTGGGCTGAATCTGAGAATGTGTAAGGAAGGAAAACAGTCTTCCTCCGGGAGAGATATATACAGATGACAAGGCCAAGCTGGTCGTCAGCTTTGCCACCTGCTACTGGAGAGGGCCCTCTGCTCAAAGACGACTCCTTCATTAGCTATCCCAGTGCAATCGCATCAGCTGTCTGCTGCCACCGTAATGCCACACAACAATCAGCAAACGCCAGTGGCATACAATAATAAACAATTACTTTTCACCACGAGTCAGCGGGTCAGCTGGGCATTTCTGATCATCTGGGCTGAGCCCAGTGAAGTTCACACATATCTCTGTGAACAGTTTGGTGGCTTTGCTGATCTTGGTCGGGTGGTATCACATGTCTCAGCTCGGCTGACTCAGCTCTTCTCCACGTGCTCTCTCACTCTACCCACAGGTTTGTTCACAGGGCGGCAGAAGGGTTCCAAAAGAAAAGCCAAATTCATGAAGGATCTCTTGATCCCAGGCTCAGAAAAGGTATAATACTACTTCTGTTGCAGTCAATTGAAAGCAGTTACGAGGGTAGCTGAAAGTCAAAGCTTGGGAAATAGACTCCATCCTCTGATGGGAGGGGCTACAAAGTCATGTGGCAAAGAGTGTGGCTGCAGGAGGGCCATTGATTGGGTCCATCAGTGCAGTCAATCTCCCACAACAATGTAAAAATAACAACCAACGTTATTGAACAGAAACGCTGTCCCTGTTTCATGTACGCAAGAGGATGTTAAAGTGGGATGCTTTGGGTCTTGGTTTCAGCTGAGGTCCCACAGGCATAAAGTAAAATATATTCAAACAGCTGACGTTTCAAAGCAAGATGCCAGCCTTGCAAACGTTCCAGGCAAAAGTAATGTTGTGACCCTTGGTCCAACACCCACCTCCAGGGTATAAAAAAGTTGAAGTTGGAAAACGGGCAGAGGAGTTTTTGGAGGAAGTATTCCAATGTGAAGTAAGTCTCAGTCCCTCTTGGGAAGGGGAGAGGCAATTACTCCTGGCCACAACTTGTGAGAGAAACTGCAAGGAGATAGTTCTAGTTGGTTATGCGTTGCCTAGAGTCTGACTCAGATCTGGAAAATGTATAGATTAGCAGTCTGTGGCTGGAGCCTGTCAAGATCACAGGATGCTGTTGCTAATTATTAGACAAATGCAAATCAAAGCAGCAATGAGGTACCACTTCCCACCAATCAGAATGGCCATTATTAAAAGGTCTACAAATAATAAACGCTGGAGGGTGCAGAGAAAAGGGAACCCTCTTACACTGTTGGTGGGAATGTAAATTGGTGCAGCTACTATGGAAAACAGTATGGAGGTTCCTCAGAAAACTAAAATTAGAGCTGCCATATGATCCAGCAATCCCACTCCTGGGCATATATACAGAGAAAACTATAATTTGAAAAGATACATGCACCCCTATGGTCATAGCAGCACTATTTACAATAGCCAAGACATGGAGACAAACTAACTGTCCATTGACAGATGAATGGATAAAGAAGATGTGGTGTGTGTGTATATATATATATGTATGTATGTGTGTGTGTGTGTGTGTATATATATGATGGAGTATTACTCAACCATTAAAAAGAATGAAATAATGCCATTTGCAGCAACATGGATGGACCTAGAGATTATCATACTAAGTGAAGTATGTCAGAAAGAGACAGAATACCATATGATATCACTTATATGTGTAATCTAAAATACAACACCAATGAACATATCTATGAAACAGAAACAGATTCACAGACATAGAGAACAGACTTGTGGTTGCCAAGGGGGAGGAGGGGTGGGAGGGGGAAGGACTGGGAATTTGGGATTAGCAGATGCAAACTATTATATACAGGATGGATAAACAAGGTCCTACTGTATAGCCCAGGGGACTATATTCAATATCCTGTGATAAACCATCATGAAAAAGAATATATATATGTACAACTGAGTCACTTTGCTGTACAGCAGAAATTAACAATATTGTAAATCAACTGTGCTTCGACACAACTTTTTTTAAAAGATCACAGGATGATGGAAGAGGGTAGCAGTGGAAGCAGGTGCCAAGGACGCCTGAGTTTCCCATGAGTTGAGTAGATGTGTAGAAACTAGGCACAAGCGAGAAAGACAAGCAGAGAAGAGAGTGTCAGCCACACTGAAGACAGTCTTTTTAAATCAAATCTCCAAAGTTGCATCCCATCCCTTTCACTGTCGTCTATTAACTAGAAGCAAGTCACTCTGTCCAGCCCCAAGAGTAGAGGATCACAAAGGGTGTAAATACCACGAGCAGGAGTTAATTGCGGGGTGTGGTCATCACAGGAGTTTGTCTCCCACATAAACTGATTTTATCAGCGCAGCATTCCACCGCCATTGTCCAAAGATCTGTTATTATTAAGACATAGATCTACAGTGTCTATGATATGAACAATTCCTACTAGTCTTATGTGCTTTACAACCCGCCAATCATATGCGGTTGCCTGAAGGACATGCTTTAACATCTTTTTCAAACATTTTAATCTGGAAATTTCCAACCATTTATAAAAGTAGGGGAAATAATATAAAATAAAATAAACCTGGCCATCCTTGTTTCACTTATGCCCCAGCTCTTTCCCCACAAGCCACCAGTTATTGAAAAGCAAATCTTATACATCATGTTATTTCATCTTCAGTAATTCAACACAGATCTCCACATACCATATTTACTATTACACATTTAACAAGAATTCCTTAATTTCATCTACTGTTCAGTCAGTGTTCATATTTCTCCAGTTATTTCATATGTGTCTTTTTTTACAGTGGGTTTGTTTGGAAGAAGCTTTCACTTTAAATGAAACCCAGAGTTTTAACCGTTACTTAAGAGGAGGCATTTTAATTACTGAGACAGAACTATTCTGTGAGGTAAAATGAGTGCAGGATGTTGTATTACCCGGGAACGGCCAGTAAAATGATGGAAGTTGTTTAAGATTTTACCCAGGGGCAGAGAAAGCTTCAGCTCACCCCAGCTTCATCAGTGGACAGTGGAGAAAAGAATTAGGCTTCTTTCTTGCACCCTATCCCCTTCTGCTTATTCATCAGGATGGTGACACACAGGTGACCTCTAATCCTCACCACAAGCCCTTTGAGATGGGTGTCATAATCCTCATTTTACAGATGAGACAGTGTAGATGCAGGAGAATTAACTTGCCTAAGTCACATAGCTATTACTTGGTAGAGCCCATATTTCCAACTTACGTCTCTTTGATCTCCCTGAGGGACTCTGGGAGCAAACTATAAACCAATACTGTCGTAGCTCCTAGGACATGAAGATGCTGTGAATGCCTTTTTCCTTGACATTGGCAAGAACTGAACCATATCTGCTATTCACTTCTGTTTCCTAGTACTCAGCACAGAACTGGGTGCCTAATGAAGGTAGCTTCTCTAAAGCCTGGCTGGCCTGCTTTTGTCTGGAAGCCACCACAGTGCAGATCCCTATACAAAGAAACCCCAGTTCTGACAGCCAGACAACCAGTCTAAAAAGCAATCTTACTCGACTGCCCAAGGCCCCAGCAGCAAGACCTCAACTCTGACCTCCTTGGCAATGTTGGCAGCCATAGAGGAAGTAGCAGAGGAGGTGAGTGAGACAGATGCACGTCCACCCTGCAGAAACTCCCCTGAGAACACTGGATCTTACTTGCTTTCTGGAAACTGGGTCTTGAGAAGAGTCTGGTGGGGAAGTTTCTAGCATGACTTCTTTGGATGGGGCAGCTTTGGCCAAGTCCACTACATTCTTTCCTTCCACGAAGCCTCTCAGAAGCTCTTACTTCTGTCTGAGACTATCCGTGTACTGCATCCCCTTCTCTTTGCCTGACAAACTCGCAGTCCCTCAGGGCTCAGCCTAAATCTCACTTGCCCAGCAAAGATGTCTCTCTCTTCTCCAGTGAAGTTTCATCCCTCTCATGTGTACCTCTGACATGCTCTGTCTGTCTTTCCCTCAGAACCACAAGCCCAGTAAGGCAGAGACTGCATCTATCTTATACCTGGAACATAGCAGGCACTCAATACATATTTGCTGACTGATTGATGCTTTTCTTTCAAAACAGAACAATTTTAGAACTGCATTTACTTAAGTCCCTTTAAAAAAAAAAATCACAGAGCACAGAGGTAATCCGTTCTCAGAGCAAAACTTGAAATTCACTTTCTTCTCCCCACTGCTGTTCCCGTAGCCCACTCCCAAAAGCTTTTTCCTATCGTGGAAGCTCCCTAAAACCTCCTAAAATCTCCAAACCCTGAACCATGCCAGCTGTTTTGCGTTCCTTACCCTTCTCTTGTCGTGCGCCTCTTTCTCCTGTAATTCACATGGCTCTTCTGTCTCCTTTGACTTGTCACATTCAACCATTACCCAGATTCTGGAAAGCAAAGACCTTGAAGCTGTCCCAATCATCCAACCTCGTGAGAAGGTGGGGCAGGATTGTAAAATTCCCGAAGACATGGATTTTTTTGCCCTTTCCTTCCCTGCTGTGTTTTCAGTGGTTAGGAGAGTGCCTAGCACATATTCTTAACCGTATTCCATAAGATTTATTGGTTGAATAATATATTCTCTTTTAAACTTGTCACAGATTTTGGTGGTTGTTCAGTGAATGAATAACAAGAGGCATTTTAGGAGAGAAAGGAAGCAAGGAAAAGATGGACAAAAAAATATTTTCTCTGGAGGTCTAGGATGGGGAGTTTGCCTGAAGAACCAGGTAGCCGGACCAAGTAAAACACAGCCCCTGGTCATTCTCGGACCAGAAAGGCCGTCTGCTGCTGAATCAGCAGAGAACAGCACTGGGGCCACGGGCGAGGTACAGCTTGGCAGTGTGGCAGCAATTTGGCTGACAATTTCCTCCCATGTTTCAGCGTAATCGAATTAGCATCCACGGAGACCGTCTCCCAGACATCAGCAAATGCACTGCTGTGGAGCGAGCACTGCCATTCATCTGGCATTGTGAGGCATTCCTGCATCTCTCCTCACTGCTTCGTGCATGCTCATTAGAGGAAATGACCTGGATGCCGCAAGCCTGGGAACAATTAAAATCTTCCCACTTCGCCAGTTCCCAGCAGTGGTGCCCAAGTTCCTCTGATAAACTCTCAGCTTTGCTCAGCCAGCGGGCATGATTGTGTGGCTGTGCTGTCATAGTTTGAGTGACGAGTATCAGTTCATTTCACTCTAGCTAAGGATATGGACTTTTAGGGCGTAGAGGAAAGTGGCGTTACAGGGACAGTCATAATATGAACCAACCAGCACAGCATCCGTGATGGGTAACGCATCGCAACGAGGAGTCCTGGGGCTCAGCCCAACTGGGGAGAGTGTCTCTCAAGACAGTTCTAAGCAGTAGGGCTCGATGGTGGGCCAAAGTCAAGGTCCAGGAAGACAGCACCCAGCGCTGAGTCCAGAGGACAAGTTCAGACTAGAAGCTGGGAGGATTAAGAACAGGATGAGGTGGGGGTGAAGAATGGCATTGGGCAGATGATTTCGAGCTAAGGTTGAGAACATTGAGAGAGTGCTAGATTGAACATACGCTGAGACTAGCAGTGGCCACTGAAAGCGTTTTGTTTTACTTGCTGGAGGGAATGGCTGACGGCTGCTGGGAAGCAGAGTGGTATGGGAGAAAGAGCAGATCTTTGGAAAAATATGAATCTGAGATTGAATCCCAGTCTTACCATGACTGATGCGTTAAACAACTTCACCCCTAGGCTCTCTGCTTCCTCAGTGGAGACAGGAAGACATCTATCTCGCAAGATTTGGAGAAGATCAGGGTTGTTCTAAGGACTAGACATAGTACATGTGTCATGGTTTGGGTTCCACCAGAAAGGGACATTGAGAGAAAGATTTGAGTGATGATGGAGATGCGATTATTTGGGAGATGATGAGGGGAGTGGGATAATGAGGTCAGGAAAGCCATTGAAGGTTTTGTTATCAAGCCAGTGACCACTGTGGGCATCAGGTGGGGAACTCTAGAACCATGCAGAGCACATGCCTCAGAGTTAACCCAACTCGGGAGTGAGGGATCTGGGAATTTTATACATACACTCTCACTGGTCGTTGGCTGAGGGCTGCTCCTAGGGGCTTCTCATTCCCTGGCACTTCTGGTCTGCCTCATCTTCAGAGAAAGCCCCCGGGCACCTGGATGCCGATACCGGCGGATGGAAGTTGGTCTTTCCGCTCTGCTGCAGTAAGTCCTGATGGGGCGCTTGACGGTTTCTCCTGCTGGCTGACGTGTTGTCTGAATTTGGACTGGGTCCCCTAAGCAAGCCAAGAATGAAACAGTACGTTCCAAGTCTTCCCATGTTCCAAAGAGAGGGATAAGACCCCCCAGCAGGACTGGCAAAGGAGATGGCCAAAACCTGCCTCGGGACCCTTAGCCTCTCATCTGATTCAAGGGCACAAGAGGGTTCAAGGTGAAGTGTGAAGAGAGTAGGGAATTGGGGGGAGGATTTCTTCAGAGAGAGTTGATGGAGTGCTGCGACGTTTTATTCTCCCCACCCCCATGGGGGTGAGAGGGGTGTGTTGCCCTGACCTGAAGCCTAATGGGAGGAGCTTTGAGGAGAACACTTGAGAGCACCATCTGTGTCCCCTGGAGACCCGATTCCTGTGGCCTGGAGTCTGACGTGTGCCTGAGAAGCGTAAGGGGTGGAAAGCTGGCTGAAGAGGGCTGCAGTCTGGCAAGTAGCTGCGCTCCCACCAAAGTCCAGTGTTTGCCTTGGTGGAGGAGAAGGCGAAGGGAAGAGGGAGAGAGAGCTGACCTAGAGATATATGAGAGAAGACACTTTGCCTAAGAAGGCCTCTTGGAGGGATGATGAGACCCAGTCTGTGGAGGCGGACCACAGAGAACCAAGGCCGAAGGGAACATCATCTCTGGTGCCAGAGGAACACAGGTGAGAGATGTGCACCCAGGGTCACCGCAGACAGGTGGACACTCGGCGCAGTGAAGAAAGGCTCGAGAGGGTGCATTTTGAAGAATTCCAGCCACAATCCGCCCTCAAGGTGTGCACACTGATACGGGCTTGCCAAAACGCGGAAGGAGAAGGCTTTTTCTAACTTGCAAAAGACAGCATCCAAAAATGGTTCTGAATAACCTAGGGGCAGGACAGGAGTAAAGACGCGGACGTAGAGAATGGACTTGAGGACACGGCGAGGGGGCAGGGTAAGCTGGGACGAAGTGAGAGAGTGGCATGGACATATATACACTACCAAATGTTAAATAGATAGCTAGTGGGAAGCAGCCGCATAGCACAGGGAGATCAGCTCGGTGCTTTGTGACCACCTAGAGGGGTGGGATAGGGAGCGTGGGAGGGAGACGCAAGAGGGAGGGGATATGGGAATATATGTATATGTATAACTGATTCACTTTGTTATAAAGCAGAAACTAACACACCATTGTAAAGCAATTATACTCCAATAAAGATGTTAAAAAAATTAAAAAATCAGCCAAGAAAAGACAGCATCCATGTGCCAAGCTGAGCACCCGTGAGGCTGCATCTGAAGGCAGAGGAGGTCTTTATCCTTCTTCCTACAAAGGTTTCGTCATGTTTGGAGGCCAATGGAGACAGAGGCCCAAAGTTCACGCAAACAGCCCAGGAGGGCGAGGCAGCCAGCAGAGCCCAGCTCACAGCAGCCCTAGTCAAGCGAGACCTTTTTCTCCCCATCATTACCCTCCAACCTCGGAGGGGCAGGGCGGCTGGCTGGGGAAGGAGTCGGAGGGCAGAATTGCGACTCGCTTAGGGGAAACTCAAAAAGCTGACTGTGTCCCTTTCCCATGGCTGCTTCTGCCTGCAGCTAAGACACTACCTTCCACTGAGCTAGTGAAGCCTGGAGGTTTGACCCTTGCCCTGGACTGGCTGTATTAATCACTGAATTGAGATGGTTTGGGGGATCACAGGCATCATGTTTTTATTACCTGCAAATAAGCAGATGAGCTCTAGGGCCTGTCCGACCTTCATTCGGAGACAGGGAGACCAGTGCTGGGATTGTACACCCGCAAGCCCTGCTTTTTTAATAAGCAGGTTATGAAGAGAAAGCCTCCTGTGGGTGTTGTATGTGGAATAAAAGCCATGAATAAAGGGCAGCTGGTTGTACGGAGGAAGGTTAAACCAGAATTTGCGGACGGTCGGAGTGAATCCCAGGGTGTTTGTACTGGCTGATCAACCCTGGACTGGACCAGCTCCTGGCCCAGTGAGAGGAAATGAGTGATGGAGAGCAGTGTCTGTGTCACCAGGCAGAGTTGGGGGGGCCCTCTGCCCCACAGATGACAGCTGCGGGTCAGGAGCCCCAGGAAGGCTACATTCGCTGTGTTCATGACGCCGGCTCCTGGGAGGGCGTCTTGCTTTCTCCCACTGGACGGCAGTTGGAGAACGGGACTTGCTCATTATTCTTCCTGAGCTAAACCTCAGGGTGGGCTGGGGACAGCACAGGGGTGGGAGCCAGGACACGGTGCTGCCTGTATCAGCATCAGAGCACAGCCAACTACTGGCCCCCATCTCAGATCCCAGGAAGGTGCTGATGAAATAAATCAGAACTAAGATGAAGGAATTTCTACCCACAACCTGTGCCTTCACTGCCTTCCCTGGAGAGCAGTGGAGATGTGCTTTTTTATCTGTGCCTGATTCGAGATTCAAAGAACTGTAACTGAGCTAGCTTCTTTTTCCTGCAAGACATGCAGCTCTGTGAGGGCAGGACTGTATCCCAATTCATCTTTGAATCCCTGGGACTTAGCCCAGGGCTGGGGCTAATATGATCGAAGGAGAGTGGGCTTTAAATTCACACAAATCAGGGTTTGAATCCTAGCTCTATCACTTACTAGCTGTGTGCTCTCAGGCAGGTCACTTCCCCTCTCTGAGTCTCCTCATCTGAAACCTGGAGATAAAAATACCTATACCTCCCAGTTTGAGGGAAGCATAACTGTATTTAACATGCTGATTACAGTGGCACCCAGCAAAACAGAACCATACCATCATCCCCATCATTTCCCATTGATGTCTTCTCATTTCATCACACTTACGTTCAGACAGTTCTGGTTCTCTTACAGGATTTAGTGCAAAAATGGTCAGATCCGTTATCTACTGATGACGCTTTCCAGTTTCGATACAAATCCTTAGTTACACGGTCTGTAGACGTTGTCAGAGCTGAAAATACTTTTTCATCATCGGATAAGAAGATCCCTTCTTGTCCCTTCTGCCGTCTCCTTATGCTCTAATTCTGCTCCGAGTTGGTCCTGAGGGAAAGTAATTCTTCCACGATGCTTTGGCTTTAAAGTTAAAATCACATTGAGCACCCCAGTTCCCAACAGGGCAAACCCACCATTTTCACACACTTCCAAAATGCCAAAGAGAAGAGCTGCATCTTTTGTTTCAAGCCGGTTTCCTCCAAGTCAGTTTTCTACTGAGTCATTTACCTGGGCCTCAGCTGTGCTATCTGTAAAATGGAGCCAGCGATACCATCCTCTCCCATAGCGTTGCTCTGAGGATGGATGAGGGACCAGCTAACTCAGGCCATGGGCGTTGTCGCTCCCATCAGCCCTGCAGTGTCCGTGGAGGAAATCAGTGGCTCTAGTCCATGACGGCTGTTGGCCAGCATCATTTCCAGGACGAATTTGATCAAATTTGCTCTGTTGAGCGAAGCTGATCAACTCTGACACTTTTTGTGAATTCTGATCAAATAACCCATCATGTGTGACTGCCGGATCCTATTTTGTTTTTGCTGTTTAACCATTTCAGAACTCTGCAAGCTACGGAAAGAGCAAGAAAGGGAGGCAGAGTGCTTTAGGGGAACAGGGGGGCCAGGCCACAAGGTCTCTGGGCGAGAGTGGTTAGGGACAGAGCTAAAGGGAAGCAGGGCAGGAGACGAGTCTGGAAGGTGTCTTGAGGGAGCTTCTGGGGTTCTGGTAATGCTCTATTTCTTTTTTCTTTCTTTTTTTTTTTTTTGTGGTACGCGGGCCTCTCACTGCTGTGGCCTCTCCCGTTGCGGAGCACAGGCTCCGGACGCGCAGGCTCAGTGGCCGTGGCTCACGGGCCCAGCCGCTCCGCGGCATGTGGGATCTTCCCAGACCGGGGCATGAACCCATGTCCCCTGCATCGGCAGGTGGACTCTCAACCACTGCGCCACCAGGGAAGCCCCAGGGGACTTTTTAAAAAAACTTTATGTGCATCCTTACTTTTTAAATTACTTTTGTAATTTGTTATAAAGAAAAATATAAGCCACGTGGCACATGAGGGCAGAAATAACATGACAAAAATTGCTCTTCTACTCAGTAACCTGAGTCTCAGTTTATTCATCTGTAAAATGGAGGTAAATTTGTTATTTTGTAGAGTTCGTTGTAAATATTAATGATAACGTGTGTTAAAAAGTAACTCAGCATGTAGTAAGTGATTAGTAATTTAAAACTGTTACGAAGGGCTTATTTGGGGGTTATTTTGTCTGTGGGTTTATTCTACATAAGCAGGTGCTTCTCTAGGGATCTATATAATGAAAAATACACCTTTATCAAACACCTAAAATTCTACATCTCACTACGGTGAAAACACATTAGAAAACATAAGGTGCATTTGAAATAGAATATCTCCTTATATTTTCTAGTATTGAACTTGACCCCTTAGGCTCCCTTAGATTCAGCAGTCAGTGACAGATCTTGGACTTCTCCGTGCTGGGCAGAAAAATGTGGAGTGTTTTGTTCATATTTATTTTCCTTTTTTTCTATTCCACCACAAAGCCTTCCTCTGGCTGGAAAATTCACCAAGATCCCCACCACCACCCTCATCCCCAAAAGATCAGGAGGAAGTGAGATTTACCCCAGATGCAGTGGCGGAGCTGAGCTAATCGTTTCTTCTGTCTTTGGGAATTCGCTTGCCTGTTGACCCAGCTGCCCTACACATGCTCACAAAAACCTGCCAAACTTCATTAGCCATTTAGGCTTCTCTGGTGCTATTCTGAGTCCCTTATTTTCCGGCATTAATTTAAAGCAACATTTTCTCACCTCTGTCAGCATGCTTCCACAACTTAGAGGCTTACAAAAATGAATTGTAATGGATTTTGCCATAAATTGCCTAAAATCAAAATGTTTGGTTTCATCTCCTCTTTCATTTCCAAATGATTAGCAGCAGCTGCCTGTAGCACCTGTTGGGAGGACTCAGACCATCCCAGACTAAACAAAAAAACAAAACCAAAACAGAACACCACCAAAAAATCCCACCATAGCCTTATCAATTAATAGTTTCTGTTAATGAGTTACGGAAGTCTGCCTTGGGCATGAAATCAAGGGCTCGTGGCACATCTGACACCACAGACCTAAAAAAGCACTTTCTCCTTTGATGCCAAAGAAGCAAATTGGTGGGAATTCCCTGTGATACGGTGTGGCAATAATAACAGCTCTTATTTATGGAATGCCACTCTGAGTGAGGGGTTTTCCATACACAATACATCTTATAGAAACTCCCCAGTTATCAGGACAGTTGTAGTTGCAAGTGTCAGACAACGAACTCACACTAGCTTAAGCAAAAAGGAAATCATGCAAAGGGAATTATTTGGGTTCATGGAACTAAGAGAACTGAATTAATGCTTAGAATCACAGGAACCAACCTCCAAAACTGGCTCCAGAAACTTCCTCTCTCCATCTCTCATTTTTACTTATCTTTGTCTTTGCCTGTACATCACATTTCCTCCTACTATAAACAGTCCTATTCCATGTGAAGAGGAACATGGTTGCCATTTCCCCAATGAATATAAAGTTCTACTTTCTTCCAACATGGGTATATCAGTCCCAGGGAAAAATTCTTATTGGACTGTTTGGGTCACATGACCATTCCTTGGACCAATCACTGTTGTCAGATGATTTGACCAGAATTGGGTTATATTCCCATCCTTGAGGATAGACTAGAAGACAAGTTAAAAAGTTGAATAGGCTGATAAAACGGGGCCACTGTGAATAGTTGCGCAGGTTGCACACTATACAGGGGCACCAGCAGAAGGGCTAAAGAAGAAATAAAAGCCTCCCCTGTGCTCTGCTCAACAAGCCATGCACCCTGGCCCCAGAAACATCTGCTAGAAGAAGGAATGCCTTTTCCTAATTCAGACAAAGGTATCAAATAGCCCAGCAGCCGCCCTGAGCCAAACCAACAGTTACTGCTGCCCACTGCAAACTCTAGGAGGTAAATAATAGTGACCATTCATTTATAAGATGAGGAAACAAAGACCCATAGAAATAAAGTGACTTGCCCAAGTTTATACAGCAGGATACAGTAGAGGCAGGATTTGAATCCAGGTCTGTCTGGCTCCAACGCCCATGTTTTCCCCATAAGAACCCATTCAGCCAACTGTGGGAAGAGTAGGGCTTACCAGTCTCCTAATAGCATAAGGAAGAAGTGAGAAAAGTGGATTCTTTGTGCCTCTTCTCTCTGAAAACCCAGCTAACCCCCTGGGGGCAGACAATCTAAAGACGAAATCCAAGTCAAACCCAAGACAAGACACTGACAAACACCGTGTTTGCAAACAGCTTGAGAGTCATGGTGTTACCCTTAAAAAGGCAATTTCTTGCTTGGAACAGTGAGAAATTAGATGCAATCTGTTTTGATTTCTTCTCAATTTAGGACACGCTTTAGTGACCAATCTGAAGACATGCCAGCATCCTTCTGTCTCGAGGATATGTCTCTGTTCATAAAGGAAATCTAAATCATCCCACAGGAAAAGCAGCCCAGGATGTATATGGCAAGCGTGCAGACAGGCTGAGCTGGCTCTTTCTAGTTATTATTAATAATAATAATAATTACCATTCACTGGGCATTTACTACATGTCATGCCCGGGGCTTGAGACACCCATCACCACACAGCCCTATTAGAAAGTCAGGGCAGGAGGGTATTTTAGCTACTCAGCATCTGAACACCCTTCCTGTTGGGGGAAAATCCCCCGCTGGGAGATTCTTGGTGGGAGCTGGACCCCTCTCCCTCCACAGGACCAGAAGAGACCAGAGCTCCGTGAGCTCCCGATATCCTTCCTGAACATTGCCTTTTTGCTTAAATTAACCAAAGTCTGTTTCCGTTGTTTGCATCCACGCACCCTGCTGCATAAAAGTGTCGTTACCCCCATCTTACAGATGGGACTCTGAGACTCAGAGAGAGTACAAGACTTGATTTAAAACATTTTAAAAGCTCTAGAGGGACAAAGCAGAGTTCCAGAAAGGCACTGGGGAGGCCTTATGCAGTCAACACAAGCGTAGCTTTGTAGTCTGATTGGCTTGGAGGTGAACGCCTGCTTCGTCATTCATAGCCAGGGGATCTCCGGCAACCTTAACCTCTCTGTCTCCATGTCTTCCTCCAAAAACTGCAGACAGTGATGCCAATAACATGGGATTCTTGAGAGCGTTAAAAGAAAGCATGTGTGTACTGCTCTCAACCCAGCGTCCGGCACATAGAAAGCACTCAACCCATGGGAGCTAACGCATCTGTTATTACTTGTGTTCATTATCCCCTTTCTATCATATTATGTTGTAAGTGGGCTTTCTCTTTATCTGACCATCTAGTAGGATTCTGTCTGCTTTATTTTGTCATCCTCCCACCCCTAGAGCCATGGCGGTAGGAAAGTGGAAGGTGGGCTGAGTAATAGTGCTGCCAGGGTGTCCGTGACTGGGGGTAGGGGTGGCATAACTTCTGAAACCAGCCACATTCACTCCGGTTCTCTCCGTGTCTCGGGAGGACCCTGGCACAGACCAGCGGAGGCGCAGCCTGTGCTCACTGATCACACTAATGACGGCAGATTTCCGCCCCTTCGCCACTTGATCACCAGCTGCCCCAGGTTTTATCACCGGCTCCCAGGGCAGAGCAGGCCACCCCCTTTTTGTCTTACTCCGTGTCACCCAGGACAGAGCCAATTAAAGAACTCATTCATTTCTCCACCCTCCACCCCTTTAATTACAAACAGTGCTGAGGGTTGAATAACACAGAACAAAAGACGGATTTATTTACCCCAGGACATAAACAAGATTATCAGAAGCCGGCATTCAGAATCCCTGAGCCCCTGGGAGAATTTTAATTTGCTGACCCCTGCTGGCATCTTAGGCCTTGCCACTAATTATAAAACCCCAAGAGTTTTGCCTGCTTGAATGATTCGTTGGCATGCATACGCCACCCTGGCTCCTTGCTCTCATTGGCCAATTATAAGCATCTCTGTTGGGGATGTAAACCAGGCTCTTTTGAGACAACACAGGAAAACTGAAAGAAATTCTCTTTTCCTGGTGAAATGTTCTTATTGCAGGCCACCAGGAGTGACAGGTACGTCAACAGGAGCAGGGAGAGGGCGAAATTACATTGGTTAGCATGTGTTTGGTTACAAATCATTTAACCTCACATCAAAATGGCATTAAGCCCAAAAGGGAATCTGTTGGCTCCTGGAACTCAAACACTGACCAAGGAAGCAACCTTCAGGCGCAGCTCAATGCGGGGGCTTTAAGTATGTCATCAGGCTTCGTCTCTCTCTATATCTCCCACCTGTCTTTCTCTGTGTTGGCGTCTCTCTCATGGGAAAGATGGTCCCTGTTGCTCCCAAGCTCCCAACCTATCAGCTCCTAGAAGAGAGTCTCACAGGGTCACCTGAACCAGTCACTGTGCCACTGGAGGATGAAATATACCTATTGGCTAGACCTGGGTCACATGCCCAAGCCTGTGTCTGGAGTATGGGGCCAGTCCTATCTGAACCATATGGACTGAGGCTGTCAGAGTGGTGAGTACTCCCCACCTTCCCCCCGAAAATTGGGGTGCCGTACCCAGAAAAAGGGAGATGGGTGCTGGGCAGATAAAAACAATGGATATCCATCAGAGTACTCCTCTGGGGTTAGGATTGCAGCGCATACCACGGTCTTCCTGGGGCAACTTGAAAGTGGTCACTTTAGTGTCCGTTATGGGTTGTTGAATTGTGTCTAGAAAAAAAAGGTACAATGACAATATTAAAAAGCTCCCAGATTCTGAGGACCTACAGTGTGACAATCTCCCTGCTCCATAGTTCTCCTACATCGTTGCCATTCCTGTCCTCAACCCACATCAGTATCCCCACTTTACAGATGTGAAAACAGAGGTTTTGGAGGGATTCATCACCTGGTCAAGGTGACATGGCTAATGAGTCAGAGCTGTGGTTCAAACCCGTGTCACCTGTCAGAACCCCAAACCCAGGCTTCTTCCCTTACAACAAAAGGCTGCTAGAACAGACTTCAAAATATTTCCAATTCAACTCCAAACTTTATCACAGGGATAAGGGGCCCCTCCCCTGCTGACTTGTGGTCAAGAATATTGTGGCCCTGTTGATCTTAAGGCATCAACATCTCTGGTAGTACTTTTACTTTTAATCTGGTAATATTAAAAGTAGTGCAAATAGTAATAACAGCAGCAGCATCGTTTGCTGAGGATGTGCTACGTGCCAGGCACCTTTTTAAGTGTTTGTCCTGTCATCTTCACAACCTCTCTCTAAAGCAGGGACTGGGACCGTCCCCATTTCATAGGAGCAGAAACTGCACAGGTGTGGGCAAGACTTGCATTTGAATCCACGTTCAACTAATTCCAATGCCTCTTCTCTTTCCATGGGAGTTAAATGAACCGGCTTTCTCCCTGGCAACTTGTCCCTTCTTTCTGTGGATTTAGACGTTCTAAGCCTTTAAATGAGTGCAGGTTCTGGGGAGTTTGTGTGAGTTCTTGTTTGAGCAGCTGTTTGTAGGGGATGAGGTGCTGCGTGTCAACATGTAAAGATGTGCACGGAGGACGGATGGTGCTAAGACCTCACTTGCCCTCGCGTGGAGGGGAGGCACGGCAGAGGACTGGCCTGGCCGTGGATGCCCTGCAAACTCAGGGAGTGCCGACGATGGGCAGCTGGGCCCGGATGTATGAAGCATGGTGGGGAATCGTTTGTGTCCACTTGGCTGGGCCGTGGGGTGCCCAGGTACTTAGGGAAACGTTACTTCTGGGTGTGGCTGTGAGAGTGTTTCCAGGTGAGAGTAACATTTGAATCAGTGAGTCAGAGGATCAGCCTCCCCAGTGTGGGTGGGCCTCATCCTATCTGCTGGAGGCCTCAGGAGTAGAAAAGGCTGAGTAGAAAGAAGGACTCTCTTTATCCCTCTCTCTGTCTCTCCCTGACTCTCCTGGAGCTGGGACATCAGTCTTCTGCCTTCAGACTTGGACTCAGACTGGAACTTAGAGCATTGGCTCTTCCGGACCTGAGGCCTTCAGGCTGGCTCTTCTGGGTACGTTGTCCTCAGCCTCCATGTCACGTGAGCCAATCCTTTATAAGAAATCTCTGCACGTATATATACATGTATGTACACATATGGTCATCCCTCAGTATCCGCAGGGGATTGGTTCCAGGACCCGCTGTGGAGACCGAAATATGCAGATGCTTAAGCCCCGTAGTCAGCGCTCTGTATCCATGGTTCCACGTCTGCAGATTCAATCAACCACTGATTATGTAGTACTGTATGTATTTATTGAAAACAATCTGCATATAAGCGGACCCATGCAGCTCAAATCCATGTTGTTCAAGGGTCAACTGTATATATCCTATAGATTCTCTCTGGGGGACTCTGACTAATACAGAGGACCACAGGGCATACATCATCTCCCTGATGATTCAGGCCAGATTGTTCCTAAAGGCAGTGGAAATTCTCACTGCCCATCGCCCTGGAATGAGGTCAGACAATGAGGATGCGGAGAGGTGGGTGTTAGGCCGGGCGGTAGGTGTGAACCCCAAGGCAGGCAGTGCCCTGAGCACCAGGTGCACTGACACAGTGTGGGGGGCGGAGTCCGTAAGCGTCCAGCGAGTCGGGGCTCTGGTCTCTGAGCACATTCCCTCCAGTCGCAGTTAGAAGCCGACACTTCACTTCCGCTCCCCTCCCACCGCCCTGCAACACTGTCAAGTCAGCATAAAAGTTGCAGCCTGTTCTTCGCTGCCACCGTGGGCAGCAAGGTCTGTCCCGTGCTTGAGGGGAGGTGCGCAGGGCAGAGCGGCAGCTGGAGGCTGAAGGAGGGGAGCTAAAGCAGGAGCAGTGCCTCGTGGGAAACGTGAAGCAGTGGTCCAGAGAACCGCGGCTGGCCGCAGGGACAAGCAAGATGAATTTGTGAAACATGCATGCGCTCCCCGGTGGGGGAAGCCTGGCTTTACAAATGAAAAGAAAAAGAGGAAGAGAAACACACACACACACACACACACACACACACACACACACACACAGAAAGAAAGAAAGGAAGAAAGGGAAAGTGGGAGGGGGAGAATCTTCTAGAAATTGAGTGGGATGGAAGCTTGAGCCTCATAATGAAGATCTTAAAAGGAAATATAGCCCCACAGACTGGTAAACTCTGGGGTCTACTCGTGAATGAATGAATTTTTTTTAATGTGTGCCCAGGTGCTGGACTGAGCCCTTTCCATGGCTCATTTAATTCACTCCTCAAAATAGCACCAAGGTCAGTATGATTATCTTACTTTATAGATGACGATATTGAGACCCAGAGAGGTTTACTAAATTACTCAAGGTCACACAGCTAGGAGCTAGTACAGTCAAGAGCTGAATCTAATTCTGTCAGACTCCAAATCAGGGACTCTTAACTGCTACACTCAAGATTCTTAACATGTGATCTGCAGAACAACATACCCAAAAGATCTCTGTTTAAAAGGGGGAGGGAGAAGGAAGGAGGGCCGGAAATTTGACCAAATAAAATTGGAAAATGTAACTTATTATCACCCACTTGGAAAGTCACACAGTGCAGCAGCAAGCTGAGAGGCTGCG